>NC_135310.1:104026360-104377194 GCF_048772815.1 Callospermophilus lateralis
TTCACCTCTTTGTCCATTGACTTGAATATTATTACTGCTTCTCCCTTAGTCTTTTTCCATTATGGAGCTGGGATATTTTGGTATAGTGAGAATCACATATATTGGTCTCTGTTACAATGGAGTTAGAGCTCCTAGAACCCCTTTGATATGGATGATAGGAAATATTTTGTACTAATATTTAGGGGTTCCTAAGCCAAAACCTCTGAGATTTTTGTTATTTTCTGTGTGATAGGAACTTCTCACACAGAGCTTTTAAATTCTTTGAATTTTCTGGATGATAGGAGCATCATTTGTCCTACTGAAGTGAGTTTTGTTGGATTCCTGATAGCCTCAGGCTGTTGGCTGGTGGCCAGGGGATCCTACCATGTGACTAGAGGATTAGAATATTTAGCCCCACCCCTTTACAACCAAGGAAGGGAGAGGGGCTGAAGATTGAGTTGAGCACCAAAGGCCAATGATTTAATCAAGTTTGCCTTCATAATGAAGCCTCTATGAAAATCCAAAAGGACTGGGTTTGGGGAGCCTTTGGATGGCTGAACATGGGGAGGTGCCAGGTGGATTTTTTTTTTTTTTTGCCTCTTTCCATGAGCTTTATACTATGCATCTCCTCCCTTTGGGGGTTTATATCTTTTGTTGTATCTTCTATAATAAATGTTTAACATGAATAATGTGTTTTCCTGAGTGCTGAGCCTTTTTAACAAATTAATTGATCCCAAGGACAGGGTAAGGGAACCCTGATTTACAGTTGATTAGTCAGAAGCACAAGTCACACCTGGGACTTGTGATAGTATCTGAAGTGTGTGTGGGGGGATGATTTTGTGAGACTAAGCCCTTATCCTGTGGGGTCTGATGATGATAACAGGTAGTGTCATAGCTGATTTAAGTTGTATGGCATCCAATTGGGGTCAGAGGGAGAATTGGTTATTGGTGGGGAGAAACATCCCTGCAGTTTTGATGAAGTATTCTGTGTTGTATAGCATGTGTGAGAGTGGGAAAAAAAAAAAAAAAGTTTTTCCTCCAAATTCTTTAGTGATTATTTCTAACTTAAGTCTTTTACTGATCCAACTCTTTTTACACTTAATTATTATTTTTACCAACTTCAAATAATATACATCATGTAGCATAGTTAAAATACAACAAACAGCTATTATTTAAGGCATATATCTTTTCATATTTTTCCCAATTTCTTTGTTTGTACTCTTGATGGGGATATAGCTCAGTGGGTAGAATGCTTGCCTCTCATGCAAAAGGCCTTGGGTTCAATCCCCAGCACCACCAAAAAAAAAAAAAAAAAAAAAAAAAAAAAATCTTTGTACTCTCAATCCAGCACATTTAGATGTTCAATAGATATTTCAGGAAGTTACAGAGAATGGGAGTAATGGATTGCAGATCATCTTTGAGTGATCATGGCTCATGTGTCACTTATTTTTCTTTGTTTTATAGGTACATATAGAGAAGAACAGAAATGTACTTACCGAACATTGATACAAGGCTTTATGTGCAAACAGACTGACCAAGTACTCCTAATTATTGAAAATGTTGATATCACTTGGGCAATCCAGAATGTATATCCAGTTGTATCTGTTACTAGTGGTTTTGTTGATGTATTTAGTAGTGTAAATGCCAATACCTTCTGCTCTACCCCTAGGCCTGTATCCACTTTCTATACCATTTTACCCACCAGGCAAATCACCAAGGTCTGCTTTGTAGATCAGACTCCTCAAGTTTTACGTTTTCACCTATTGGGAAACAAAAGTACCTCTAAGTTTCTTTTAGCTGTATTTTACCATGAGCTCCAGAGACCCCACATTTTCTTAGGGGAAAATTTTATTCCACCTACCCTAGTGCAATCAGTTTCCTCATTGCTGGATGAGCCTATTGGTGCCAACTATTTCAACATCATGGATAACCTCTTGTATGTTGTCCTGCAAGGAGAGGAGCCCATCGAAATACGCACAGGGCTTTCCATTTATTTGGCCTTCACTGTGACAATTTCAGTCCTAGAAAAAGGCTGGGAAACAGTGATGCTTGAGAGATTGATTAACTTCCTTCAGATTGATAAAAACCAAATCAGATTTACTCATGAGATGCCTGGCAATGAAGGGACCTTAAAGACCATTGCTGACAGTAGAGCCAAAAGAAAGCGCAATTGCCCAACTGTGACCTGTGCCAGTCATTATAGAAGAGTTGGTGGGCGTAGAACTCTCATGGAAATGAGCTCAGACACAATCTTACCACCAGCCACTATGGAAACTATCTCAAAAGTGATCATCATTGAAATTGGTGATCTGCCAAGAGTAAGGAGCTCTGAACTGATCCCATCCTTATCAAGTAGCAAATTACAGAAGTTGGCTCGCCAAATCATCACTGCTCAACAGACTGGAGTGCTGCAGAATGTTCTGAATATGACTTTTGGGGCATTAGTGGTGACTCAGCCAAAGGGAGGAGTCATTGGCTATGGGTAAGTACTAACATAATAATATCAGAATCAGGGCTGATCTTTCTTAAAGCGTTTTTTTGGTGCTTATTAATTATAGATAATATGTGTTTCATTGTGGCTAACTTGTGTATATATAAAAATATAATTTTATTAGTTTCACTCCCTAGTACCTTCCCTGAAGACTGATTTCTTGAGTTCATATTGACACGTAATTGCGAATGTCAACCTACTTACACTGAATCACATAATCTGGCTGTGTTTTAAAGATGAGAATAAAAGCTCAAAAATTAATTTAAAGATTAAACTATCAATTTTTAAATTCATTATTCAATCCACATTCTTCACAATTTTTCTATTTTACAGGCATTTAAAGACATTTTATTTTGGTAACTTAAAGTAAAAGTATATTAAAATGTTTTTATGAAACAACTTATTTTCAGTTAATTTGCTCACTTATTCATTTAATAAATTTAAGCAAGGGGCTAGTCTCTGGGGTTGCTAAGGTGAAAAGTAATTCTTTTGCTACTTTTGTCATTTTTTGGTAGTGCTAACAAATAAGCAATTCATATTTAATGGATAGTATTTATTTGTAATCAACCATCTTCTATGTGTGTGGAGTTCTCTAGAATTGAACAAAAAGGAGAACCAAAAAGAGAGACTCCTTCACACTCACAGGTCTATTCACAAATACATTCATTGCCTTTTTATGCACAGGGTGACCTATCCAAATGATGCTTAGCATTTTTGTACTGTGTCTTTAAAATGGAGATAGGTGTTCTTTTTCAGTGAAAAGAAAGCTGAAACCATTTTTGTTTGTTTGTTTGTTTTTGTTCCCCCCCCCCCACCAATCTGGTATATTTGAAAGGCATTGGAAATTGTTAGCTTAGAATTAAAAAGTACTTATAGTTTATGATTGCTCAAGCTATTAAATCTTGAATATTTTTGCCAGCCATCAAACTTTTACCTTATTGGTGATGTTATTATATTATACATGAAATATTAGGAATCTAAAAGATTTTATAAGTAAAACATCTTAGATTATACTTAATTTTTTTCTTTCCTTTACCATAATTTTATTTAGGTCTCACTGAGTTACTGTAAGTACATTATAGGCATGTGTACCTCATTCAGTCCATTGCTTGATTTTATTTAGAATTATAGTTCTGACCTGTCCTCATAGGTCATCATTCCAAAATGACCGATTTTTATTTTGTATAAAATTACTCAGTGAATATTCAATCTTTAACTAGAGAGAGAAAAGTCAATGAGTAGAACAATCAAGGTACATCTGAGGAATTCCTGCAGACATTGGGTCTGACACCAATCAGGTACACACCCACATAGAGTATGGCATATCATTCCATCACGAGGAATTGAGAGAACATCAGAGAAAAAGATCACTTTTACTTTTCACCCACCATTCATCACAGTCCCCATGTTTTCACTTTTGACTCAGATATTTCTGATTTAATGAGAAACTACTGAACGTGTATATTGTAGCATTGATTTTCTGTTGGAGTGTGTTATATCCTCCATTTCTTTCTATTTCTCTGGTATTTTAAGAGAGGTTTCTTAGACATCATTCAAAAAGTAAATCTTCTGAAGATAAAGTCTGCTTTTTAAGTATGTCTGAACAAATCTTTGCAGAATGAGAAACCCATGTTCTATGCAATTGAAAGAGAATTAGCAAGGTTTCTCAACTCCTAGGAGTTGCCAAATATGGTAAATACAGCCCCCTTAGCCTTGCAGGCCCCAAGGACAGCTTTGTTTCCTTCAGCTTTGATCAGTGTCAGTGGAGACTTCCATTCAACTCACTGGAGAGCCATTGACAAGCTAATGAATTGACCTTGAGACAGCAGAAACGAGTCCAGCAACCAGTCCTTCCTGGAAAAGTACCATGTATGTTCTCCAGAGATTCATTCTTGTTAATCTAATGGGGCTTTGGAAATTTCAAAAAATGAGGCCAAATTGGATTGCTGCATTTCCAGGAGCTTGCTGCTTACTTTCAAGAAGGTACCAACTTTGGCTTTGTGGGAGAGAAATATGTATATTTGGTATGTGGCAGAGTTGACCATAAGCTATAAAATAGGGAGAATATTCTGGATTATCAAAGTTGTCTCAACCAAGCACACGACCCTTTAAAAAGGAGAGTTTTCCTCTGTGGTCAAAAATGGCAGAAGAGGAAAGCAGAGCCTTTGAAGTGTGAGAAGGCCCTAATGTGTCACTGCTTTTAAGGTGGAAGAGGATATGTGAAAAGTATGGTAGGTAGACTCTATGAGGAGACAGTGGACATTGCTTGGCCACTAGTGAGCAGACGGGGACCTCAATTCTATAGCCACAAGGGATGAATTCTGCTGATACCCAGAATGGGTTTGGAACTGGATTCTTCCTGAGAGCCTCTTCAAGTACATGGAACTCAGCTGAGCGTATTTAGATTCTCACCCATTCCCTAATGAATAATACACTGGTGTAATTCTAAGTTGTGGTATTCTGTTATGCTGCAAAGCATAAAGCTCTTTGATTGTGACATTATCATGAACCATGGACCCAGAAAACAGTTGTGGATCTATGAAGGGGATAATGACAATGTGGGAGATTACATCTGTGTGTTTGTGTGTGGGGGTGTGTATGTGTGCGTATTTATCACATTAGTGGCTTTTTAAGTTCCCCTCTTCTACATAAGAAGTACACTTTTAAATGCCTTGGAACAGAGAAGAAAACTAGGAGAGTCAATAGGTAATGCCAGTTAACTGATATCAGTTCAGGTTTTTATTTCTGCAACTCAGGCACCTGCTTCTAGGAAACAGCTACTTGAAGTATGCAAGGCAGAGTTTTCAACAGAAGAGGATTAGCTTTCAAGATTGGTAGAACCTTTGTCCTGGAAGATAATCCTGTGTTGCCAGTTCCTCAATGCAAAGCCATGACCTTACCACTGCAGAGTATTTTGATGCCATATCATCTTTTCACTACAGAGTAAATTCACTACTTCATTGAGTTAGGTGAATGACAAAATTATTGTAATAATGTTTCATATTTGTGGCCTTAAGTTCTGCCTAAGCAAGTTTTCTGAACAATTAAAAGTTGTTCCTTTAATTACTAGCAGCATTTTAAAAAGTCTTCAACTAAAACTAAAAAAAAAAAAAAAAAAAAAAAAAAAAAGACAGATTACATAACATCCAGCCTTATTAAATGGGAAATAACAGAGAACATTCACACTTTTATTGATGATTCATGGTTATCATTAAAACTATCATTTATTTCACAGCACTGTTTCTGCAATAATGCCCTTGGGGACTATTGTTCTTATACTAAATGGTCTCAGAACACTAAATCTTTGATTCTTGTTCTGCAGTTTACATCTTTTATTTTCTATTTTCCTTGTGAACAGGATGTTAATTGTAATCTTTTGCTGCTGCTGACATGTCTGCATCCAGCGATTCCCTGCTTTCATGTATATGAGATTCTAATTCCAAAATTGAACCACACTATCTAAAAATCAAATAAGTTAAGATTTTTTGTGCACACATGGCAAATTTATAAGTAACTGCAATAGACTCATGAAATGCTACATTTTGGTGTTTTTTTTTTAATTCCCCAAACATTATTTTAACAGCTATTATGTTCAAACTATTATATGAATTCTATAAAATCTAGATTTTTTTTAGTGAAGGGGTAAAAAACATTTATTCAGCTAGTTCATTAGAATATATTAATGTCATTGTATCTTTCTTACAAAAAATCATTAATTGAATATGAACCAGCTTAACCACTAGTATAGTTTTCCATAAAACTGACTTGAATTTATTTTCATTTTTATATTTACTCAGTAGTCAAGGTTTCAACTTACTGCTGTATTCCCAAGAATTCCTAATACAGTTTCATTCACAATAAATGATCATTTGATATTTATGATAAATAGTGAAATGTAAACTTAATGGCATCTCTATTATTCTAACAGTCCTATGTAAATAATACCTTATATTGAATCTCTTCCTTAGAAAAACCTTGAGTGGTTTCTGCTTTTCCTGGCCAGACTGTGACTGTTATAGTCTCCCAATATAAACAGGAGATTTTGAATATTTTTGTAAGATCTTTAAAATTCAGTTATAGTTTCCATTCCTGATAAAATATTTATTAGGTTTATTATAAAATATTATTTCAAATCATTTACTAATTACAATACTTCACTTCTGTTACTTAAACTTAATGTTTTAATTGATAGTATTGAAGACATATCAAATTTATTCCATGTCTTTATATATTCCTAACACAGTGCAGTTTACACCTAGGTTTCCTCAAATCTCAATTTTAAATGAGCAATGGAAAGGAATCACAAGAGTTTAATCAAAAATACTATAGCAGAGCAGTAAGCACATTGCTTGAGTGGCTCATCAGAACTTGAAACTGGCCAGGCCAGGATGGGTGGTGGCTTTCCATAGGCAATAGTGACCTGAGAACAGGAAGAACACAATTGGCACTGAGCTGGCAGGATTACTATAGTGAAAAATATTGGGTGCCTATAATGTTCCAGGCTCAAAACCACTGCACCATAGCGCCCAAAGAAAACTGTCAGATTATAAGGCACATCTTCCCTCCTGGGAGTTGACAGCTTCTGAGGAAGCCCAACTGGGTTTAATGGGGAGCATGAGTCTCATGGAATGGAAGTAAAATGGTATGCATCAATTCAGAAGGAGAGCCAGGAAAGTTATTCTTGTCTTACAAACTATAAAGGAGAGCACTCCTGAGGGGCAGAGGTCATGCTGTTTTATTTATCTTCCTGTATCTCACAGTGCCTTGAACAGTGTACATAACAGGAGGACTAACATGTTTGTCCTGCACAGTTGAGTAGGGGACTTGCTTTTCCCCCCCCAGGGTATAGAATCATCTAGACTCCTATAGAATTTAAGTCCCCTCATGCTAGAGACTATTCTGCCTTCTTTAATCTATTTTATTTTTAACTTTCATAGTTGAAGATGGACAGAATGCCTTTATTTTGTCTATCTTTCTGTGGTACTAAGGATAGAACCTAGTGCCTCATACATGCTAGGTGAGCGCTCTGTTCCAGTACCCTTTAATCTATTTTAAGCAAAAGAGAACAAAAATTCTCAGGACACCCTGATCATTTAATCAAAATTGTTTCTTTCAAGGAACCTGACTAGTAGCTTTGAGAAGGCCAAAGAGGAAGGCTTCTTTTTCCTGATCCCCACGCTCATCCCACCACACTTGGTTTTGACTGGAGTTAGTTTTTCACCAATAGGATTTATCTGTTTGCTGAGTTTGCCATGCAAATAAAAATAATCCTGTCCTCCTCAGGGTAAACATTACAGATGTATCAGATTTAAAAACAAGAATTGAAGTGAATACTAGTGATCTCTGAACTGGGAAATTTCTGTATTCTCTTGATCTCTCTCCTTTATCCTGCACTTAAGCATTGGAGAGAAAAAATTTTTTCCACATACCTGAGTGGATATTGGAAGCTATTAAATGGTGGTTAAAACTGGGAGGGATAGAGGGAACTTTCCTCCCCCATTTTTTAAAGTTTGGCTGTAGGTCCTTCTGCCTGCAGGCTACAGTCACATTAGCAGTTGGAAATTGGATAACGACAGCACAATGACAAATCCAGGTTGCTTGCAATAAGTTGCTAATCCCTTTGCTTTAATATTGGAGCAGCGTGTAATGATGTTTGGACATCACTCCAGTTTACTGACGACCCCACTGGGGCCAGCAATAGAACCTTACAACTGTCTAACAAGGCGTCAGGTGACTCCCGTCGTCACAGCAACGGACACTGGAATCTAATCTTCCCTCCATCCCTTCTAGCACCCAATAACGCCTAGATTATATAAGTGGCCCATCATTGCTTGGTAACTTGAATCAATTAACGTTAATTCGCACAATGCTATGATGTATTGTGATCACTTTCATTTCAGGGAAGGGGGGGAAATTGCTATAAGTCACCTAAAATGAGGTTGTCTGTGGTGCTGAGGTATTAATTGGGTGTCCATATTAAATGCAAAAGGAGCCCCATCGTGAAAGGAAAGTGGATGAGTGACTCTCTTGGCTGCTATTGACCTATCAGAAGAAGACAGTGCCCTTTTCCTTTGCTTTTATCTATTACAGTTTTCCCTATTGCGTGTCAAGTTGATGTATTATAAAAAATTCATTTGGTGACCTTTCACCCCCTTAGCAGATTAAACAATTTCACTTGGATGGCATCATTAACAGGACCCTGCATTTAATGATGATTTCTCTAAAAGGCCACGGAGATTCGATTTTAAGCTAACAGATTTATTGCACTATTATAACATATCGTAAAAAACTGTACCACCTACGGTCAGGTTTTAGGATAGAAACTGCTTAAGAGTTTATGTGGAGCTTAAAGTGGTATTACCTTGGGATATGCTGCAGCAGCAAGTCTCTGACCTCCAGTGAGATGCTGTTTACATTTAATAAGAGATGTTTGCTCACAATAAACTTTGAAGTGTGTCAGGGACAGGCCTTTCTACAGTGTTCAGGCAGTTGTTTCTCATCGCTTTGTCTCCAGACATCAATGTACTTATGTCAGAATCTTTAATGGTTCTCTCAGTTTCTTTAACCCAGACTGCTTGCCTGCACTGGCCCCTCATCAGAAAGCCTTTAAGGACTAGGTTAGGAGAGAAATAGGATCTGGTAACAATGTTAAAATTTTCCAATAACCTGGGACCTATGGAAGGATAGAATTAATGGCACAGATTTTAAAAATCTGGTTTAAATTAGTCCCTTAAAAAAAGGGAGGGTGGGGGAAGGACCCATAGTCACTCAGGCTAAGCAAATTAATGAGTGAAGATTGAGCTAATTGAATTCCTGGGGAGTGATTCTAGCACAGAGGCCAGAACTTTAGCTGGTAGGTGACCAAAGGTATGACCACAAATGCCCACTCTGCCTTCTTGTCCTAAGGTTCCCAGGGGAGAGGGGAGTTACTTCGTACAGAAACTTCCTCATGTTGTGATCAATGGATCAAAGTGGTGTTTGCTTTTCCACTATTACTCCTTTCAAGACTAGTCTTCAGCTTTACCAAACCTGTAGCCTTCGGGAGAGCAAATACTTTCTCCTCACATGAAGAAGGGGAAGAAGTTGGGCAATAGAATAAGTGATTTGCATATATTTACTGAAAGGAGAGGATAAGATACTCAAAACAAAACAAAACAACCTTATTAGATCAGGTCTAGGCTGATTTTAAGGCAACTCAACAAAGGATGCTATGTTAGGGGAATATATATGATACATATGATATATAGTGTCTATATATCATTTAATTGTCAAATATATGTTGCATGCCTGTGATTTAAAACATAATATATTTAATGGAATGTAAGTGTTTAGTTTTTTTGTCCTTTTAATAAAGCTAACTTGGTCATCCAACATATTCAAATCTGGGTGAAGATGTTAAGTTATCATGGATTATGTAACTATTTTAATACTAAATAACATCAGCAATTAACATGCTTGAACAAGATGAGAAGTGATGTATCTCACTGCTTTGCCACTTAAGACCTTGGTGAACAACTAAGACCTTTATATCAAGTTACGTAAGTTGTTTGGACTTATTATTCCTCAAATGTAAATAAAAGCACCGATATCATAGTGTCATTTTTAAAATGCAATGAGTTTATACTTGGAAAGTTTTTAATAGCTGGTACACAGTTTTGCTCAGCAAATGTCCCAAGCATTATACTCCTCAGATGCTTCTTGCAATCAAACTAAGTTAATCAATTAATGCCATAGGTATTGAATCTACTTAATGCATACACACCGGGAGAACATAAATGTGAAATAGTGGTTGTGAGGATACTAAATGCATAAAGTGCTGGTGTATTGGAGTTTTCTTTTGGCTATCTCTTCCCAACTCTTTTCAGTTACATTATCTTGGTTACCCAGGAATCAGCATGTCAGGAGAATGTTTACACCACAGAAATTGGAACACACTCCAAATCACAGTATTTTTTTCTCCACAAAACCAGGATGTTTTCTGGGAGAGCTGGTTAAATAGCCTGCTATTCAACTTATACCAGTCCCTAAATAATTCAGTCTGATAATTTCCTTTACCAAGGCTTTATTTTTTGCTGAAGTTAATACACAATGATAGAAATATAAGTGCATAGTTTGTGCTTCTCCCCTATCCTACCTAGTTCACTTTTTATTATGCCTAAGCATACATATCAAATATACATATAATTTACATATCAATATAAAATGAGCCATTATACAGTATATTATTAATTTTCCAGCAAAAAGGGAAAACAACATATTTTCACTGGTAATAATGTCTTTTGGAAAAGAGTTATTGCAATGATATTTGTAACCCTATGGATGTATTCTGTTTTTATTTCTGCTAGAAACACAAGTAGTTTCAAAACTGAGAGCTGGATATACACTCGGCCCTATGTTCTTTCAGTGCTAGTCCAGCCTTCAGATGGAGTAGTGGGAAAAGAGCTGCCGGTGCAGCCACAGCTTGTTTTTCTGGATGAACAGGTAACTTTGCACAGGTAATGGACTTTATATAACACGTTTTAGGTTTGTCATCATTGATACACATTTGCAGAGTAACCAACGTGTGAAATTTTCAACACAAAACTATTTACTGTTATTGTCATTTTTCTTCCAAGTCACAGTCTGCCTCCCTTCCATTTTCTATGAATGTTCAGAATTTTATTAAGGATAAAGAAAATTCTGATACTTTTCTCCACCAGGAAAATTCTTGAAGCATATTTCTCATATCTTCTCTGAAATCTAGCCTTCCTTTTTAGTCAGCTTTTTCATTTCTGTAACCAAAAAAACCTGACAGGAACAATTTTAGAGGAGGAAAAGTTTATGTAGCACTCACAGTTTCAGAGGTCTGAGTTTATAGACACCCAGAGGAGTATGTGTTTTGGCCCATGGTTTCAGAAGTTCAGTCCATGGTTGACTGACTCCATAAATCTGGGCCGGAGTTGAGGCAGAACATGATGTTGGAAGGGTGCAGAGGAGAATAGCAGTTCAGGACATGGCACCAGGGAGCGGAGAGAGCTCCATTGACCAAGGACATGATATAAACCCCAGAGCTATCCGCCCAGTGACTCACCTCCTCCAGCCACTTCCCAGTTAATCCACATCAGTAGATGAATCCACTGATTGAGTTGAAGCTCTCATAATTTAACCCCTTAGCATCGGAATCTTCCTGCATTTTCTCACACATAAACTTTTTGGAGACACTCATATCTAAACCATAACACCTATTCAAAGAAGAATGTCTACGTCTGAAGAGGTCTTCTCATAGTGAAAAGCTCATGACGTCACATATATATTACGGTTCTGTGTTATCTTTTGAATTATCTCTCTTACATGTGGTTCAGTAAGTCATTAACAAGAAGCTTCTGTACATAATACTATTTTCAGGCTCCATGGCCACTGGTTGTATTTCATCTTTTCTAAGTTTATAAAATTTACGAGGGAAATGAAATAGGATTACTAGATCACTTTTCTCCTCTTTACAAGTACATCCCTTGACACGTAGAGCTAAGGTCCATACTTGGAACCTGTCACCTTTGATCTAGGCTAGCACTTTCCAACTCCCTCTATCTTCCTTCTGCTAACCTTTCCCTTCTTAGTAACCTTAAACTAATAATGACATTCTTCTCTTTTATAAACTTATATGTCCTTTCTCCGGTTTTCTATCCTGCTTCAAATTTTCCCATCATAATCTCTATTCTCTTTCAGTAAACTATTTTGGTATCTTTTTAATATAAGAAAGAAAGCATTTATTGTTTTCCTTCATTTATTTCTATTGAACATATATTCAATAAAAAATTCAGTCTGAATCTGCTTTTCTTTTAGATAATTTTACAGAATACTCTTCTGAATCCAACTTTTTCTCTCTATCCCCCATTTTCAGAATCGAAGAGTGGAGTCCTTGGGACTCCCTTCAGAGCCTTGGATCATTTCAGCTTCCCTAGAAGGGACATCAGATTCAGTGCTAAAAGGTTGGTATCAGTGACTTTCAAATATCTATTATTACTTTGTACAGAAAATAAATATTTTCTTTATCTTAGTCTATGTTTTGTTATTATAACAAAATGCCTGAAGCGGGAAATTTTTATAGAGGTTTATTTGGCTCAAAGTTCTGGAGTTTCAGGGATCTGCATCTGGTGATGGCTTTCTTGCTGGTAGAGGCCTGAGGTAGTGCAGGGCATCACATGGCATGAGATGGGAGTGCATGTATGTCCATGTCTGTCTGGTCTCACTTTTATAAAGCCACCAGTATCTATTTGTGGCCACTCTACCCTGATGATTTATCTAATTCTAAATACCTCCCAAAGGCTTCAACTCTAAACACTATGGCCAGATTAAATTTTAACCCTATTAATATCTCACAAGTAATATTAAATTTCAACACATGAACACTTCTCTGTCACACTTGAACCATAGCCAAGCCATAGTAGTTCCCATTAGGAATTCATAGCATCATTCATTTATCCTCACTATGGTGTAAAATAAAGGGCACAGATTCTTTGGCTTGGTCTCAAACCCCAGTTTTTTTTTTTTTTTTTTTTTTTTTTATGAACTACTTTCTCCATGACACCTAGTGGTTTGGTACAGTATCATGGGCTGGTACAGGATGGAATTTACCAGGTACAATGTAGTTTCAATGAGAAACAGAAACACTTTTCTCAATGTTCTATAGAATAAATCATTGATAAATGCAAAAGCATCTGATCCTCAGAGTTCATTTCCTCCTCTCTATCCTTTTTCTTGTTCCTGTTCTTGCCTTTTGTTCAATTCCAGCACAACTGCCAGTTCCATCTCTTTTTCTTAGAGCTTGTGTATATGAAATTGAAAATGGGTTTACTTGGAATGAAGATTCTGAAGTCTTGGCTTCCTCCAAATTATATCAAATATTATCTAGAGAGGACCAGGAATATGCATTTTGGGGCCAGGTCCATACAGAAACAAACATGTATAAGGTGGTTATTGAATAAAAAATTAATTCTGAGTTCTAAATTCTTGGCCATAGAATCTGCAAAAAGAATCCCACTACAACATACCCAAAGATTAAAGAATGTACTTGCAGGTGTGCCCTAGTGGTCTGCCACAAGTGAAGAACTCAGAATTCCAAGGATCATTTCTGTGCCACTTGTTTAGTCTTTGTTTCAGAGCTTAAAAAGAACACCTTCTCTAATTACAAAATAGTTCAATTATTGAATTTTAATGTTTTAAAACAGTACAAATGTGATCCATGTAAAATAGTTTTAGGAGGGATACCAAAAGGTAGAGCAAAAGGAACAGGGGGAGGGAGGAGAAGGAGTACGGGAAAATACTGGGAAGTGAAACTGATCAAATAATGTATTCATGTAGCAATACACCACAATGAAAACCACCATTCTATGTAATAATAGGCATCAATTAGAAATAATTAAAAATAATATTTCCAGAAGAATATATTTGAGAAACAGAAAAAGCCAAATAAACCTAGTAACTATGGGAGATAAAGGGGGTGGTAAAGTCAAAGAGTTGGACTGAAGCCAGACCACCAAGGGTTCTAGAGACCACATGGGGGGTCTGAACTGTATTCTCAGTGAGATTCCAAACCTCTGAGACTTCTAAGCAGATCAGCAACAACCTATGACTTCCATGTTTTGATTCCCACTCTGCTCTAGAGGGTGGATTGGAGAATAAGGATGAACCTACTAGTCCAGGGATCAGTGACTGGAGAAGACCAGGCAAGAAATAAAGGAAATAAAAAACAAAGCACAAAAACAAACACAAACCTAAATGTTGTTTCAGAGTGTCTTTTATAAGTAGAATCAACAGAGTGTTGTGTAATGTAAGTAAAGGAAACAAGGATTTAAGGATAAATCTAATTTTGTCTTCATATATTGTTTGGACATTGGTCTCCTTTACTGAAATAGGAAAGACTAGGAGAAACAGAAAAATGTCAGTCTAACCCATTTGCTGGGTCAAATTAGATAAAGGTATAGAAATACCTTTACCTTTACCTATACAATGGTTTTAAGTTTTAAGGAAAAAGGAAAAAGAAGTTTCTTCTTCTGGTTGTTATGGTTTGTGTTTCAAAGTGTGAAAAGGGTTGCCTTGCTTCAGCCTACCCCAAATTATTAATCACTATTCATACTATGAGTCTTTTCTATTTCATGAGCCAAAGTTTTCAGCTCCCAACATAAGTTTTGCCTAAGAGCTTCAAACTCCCCATGCACACAACCTTCCTCTCTACACAGGGACCTTAAGCTTTTATCTGGCCACAAGTAGCATTATGTATTTTTCTTCTCATTTGAGGAAATCCCAATCATGCACAATCACAGTTCACTTCTAAATTTGGCCATCAGGTGAGGAAAATTCATTTTAGATCAACTGGATATAATCAGGAACAGGATGGTTCATTGGAACTTTCTAAAGCCATCTTCTATGTTTGAACAGGAGGCCAGAGATTTTAACAATCTAAAAAAAATGAACCTGTTAAGTCCCTTTAATTATTCCATAGTTTCAATGAGAAAATTCATAAGATATTCCCCTCAAACTGGTTAAAACAAATTTTAAGGTGGGTCATGGAAAATATTTCTAGAAAGGAAAGCAGCCTCCCTCATCCACACAACATTTATCCCAGATAGCCCTCCTCAAAAAAAAAATATTTATGGGGTGATCTAATTTAAAAATTAGAACCAATGAATTTATCTTGTCTGTTTGAGTTCAGAGCTATGGAAAAATTTAGACCAAGAGCTGGGTCACTCCCAATCAAGTCTCTAAATTAAACATTTCTATTGCTGTTTCAGATTTTAAATACTTTCTAAGTATTAGCTTTATTGTTTTTCAAAAATAATAATAAATGTTTTTAAAATATGCACATTAAGAGATATCTGTCAGTAATGTTAAAACAACAACAACAAAAAACAGAAATAAAAGTTTTAAGTAAATCTTATATTAGTACCATGATATTTACATAGGGAAAAAGTGAGGAATATTGTCAACTTTTACAAACCATTCTTTATAGACATATGGTTTTAAGCACTGGTTATTTATGTAACATTATTGCTGTCATGGTAATAATGTGCCCTTTGAGATTTTTCAGTAATATGTTAGAAGGAGGTTTCATACCAATGAATCACTGGCAATTTTAAATTGCTATGGCATATATATATATATATATATATATATATATATATATATGTGTGTGTGTGTGTGTGTGTGTGTGTGTGTGTGTGTGTGTGTGTTGTGTGTGTGTATACATACACACATACACAAGGTAATATACCTTCATATAATTGGTCTACTAGCCCTACCTTATACAAATTTAAGGATTATTCACAACTCGGATTTCTTACATACTTCATGGGCATTTCTATTGTTTTTATATTGCCTAGAATATTGTTTTTCCAAACTTAGAAATGATTGATCTGCCAGTCTAAACATCAACCTACTTACAAAATTGTCCATTTCCAAGAATAGGCTGAAACTCTTCATTTATTTCTTGCTCTATCCAACCTATGTGTCTAAGATCCTTTACATGGCATCCAGAAAGTTTATAAAATGCTACAGTGAATAGGAGTAAGTCCATCACAGAAGAGCTAAATCTTGTCTCATCTGCTAGCTATAGATATTTTTGACCTAAAACAGTTCAGTTAATGTGGTACAGAGCACCTAACTCTCTTGAGGGTATTGCTCTTTCATTTTTTTTTTTTTTTTTTTTTTTTTTGCTATATGTCGAAAAAAAAGAGATGAAGTTGTTATGATGAAGTTTTCAAGGTAATGAATTCTCCTTCACATAGGCTTCATGATTCAGTCTCGGATCTTGGGTTGTTTAGCATCCCATTTTGTTTCCTACAAGGCTACACCTCATCAACTCCAGAGAACAGAACTCTCTCCTGAAAACTCTCTTGAGGAGGCAATCACATCTTGTGATTAAACATTTCATAGCTTCAAAACCCTTGCTGTTTAAAACTTGTTGTTTTCTTGTTAGAACTATTTTCCTACCATCTCTTTTCAAGTTGCCTTTCAATTATTATGGCTTGCAAATTCCCTATTTTTATCTACCTATTTATTAAGAAACCAAATCCCTTCAGCCTGCCCATAAAAATAATTTTCTTCCAAAATCCCAAAGTTCTAGCACCCTCCTCAGTTTCTTTTTATACAGTTTAATTTTACAGGCCCAGGGAACACTGTGTGTTTTGTGAGAATCTCCCCCTAAACTTTGCAGAATTACATAACCTGTTTGTGCTCATATTGGTAAAAATAGCACCCATAGTACAGACTTCTTGTTTTTTGCTTTGGGTCATTTTTTTTAACCCGAATAGTAAAGTCTGAAGATGAAAGGAGAGTACCAAATGGTCTATGTACAAATTTCCAGGAATAAGTCACATCATCAGGAAATCATGGTAATAAGTAAAGGCTCCAAGTCTGGCCAATGTGAAAAATCAAACATCATGTTATGAGACAGTTTTGAACTGTTGGTTTTGATGGAATCATTCTGTCATTGTTCAGGGCCATTTTGTTGTGTTGGTTTTATGGTAAAGAGAGTGCTTAGAATATAACAGTAAGTTCCCTTTTGATCATAATCTATCAGCATCAAATATTAATTTCCAGTTTTTCTCATGTTCCAGTATTACAACAGATATTCTAATATGTCTATTGAAATTTACCTACTTCTATCCTTTTCTCCACAACTTAACCATATCTAGGTTTTACCCGTATTCCATGCCTTCCCCACATTCTATTCCTTATTTTGAATTCATTCCTTTATCAATACTTTGTTTTGCCCACACTTCATACTTTATCAGAGTCCATGCCTCATTAATTCTTCATGTCTTTTATAATCCACACATTGCCCATATTCAGTACCTTACCTATATCTACCTTCTCCTATATCATTCTTTACTCATATTTTGTTCCTCATTCCATAGTTTGTCTTTCCATACCACCTTTCACTAATGTTCCCTTAATTATCTTAAGGACATCCACACTGATCACCTTAGGATTATATTGGAGCCATGCAAAAAGAATGATGCATGAATCCTTTTGTTATTATATTCTGTTAATATCAAATCATACTTAAGCCAGTTGGCCCACCTGGATCAGTAGCCTCCCCATTGTCCCTTTCAGGAGATCTGATGGGAGAGTATGAGGAATGACTGAGGGTTTTTTCTGTGCACAAATTGTGTGTGTGTGTGTGTGTGTGTGTGTGTGTGTGTATCATAAAGTAGGGAAAAATCATGTGTATTTTTTCATTTTTAGAATGCTCATCTCACAGAAAGCACCCTATTTCATATGATTGAAAGTTTCTCTTGAAGCCATCATGAAATATTTCTCTTTAACTTCATAGGAATAGTACCAAAAGCATTTGGGATGGATTATCCAACTTGTTCTAAGTGTTTCCTGGAGAAAAACAAAATAGCAACTGCAAAACCATATTTATATGTCTAGTCTCTTTTATTCTGCCATTTAACTTCATGTGCTTTTTTCTAAGGAGAACCTCCTTCATGAAAAAGATGTTATTTCCCCCCAAAAGTGGATTTATATACTCAAAAGACAATTATTTAAGGATCTTTCAGATCCTTCGACATTTTATTATATATCCTAGTGACAGAAAAAAATGTATTTCTAAAGATAATGCCTTAGCATTAATTATACAATAGTTTTCTAGTGCGTACAGCAAGGGGGAAGTGAATTTGTTGTAGAGATGGTTTAAGTTGCAAAGGTATTTTAGAAGCCATACACTCTGTGGAAACACATTCAGGTAATATTCTCTGGTAGCCATGTAATCAATTTCAATACTGCTTCCAGCCCAGCACCCTACTACATCCAGCCAGTGCCTTGTTTATACCAGCTTGATCAGGGAGACTGTCAATGGCATTTGTATATTTTATAATAGCTATTCCAAAGATATGATGAACCCTGGAGTAATGTACTGTACTTGGCAGCAACTGCTTCAGCTTTTGGGCACATATGCTTCAAATCTGAGAATATCATAGATATATAAGGAAATCTTTGTCGAGATCTCCAAGGCAAGCTGGTATTTAACGCAAAAGCAAACCCATTTGGAACTAAAGTACTTTCCATTAGGCAGTTTGGCGGCTGTTCTATGAGGCAGACTCACTGTGCTCCATGGACACATTTCGATTAAATGCTGCTTTGTATTCTACCAAAGATGGGAACAATAAGGACGTTTGTCAAAGGAAAAACTGCAGCAAATGATTTCATGTTGAACATCTGTACTCTGCAGTTCATTGTTTGCAAGAGTTTATTGACCATAATTTTGATGCATATAGGTTTTAAAGAGTATAAACTGCATTTATCTTGGGCGCCTATCATTTATTTGAGTCTTGGCTTATTTATTTCCATTTTTCTGGGCATTTTATTTATTTTGGGACTCTAAAGAGATGAAAGAAAAGATGTTTCCCCAAAAAGTTTTAGTTAGCTCTGCAAAATTGATGAGGAAGACACTGTTTTCACAAAAAGGATTGAGCAATTGAATTGAAAAATGTAACACTAAGCATGCTATATCTTTATGATACCTTTCAGCCTTAGAGATCTCAAACCAATTTATAAACTTTAACACCACTCTTATACTCTGTCCACCATAACAATTATAGTGACATTTCCAGAGTGAAGTGTAGCAGCTGTTAATTAGCAAAGTAATTTAGGGGTAGTAGAGTCCAAAACAAATTTATGGTGTTGGCAATGTAATCCTGAGTTAAGTTTCCTCTTTTCCTTTTATAAATGTATGGTTTATTGTTATAAAATGTGAACTTTCTTGTTTGAATTTAATTCAGGGAAACTAAGACCCAGAAACTCTATGCTAAAGCATGGTATAAATGTTGGTCATGATTTTCTGACTAGCTGTTAATCTGATCTATTGGCTTAACTCTGCTACCACAAAATACTCATAAAAATACTGACCCCCTGGAAAGATAATAGACGCTTTCCTTGACAGACTTCTAATAATAAAACGTCAACCTATAGTAATAGTTAAGAATACAAATTTTGAAATCAGGAAGATTTCGGCCATAATCTCAGAATTAAGTAATTTTTATGCATCTACGTTTTAATCTCTAGAATATTGGAAATAGCATATTGTGCAGGGTTATCATATAGTTTATAGACAATGATATGTATAAAGCCCAGTGTCTAGCATATGAAAGTCTCAATATATGTTATCTGTTATTATTCTATTTTTAAATATTTGGTTTTAAGACTTGTCTAAGAACTTGATGGGTTTGGTAACCTCTCTGATTTTTAAAACATTTTCCTTTATTGTCCAATTTCTTATCTTCAGAAAAGACTGAAGACACTGATCTTGAATAGATAACTAATAGCTACATTTTGTTTTGTGTTTGTTTATAGGGTGTACCCAGGCAGAAACACAAGATGGTTATGTGAGCTTCTCCAACTTGGCAGTCTTGATCTCTGGGTCAAACTGGCACTTTATTTTTAATGTTACTTCCCCTCCAGGTAATTTCAGCACAGTGTGCTTTTATTATCTGTTTCCTTTCAAAAAATAATCCCTTCATCCTTATAATGGAAATAACTCCTCTTGTGAGTAAGAAGTTATAATAGTTTAGAAAAAAAACTCACTTGGCTGTATCATTAACCATGTGAAGAGCAAGTACACATAGAAATTAAGCCTCAGGAGGCTTCATGGTGAGCGAGAATGTAAGTGTATATTTTCCTCTAGATGTGAAAATTTACTTTGTGTGTTCTACTTATTTCCTTTCTTATTTCTATGATACTCAGTTCAGTATTAGTGAGAATTTTTAATTTATAAGAGAGACAGTCTTGAGATATTGAGTATTATGAAATCTTCTCTTTGGGTCCCCCTCTCCTCATACATTCCCATGTGGGAAAATGGTGATAAAGCCTAGTAACATCCTGGGACTTCAGAACCACAGGTAGAGGGTGTGAACAAAATGTGATATGACCCAATTTTCCTTGATAAAACACTTAAAAGAAATTTCCCTTTTGGTGCATTCAGGGCATCTCTTGTGGAAATATATAATGAGCACTTGTCAACAAGTTATTTAACTCATTAATAAAGGAACTAGAAGGATGGCAAGACTATTTTAAAGAGCATTTGAAGTATAACACCATATAGCCAAAAGAGAAATGCTGAAATAAGTTTGTCAATTGGATACAGGGCAATAAAGCCATATTCTCTGAGGTTACACGCCCACATATCATTTATTTATTTATTTAACACCTCTATCATTTATTTATTTATTTATTTAACACCTCTTCATGCACCTTTATTTTTATTTTTTTGCCATTATACATGAGCTCTATTATTATTATTATTATTATTTGCATTACAATTCTTAATACACCTTTATACCACAATACCACAATCTCTGATATATAAGGTATGTTGACACCAAAGTCACATCTTCATGCATATATTTTGTATAATGATGAGGGTCTCCTTTCACCATCCATGCTATTCCCCTTCTCCCTCCGTTTCCCTCATACCCCTATTCCCTATCTAGAGGTAATCTTCCTCCCGTGTTCTCCCTCCCAGCCCTATTTTGAGTCACCCCCCTTATATCAGAGAAGACATTTGGCATCTGTATTTTGGGATTGGCTAGCTTCACTTAGCATATTTATATCTTTATTGGATTGCAGCTTATCAATCTTCTACAAATTAACAAGTCTAAACTCTAATTAATGATAAACATTACTATGTGCCTGAAATCCCAGCTACTTAGGAGGCTGAGGTAGGTGAGTCACTTGGGTTCAAGAACTCAAGACCACATTGGGCAACATAGCAAGACCCCATCATAAATAAATAAATAAATAGTCAATCAAAAGTATACTCTAGAGAATTTGATAAACTTTTGATAAGACCATTTTGAAAAAATGCCAGTAGGTCTTGAATAAAGTTTGAAATCATCTTCCTTTAATTCCAAGTTTTGGATCACTTAACAAAACTATTTTTTGAGGTGATGTAATACTATTAGGTATAGTTTCACAGAGTGACATGTTCAGTGTACTTGAACCTGGAACTTCAGGTGTTTTATCTTGTGCACCAGTTTCTGAATGGATGTGTTTTAAAGGGTCAGATAGGCAGGGCTGGATATTGGTCTCAGATTTGTTCTGACATTTAAAAGACTTTTGTCCTTTAATTTCCTTAGTGATTATCTAAGACTAGCCAAATACATCATCAATGTTATTTTAAGGAAAAAGTTATAAAACTAAAGGTAAGATATATTGTAGACAGAAACTTCTCAGTACCACATGTGACACCCAACTGACCCTGGCATTCACATTTGGTACATCACTACTTTTAGTTTCCTCCATGTAACTTATAAAGTGGAATAACTAAGGATTTGTCTTAAAAGTCTTTTCCCCTAAATAGTTCTTCAAGTTTTCAAGACCAAGTCTATAAATTGAGGCTCTGTAAGAAAGAGATTTTACAAAAGAACAGAAAAAGCATTAAATGGTCTGTACTTTAGGGACCCCTAATTGACATCAAGCTGATTAATGGTACAGATCCCAAGGGTAACTGCTTGTTTGTAAGTGTATCAATTTCTAGTGCTAGAAGGTTTGGAAAGCAGACTTTATTCACAAATTCAGGCCAATTATTTATTTTTTTTGTTGGCACTCAAAAATAATAGGTTTGATGAGCATTGATTCATATAGCTTTTTCATTTATATGTGAATCAAGCAGAGAGCTGGTAATAATGTTCTTCAATTTCTTGGGTAGAGGAGCAATTGAATAGATATTACCGTTGTGTATACAGAATCCTCATAAGTCTCTCATACATTAAAAACACAGCTCATTATGGCTTCTTCTTTTTTTTTTTTTTTTGGTACCAGGAATTGAACCCAGGGGCACTTAAACACCAAGTCACATCCCCAGCCCTTTTTAATATTTTATTAGAGACAGGGTCTTGCTGAGTTGCTTAGGGCCTCACTAAGTTGCTGAGGCTGGGTTTGAACTTGTGATTCTTCTGCCTCAGCCTCCTGAGTCAGTGGGATTACAGGTGCGTGCCACAGCACCTGGCGCCCCTTTGACTATTGTTTATTCGGTCCTCAACTGAAAGACATTGGATTATTTCTGGGTTTAGGTAGTTATGCATAGAATTACCATAAACATTTGTATATAGGTTTTTGTGTGTATAGGCCAATTCCTTTTCTAGATTATTTTGTGCCTTGCTCCATAAGTAATAATAGGATAAAACCCAAACATTTCAATCTACAAAATGGCAAGGGTTTCAGGTGAATTCTTAGATGTACTTTCTCAATAGGAAATTCCTCATCTTGCCCCATCATACGTAACCAAACTGGCTCCATCTGCCATTAGTCTACTCCCATTTTCCAATTCTTTCGAACTTCAGAAAGTCTATTGGCACTCTTGGAATTTCTGTGCCCCTATTTTAATGTGTTACCCTTCATATTTAAAGCAGATACAGAGCAAGTAGTTCTATGCACTATGGAACTGAGTATATGCTTTTTTCCTAATTAGTAGAAGAATGAATGAATCTACAATTTTGTGTTGATGGATAAGGTATGTCTGAGAATAAAATGAGACAATTGAAAAAATTGGATAGAATTACACAGGTTCTGCCTGTGTTGGAAGGAATGAGTATGAATTATTGATGGTATCCTATAGTTCTTCAGGAATATAAATCTTGGATTTATTATTGACTCAGTTATTTTATAATTTAATTTAATAAATATTTATTGAGTACCTGTTAAGTGGCAGGCACTATGATAAACAAATCTTTTGTACAAGTTTTTATTATTATTTGAATATATTATGGAACTTTTTTTTTTAAACAGGAGCCAATTTTACAGCTCGATCTAGGCCCTTTGCTGTCTTGCCTGTGACTGGAAAGGACAGGTCAACCATTCTGATGGCTGCTTCCCTGTGCTCAGTGGTCTCGTGGCTGGCTCTGATCTGTCTGGTGTGTTGTTGGCTTAAGAAAAGCAAAAACAGAAGTACGTGATTATTTTGTTTTGGAGGGGGAAGGAATAAAAATATTTAGAAAAAAATCTTGTATGTTTATTTTTTTATTCCTTCAAAGAGTAATGTTTGTGTGCTTTGCAATACATAAAACTATGTGGAGTCAAACTGTTCAATTAATATAGTAGAGACAAGGATTGCAAAATCTTAAATAATAGCAGCGACAAAATAATAAAAGCTCAAATTCATTGAATATTCACTATGTACCAGGCTCTAAGGACTTTAGATAAATTAATTATTAATGCTCACAACAACTCAATTATGCAGGTGATAAATATTATGCCTACAGTACAGATGTGGAGAATGAGGCATAGAAAGGGCAAATAACTTGCCCAAGGTTACTCAGCCACAAAGCATCCAGGCAGTTAGCTCCATGTCCCTCTCCCTGAAACATTATGTTCCATTGCCAGCTGACCCTGCAGAAAATGGGCTAAAGAATCACACAGAAACATCCTTTTCTCCTTCAAAAGAGGGAAACAAGTGCTGGGCATTTTTCTCTGGAAACAAAGAAATTAAGTATGTCCTTGAATATTTCCCCAAAAGCAGAATATCTTTTCATTTTTTATTTTTTAAGTTGAGTCATTGAGGGAAGGGGGGGTCTCTGAAAGAACTTCTTTCTATCTTTCTCGCTGGTTCTTAGGAAGAGAAAGAGAGGCAGATAGAGCATTAGTAAATCCCTTATACTAGCCAAACATTATGCTCCAGACCACCACATGTATTTATTATAACATCAAAGTTATAAGCAAGAATGAGTAAAAAGAGCCAAAGTTATAAACCAATGAATAAAAAGAGGCAAAAGGAAAAAAAAATAATAATAATAGTAAAGTACAAAAGAGAAAGGAAAAAGGAGGTAGCACAGTTCTACCAACCAAATATTCGCTGTGCTTGAATTTCTGAGGGATCCTAAGGAAGGGTTGTTCACTTATCAGACCTTGTGTCTGAACTTCACAATGGCCAATTGGCCCTGCCTCTCTCTGTGTCCTGGTTATTTGGGTGAACAAACTGTGATTTGTTGAAATGCAGTTTTTTATTTTGTTTGGGTTTTAAATCCAATCATCTACCCACACCCCACCCCTGTGTGTGTGTGTGTGTGTGTGTGTGTGTGTGTGTGTGTGGTGTGTTTGTAGTACTTTCGGTTTTGTAATAAACTTCTGTGTTTTTTTTTTTTACTTCAAGTGATCCTGTGTAACAGGTGATTTAATTCTTGGCCTCAATTTACCATCCAAACCTACTAGCCATTTGAGGACTCTCATTAAGCTCTGCAGATCTTATCTCCTCTTATTTGTTCCCTCAATGCTAGAAGTAGCTTATTCTTGAAGTTACTTGTATCTATTATCTCAGTCCTTTCTGTTCTTTAAAACTTTCAGTATCTGTGAGCACATTTCCTTATATTAAATCTTCACATTTTTCTTACTGGGTACATTCCTAGCTAGTTTAAAAATTATAAAGAGATGGAAAGAAAATTGACAAAAAATTTCACAGCAATTAGCTCTATATGAGTAACTTGCTTTTTCTTTTTTATGTTCTATACTTTATTTTCTGTACTTTAATTTCTAAAATTAGCATTTCATTACATTAGAATCAGATAAATGTACTGCTTTCTAGCTTCCTCATTAAATAATTCTCCAATTCAGCTTATGTTCTATGTCAGAGTTGGCAAAATTTTTGTCTGAGGACCCTATTATACTGTCAACAGTTATGGAGAACCTAAAGAATTTTTGTCTGTGTGGGTTCTATACATTAGCATTTCCAAATTAAAAATAAAACAGAACATTTAGAGTTTATTTGTTAATTTATTTTGAAATAACAATAATATAGACAGTGAATGTAAGCATAATTAACACTTTCATTTTTAAAAAATCTATATTTTTCAGAAAAGACATTATGAATAAAAAAAAGTGGCAGTTTTACAAATCTCTTAAATGTCTTCCTTAATGGGAGTCAGCTGGAATCTTCTAGCAGCTTCTACATTCAGTCTGTTGCAATGTATTGGTTTGTGCTGAAGTATATCAAGGAAATCCAGCATCATACAGCTATATAGTAGAAAAATGGAAAATAACTTATTAGGTTTTACAGATAATTGTGAATATTCTTTGACAAGAAGGACTTAAGGTCCACCTCAGTTGCACTATTACATGCACCTCTACTAGTCTACCATGTATTTTTAAATGGAGCATCTACCCAGGCATGATTTTGAAGTACTATCTCTTGGTCATTTGATAGATAATTTTTCACTGAGTTTTGCTGGCTGCTAAATGTTGATATATATTTCCTCCTACAATTAAAAAAATCACAAGTGTTCATATTAGTCTGTAAGATTTTCAAATCTATGAAATTCATGGAAATTAATATAGGTTTTCCAGAATTCTAAGTTGCCCATGAAAACTTGATTTAATCACTCATGAAAAATGCTGTAAGTTCTTTCTTTCTTACGATCTTAGTTCCTTCATTTTAAAAAAAGAAAACTTTTCAAATACCCAAATACTAATGACCAGTTTTTCCTCAATTATCCTTTTTAGTTCGGTGAGTAGAAATCATGTTTTATAAAAATATCAGCAAGTTCAGCTTGAAACTCACCTATAAAATTATTTTCACTTTAGGAAATCACTATTTATATTTTTGATAAAATTAAATCTCTTTATAGTTTCATCAGAGATATTCTTTGTGGCTGTTGATTTTCATTTTGTTGACTGTGATTTCATCTCCAGGTATGTCCTTCCTGATCACACCTATCTCCAAACATTTACTTTCTCCCCCAGAACAATCGCCTTTTCACACAACATAGCATTTCTTGACATTATGTTACAAACGTATTTATTTATCTCTGTCATCCATACTAGAACAAAAGCTCTATGGAAGCATGTATGGAGTATTTTTCATTCATCATAGTTTTCACAGTGCCCAGAACAGTATCTGGCATGAAAATGTAAATATGTTTGTGATGATTATATTTATTAAACAAATGAATGGAAAATTAAGTATATGTTCAGCCACAGATGGACATAAGATTTAAATTTTTCAGTCAAAAGCATGCATTTGTTTGAATTCTGTTGATTGTACCAATATCAATTTCCTGATGTTGATACTGTTTTAGTCAGCTTCACGTTACTACAATGAAACCTGAGACAACTAACTTATAAAATGAAAAGGTTTATTTAGCTCATAGTTTGGGAAGTTCAAAATCCAAGACCAGATGGTCCCATTGGTTTGGCCTCTTCTAAGAATAACAGATAGAAGTACATCATCCGGGGAAGATCTATAGTAACAAATATTTACAGCTCATATTGGGTGGAGGGAGGGAGGGAGGGGAGAGAGAGAGGGGGGAGGGGAAGGGAGGGAGGAAAGTACTAGGGAGAAAGAGAGACCAGGTCCCATAGTCTCCTTTGAGGTTATGTCCCTAGTGACCTAAGGACCTCTGAGAAGGCTCCATCTCCTAAGGGATTCACTACTTCCCAATAATGTCATCCTATGAACCAACCCTTTTTAGAATCTATAATTATTTCAAATCAAAAGGTTAAAAAGTTAGTAACATTCTGTTAATTATTAGCTCTTCCAACAGAAATATAACATGATCCACAAATGTGAAACACATAGTAATTTTCTAGTTGTCATTCATCCTAATATAGTGAAAATATCATTTTAATGTGTAATGAATGAAAAAAAAAAACAGTATATACCCCAGTGTTAGAGTTTGTAAACAGTCTGGATGGTGCCTGGCAAAATGCCAGAGGGAGTGGTTTGTGAAGTAACAAAAGCGAGCCATTAAGTGTGGAGATTCCTTATTGGTTGACTGCTGTATCTAGTTTATGTTAATTAGATAAGCTGTGTGAAATGTATAAATACCGCTCCTGTCCTACAATAAACGGCTCCTACTCCTGCTGTATCAATCTACACAAGTTGTTCGTCACCCCCCAATTATTTTGTCCAGCCAGCCGGGCTGCGGCACCCCAGCACAGGATATTTTACTTTTTTTCAAAACCAACTATGCATTTTATACTTAGGACACATCTCCATTGGAGCTAGTCACATTTTAAGTGTTCAGTAGCCACATGTGACTACTACTGTTTTGGACCAACAGTTTTAAACTGTAATGTTGGTGATTGATACATGGGATTCATTATTGCTTAAGTTCTGAATTTATTATATGCATTCTATTGCGTGTATTTCACAAGGATACTGGGAGGAGGCTTAAAGAGAAACATTTTATAAATAAAAAATGTTCTTTTAATCAGAAGAAATAAATTTTTGTGTTAATACAGAAACAAAACCTGAAGAGGTACCTAAATCCCAGACTAATGATCAGAAGAACCATATCCACGTCTCATCCAAACGCCGTCGATCACAAGAAGAGAAAGAAAAAGAAGATGCTTTGGCAGAAGAAGGTGAGTTTAGACAATGCCAACAACTCCACAGAGGAGAACCACTGGGAACAAACTGTGGGTTCGTTACCACCCCCAGAATGTCAGTTTCTAAAACAATTCTGTTAAAAGACCTTTCTTTCATTTTTTTGTGACTTTTTTTCCTCAAGCAAAGTATACCCCAGCATAAGAAGGTACAGGTTCAGCTGATTTTCTCAGCTAGTAACCAATTATTTAAATTGATGTTTATATAATTTTCTTAGTAGATTATTGGTTTAACATTTGAGTTGTTACATGAGAAAAGGAGAAACCAGAGTATAGGCATATAATCTTTCCCTCAGCTATTACAAAGCTGCCAATTTGGCAACATTATTGAATTTGGGAAAGCAGAGAGTGTAGTTGCCAAATACCTACTATGCAAATTAGATTGAATGTGGAACCCTCAAGAAATAAGTCAGCTTTGCTAAACCCTGCTTTGTCATTTAGTTGTATTTTTTTAGCAAAATGCATGATTTGCCTATATTTTGCATTATGCCAGATGATTTTATTTGTTATATTGTTAAATTGCCATTAAAATTGGTGCCAAGCAAAGATTAGCATTTACCTTGGATCAATGCTCTGCCCTTGTCCTGTTAAGGATGCATATAATAGGAATATAGAGCCCAGGACACAAGATGGCTTTGCCAAGTATGGCTATGGTGTATGAAAAACATTCATGTGATTTCCATGGGTCTGAAACATTTTAAAACATACTCTAAAAGGAAGAATGTTCTCTTTTTTTTCCCAAGTAAGAATCAATTATCATATTTTCTGCTTGAAAAAGGAATACCAATCTTACTGAGTTCATGTTTAATCCAAATAGAGCAGCTCAGTGCACTGATGTGTGTGTGTGTTGGGGGGCGGGTGTTTGGGTGTGTGTGTGTGCATACATATGTATGTATGTTTGTTTGTTTGTCTTTTTGTGTCTTTACCCATGGATAAAATGAGTTGAAAAAAAATTCCAGATTATCCATCTCCTGGACATACAACAAATGGTAGTAGGAGGTGTGGGTTGAAGTATGAGTGGAGGAGATGAGAATGGAGATGGAGAGAGGGAACAGGTTCTTTCTAGGTGCCATTGAAGATCATTTTAATTTTGGCTTCTTGTCTTTCTTATTAATGGATAAACTCTTGTCCATATTATTGTATGTAAACACAGGGAAGGTGTTTGAAACAGTGTCTGGACCTAGCTCTTGACATTCAGCTGCACTCTTCAGAGAATGGTGGGAACATTGCTGATCTCTCCCTTCATCTAATTTGGTCATCTACATGACTTTCGGTTGTCTCACTTAAATTAACTACATTAAACAGTCCACACACCTGGATGTTTTAATAAGGAACATTTATGCGGTGGCTTATTAATAAATTATCAGGAATGAGACAGGGACCGGGCTTCTTGGAAGAGGTTTGTTAGAAAATCCACACTGAAAATAGAAAGATGTGTTATCCAACCCCCCTCACTGTGATCCCTGTATCACAGTGAATTTATTTATCACCTAAGCTTCTTCCAAATCTTAATAGAATCTTTTCCAAAGCAAATAATGAGGCATCTTCTATAGTTTTTGAAAATTATTATCATCTACCTAATTATTGCTAGCTTGAAATACATCTGGTTTTATTCCCCTATTTCCACAACATTTTGGTTTTCCTTTTCTCGCTCTGTTTTTAAACTTTTGGGGTGTGCTATTAAAGTGGTTGGCTGTCTTGCTGCTTGGCCCTTTGCCATTACTAAGCATTATTATTGCATATGAAATTATTTAGCTGATGGAACTATTACTACTAAATTTAAGTTGCAAGCTTATTGTGATATTACTTTTACCAAAAATCTCATGAATGTAATAGGGTTTCTAGACAGTTGCTATAGAGAGATAAGGGAAGTAAGGTATATATATCTCATACTGGACTGTTCAGTGCTTTTGATGTAAAGAGTCATCTAAATCACCTTTCAAAATTCATGTCTGATCATGTTGCTCTGTTACGTATAGATTTAATGGATTCCCACTGTTGGTTGGAGGGGCAGGGGAATCTGACAAGATTGGGCATGGAACCCAGGGTTGGACAGATCAGATTTAAATCTGACTTCCTTTAAATCTGACTTCCTGGAAAAAGATATTACTCATCTTTGTGACATTTAGGTGGGAACCTGCTGAAGTGTCTATAAGTACTATTTTAGATTTAATCTCCCCATAAATAGAAAATAATACTTACTTAGTACACAACAAAGTCTTCTCTGTACATTTGCAATGGGTGGTATCTGGCTGACTTTGTGCCTTCAAGCAAGACAACCTCTTTGCCCTTCAGTTTTTCTCATTGATAAAATTGTTATAATAATACTGCTTACTGATTAGGATTGTTATTGATATTAAGCTGGTTAACATCAGTAAAGCCAGCACAGAACAATTCCTAGCATACTGTAAACATTAACATATGTGTTATTCTTGTTACTCAAGACTCAAAATCTTCAAGTCTTGTCTCTGTTCCATCTTTATGATCTCATTTTGGATTTTACTCTCTTGCCTCCTGCTGACAATTACCCTAGGATTTCTCTCCCTTCTTCCTTCTCATTTGCTTGCAAAGTTTCTTCAAATTGGACTTCTTGCCTTCATCCGTTAAAATTGCCTCCATATTAAATCACTGACTCAGATAACTTTTTTTTTTTCCCAAGAAAGCTTTCCCCAATAACTCCTACTTCAGTCATAACATTTTCTTCATTGGGTTCAACAAATCCTAAATATATGTCTCTGTGGCAGTACTATTGGTGTTGGGAATTTATCCTAAAGATGACTCTCTGTTCCCACAGGCCAGAGGTTCGTCACTACAGCAATTTTGCCCTCTAGGTAGGGTGACTAACACAACCTGGTCTTCCCAAGTACTGCCTCAGTTTTAAAGCGTAAAGCTTTGGGTCTGAATTCCTTCAGCAGTAGACATATTTGGACAGTCACCCATCCTACCTCCAGAGGATGTATGCAATGACTGGGAACATTCTTTTTGTCATAGCTTGGGAGGACCAGGATATTATTTATAGTGAATAGAGATTAGGGATACTGTAAACATCATGTATTATAAATACCACCTTTCCAACACAAATTATCTGGCTCAAGATGTCAGTACTACCAAGGATGAGAAACCTTGGAAATAGATATTACTCATCTTTGTGACATTTAGGTGAGAACCTGCTGAAGTGTCTATAAGTTACTATTTTAATCTCCCCATAAATAGAAAATAATATTTACTTAGTACACAACAAAGTTTTGCCTGCACATTTGCAATGGGTGGTATCTGGTTCCTTGTCCTTTATGAATTCCCAATATGGTTGGTACACAGAAATAGTATTTGGGGAACAATTGGAGAACAAGTTAATTCAATAAACAAGTGTAAAGCAAATGCAACAATATCTATTGGAAGAACTGAGATATAGGAGGGAATGTGAAAGGCAATAATATCATTTTTCTGAGTTGAATGATTAATCCTCTGAGTGCTAAATCACATCACACGGTTTCATATCTTATTTAGTGAAGGCTTGATTGTCCATTTTGCAGAAACTCTGGTTCATAGAAATGCCAGGAAAAGACTTCTGCTTTGCCCTGTCAAAGCTCAATCTCACATCACTTTTACTCAATGGTTTCTTTGTTCCTTTAACTTGGTCAATAACACCCGAATCTCCCAATCTAGACACCTCAGAGTTATAGATCTTGAATTCCTAGTTCACCCTTTCCCACTCTGTCCCTTTCTTGCTTATCAACCTCTATCATTTCTACTTCTTCTGTGTCCTTGAGTTTCCTCTCTTGTTGCTTTACCTCTCAGATGTGTCTTCATTCAGTCACATTTACCACATTGCTGGCAGGTGTGTCTCCTCTTTCTCTTCCAGAACAGTATTCCCGATCTGCAACACAGGCTTCCCCATTTCAAAATGTTTTTCTCCAGTGTATCCACATAGTCACAGTCTCCCATTTCTTCCAAATACCTTTATTCTTTTTAAAGTCTCTTTATCTAGAAGGAGTGGTTCCCATCTCTCAACTTCTAAAATTCTACCCTTGTTTACATAACATGTAATATGTAATGTAATTGTTTGTGTTCCTCCTATCTTTTGTATAAATTCTGTATCTTTTTTTAACCCGAGAAGCTCTTTACTATAGGGACTTATTGTTTTAGTTAGGGTTTTTTTGCTATGACCAAAAGACCTGAAAAGAACAATTAGAGGAGAAAAAAGTTATTTGGGGGCTCATGGTTTCAGAGGTCTTAGTTCATATGTAGGTGATTTCATTCTTTGGGGCCCAAGGTAAGGGAAAACATCATGATAGAAGAGGTGGCAGAGGAAAGTGGCTCAGAACATCATATCAGGAGGAAGAGTGAGTGAACTCCCTTCACTAAGGACAAAATATGAGCCCCAAAGACACACCTTCAAGGACCCAGCTCTTTCAGCCATACCCTACCTACCACCAACAGTTGCCACCCAGTTAATCCCTACCAGGGGATTAAGGTGTTCATTAGGTTAATTGTTCTCATAACCCAATCTGTTAACCTCTGAACTTCCTAGCATTGTTTCAGACGTGGGTTTGGGGGGACTCCTCACATCTAAACCAGACCAATTATGATATAAAACCACTAATAAGTATTATTGAGTAAATGATGAAGACAGAGATGAAATGATTCTCCCTTCTTTCCAAAGACCCTTGGATTCCAGCAGTTGTTAAAAACTGGTAGGAAAGAATAAAGCAAAATTATCCTCACTTTCTTTAAAAACAGATCAACAACAGGATAATGCCCAAGATTAACAAGAGTATAAGAACTGCACATCACTGTTAGCAATAGGCAGAATGTGACATGATGTTTCCTGCTATGGCTGCCTCTTTCCGTTGTCTTGACAGTCCTCTGTCTTTGCAGATCTCAGTGCATTCTTCTCCGAATCTTGCACTGATGTTTGGCCACTCACGAATTTTATTTGTAGAATCCATACATCCAATGCTAGGAATGAAAATTCTACATGTAAAAAAGGCTTGCCTTTATACCTATGTGATTATGAACGTCAACTTCAGGGACTCCTTATCTCTATCAGTTTAGAGACTATTAACTATATCTGATATGCTTCATGAATGTGAAATAAAAAGGACTGTTTATGAACTTATCTTTTGTGAGCATCAATCTAAAAGAATGCCAGAGGATGAAGAGGAGAGAGATGGCTTCAAGGTGTTTAGAAGTAAGGAAGACACAACAGCTGAGACATTTCCCAAGCTCCCAGAAAAGTAGAAATATGTTTGGAATTCATTAATGAATAACATGTCTATATCACATAAGGGAAAAAGATAAGAATGTCCCCTATTTTAAAACCATGAAAAAAATTAGCACTTGTTCCATAAGAAAAAATAATTAAACTTATAATGGTTTGGATATGAGGTGTCTCCCCAAAACAGCTCATGTCTGAGAAAATGCGAGAACATTTAGAGGTGAAATGATTGAGTTATGAGACCTTTCACCCAATCAGTGAATTAATCCCCTGCTAGGGATTAGATGAGTGGTAATTGGAGATGGATAGGGTGTGCCTAGAAGAGGTAAATCATTAGGGGCATGCCTTTGGGGTACATACTTGGCAAACTGAGCTTAGTTCCTCTCTCTGCATACTGATCATCATGTGAGCTACTTCCTTCCACCATACTCTTCTACCATGATGTTCAACCTCACCTCTATCTCCAAGGAATGGAGCCAGCTGTCGATTGACTGAGACCTCTGAAACCCTGATCCCTCAAATAAACTTTCCTCCGCTATGATTGTTCTGCTCAAGTCTTTTAGTCACAGCAGTGAAAAGGCTTATTAAAAGAGAAATATTGCTAAATAAGTGTTTCAACACTATGAAATATTATATTTAACAATGGAATATTAGAGTACTTGCTACTGAAATGAGGACACATTGTGTAATGCTGAGGAATGTAGGCAGAGATAAATTAAAAGGACAATGTTGGAGATGGTTTGCAGATGATATAATTATTGGAGGTAACTTAACTGCTATCGTTTATAATTAACTTGAGTAACTTATTCAAATAAAATGTCAATCTATAAAGACATAATATTTTATAAATGCTAAATAAACATCTTTTTCTTATAAGTTTATTCTGCCTCAGGTATTTCATTATATTCTATTTATTTATTTATTTTGTACTGGGGGTTGAACTTGGGGGCATTCAACCATTGAGCCACATACCCAGCCCAATTTTGCATTTTATTTAGAGACAGGGTGTCACTGAGTTATTAAGAACCTTGCCATTGCTGAGGCTGGCTTTTAACTTGCAATCCTCCTGTCTCAGCCTCCCTAGCCACTGGGATTACAGTCCCACTGTGCCTGGGGTATTTCATTATAGTAACACAAAAAGGACTGCTACAAGAAGTTAGGAGTACATAGTTACAAAATGTGATAAAATATACAATAGTGGCTAAGGGATATGGTATCTTGGTAAAAAATATTAATGAGAGATGTGTTGAAGGTATATAACAGTAAGATGTGTTTTGCTGAGTAGTTTAAAGAGAAGACATGAATGTAAAAGGAAATATATTTGTATTTAGACTGACTAATATTTCAGGGACCTCAATTATTTATAAATTAGCTTGGTTTTAATGCAATTTCAATAATTTTGCACAGTGTAAAGTGGCATAAGATGAATACAAAGTTCATCAGAAAGTACAGACCAATGATACAAAGCAAATTTTCTAAAAGAAATTGATTTTATGACAATGGGAATGTGTAACTCTAGCAGAGAAATAATATTTATGTTACTATTCTTAGTAAAATGTGATACTGATAAAAGAATACCCTAATGGAAATAACCCCAATGAGTGTGTGTGTGTGTGTGTGTGTGTGTGTTGTGTACGTGTTAGGGTGTACATGTATTCTTGTGTTGTATCACATTATGTACATATATATGCATATATGTATATTGCATAAGTATAGGTCATAATTATATATTATACATAATAAATATATACGTTAGGTATAAAAATGTAATACATGCTTAAAAAATAAATTAAAGCATTCTATACATAGAGCTAAATAATTTGACTATTTAGAATAATTATTAACCTAAATTCTCACTTCAAAAAATATACCAAGGTAAATTCCAGAAGCATAAATGAGCTGAGTTTGATTTACTAAAATGCATTCATTGTTAGAGCAACAGAAAATCAATGGAATAGAGATCACTTGTGACTCAATGTGGGAGACTAACAGTATGTTTTCCTTCCTTTTATTTTCTCTAATTTTTATAACTTTTGATTGACATTCCATTGCTTATTAAAATAAATGATAACTTTCCACTTAAAGGAAAAGTAATTGAGATAACACTGGTGATATTGTTTACTAATTACTGCATATGTATTTTCTAATATGTGGGCAAGACGTTTTCCTTTATCAATAAATGATAGAATCCATTTTTGACATATTAGTTGTCCACTTCTCTTCCTCAGACCATGTTTAGACTTCAAAAATGTCAACTATTTTGAGACTGCTTATTGAATCTCCAAGTCTTCTAACACTGAACACTGCACATGGAATTGGCGTGAGAGAAATAGAAGGGAAATTCATTACTAATCCTCTGATAGCAAAAGAAGCCAGAGATCAGAACTCACAGAAATCTTAAAAAATCAAGGGCATAGTGTATATTCACTGCTCTTGAAAGTTTCATAAGCCACAGGATGTTAAGAAGAGCTGGAAAAATTGCAGCCGATTGTAGGTTTACCTGGAAGCACCCCAAATCAGACTGTAGGTGTACCTGGAATCACCCCAACCCAGTAAGGGCCTCATTTTGTAGAGAAGGGATATATGTGCCCCATATTTGGTCTCATTCTCCCTAAAACTTGATCATACCTACCAATGGAACTCTATGAAGCATGGGTACAGGCAATTTGAAATCTCCTCTTTCCTTTCTAATGGAAACTCATCAACCAGGCAGTGATGGGAAGAAGGCATGTTAATTCATATGTTTTGATACTAGCTATCCTTCCATCCCTAAAACCCAAACATTCAACTGAATGCCTTAGGACACATATCTGCTATAAATTCATTTTTTATCTAATTTGTCTGAGATCTAAGCTTCCTGTGGAGGTCCTAGATCAAAAGAGCTGATTCCTTCTGATGTCGGCACTGACATGTAATGTGTGCTGACTTAGTTCTGTCTATAACCTCACAGTGGGAGGTGGCCAGCCTCCCTGGGCACCTTTACACAGTGAACTTTCATTTCAGCTGGGGAGTCTGTCAGGTATGTTGCTGATTGGAGCTTCCATGTAAATAATTTATGGGAGACTTTTAAATGTTTTGGGGTCTGCAAAAGAAAGCTAGGCTTGCATTAGTCTTTTATGAAGAGATACAGACTTGAAGAACAAGGGGGGAAATATTTCCAATGAAAGTCTCTCAAAAACAGGATAACAATATTTTCAATGGCTTAAAAATAGGTGACTTGTAGCATTTGATTCATCTTATACAAAGTGCTATTGGTTTTACCAAGGGATTAAAATTCAAAGCCTCTTTTCCTTTTTTAAGTTTGCTTCTACCTGACAATTTATTCTTCTTGTTCTTTGGTTATTTGCTGATCCTGATAAACTATGCCTTTTCCTCCTGGTGAGAGCAGTAATTATGGAGATGATACCAAGCCCAGTGCTTGGTATAGAACTGGGCATAATGAGCGAACAGGGTTGATAGCACAAAACATCTCCTTCCCTAAAGGCACTCAAAGTCCTAAGAGGAAGATGGGACTGTCACACAAAGAAAGGTGACCAATAATAGAAACAGCAGCACAGGTCAAATGAGAAACTCCAGTCAACAAGTATTGAGGCATAAATCAATGTAGTTGAGCTGTCAAGAAACACTTCTGGAAGGAGTTGCAGATCCCATAGGAAAACTAGAGTAACCGGAAAGTTCTCACAGCTCCAAGCAAGAGAAATCCTCCAGGCAGGTAGCTATGGCAGATAAACGCTAGACAAAAAGACTGTGTGGAAAGTGAAAGGGGAAATATGAGTAATATAGACTTATCAGGATAGTAATATAAGCATTGTGGGAACAATTGAACAACATGATTACTTTATCTTATTTACTGGTCCAAGTAAAAAGCATTTTAGAAGTCACACACCTGTAATCCCAGCTATTTGGGAGGATGAGGTAGGAGGATCATAAGTTTGAGGCCAGCCTGAGAAACTTAGCAAGACCCTGTCTCAAAAAAAAAGCAAAAATTAAAAAATAAAAAGAATTATTACGTTTTCATAACCTCACCTCATTACTTCATTTTCTACCCATCATCTGTTGCTAGATTCGATTAAACTACTAATAAATTGGGTTTTTAATTCTATGATATAGATAGCACTATTGTCTTCTGACATAGCCAGGACAGCTCCCAATAAACTGAGAGAAGCATAATACAGAAGTTAATACGTTAGCATCTACATTGTGTGTAAAAAAAAAAAAGAGTAGTTAATGAATTTAGTGGTGAAATGCAAGAACATTAGTGATAGTAGATGTCGATGAACATGTTGCCACCTACTTCCCAAGGGTTTAAGATGAGTCTTTTTTTATTCATCACAAGGCACATGAAAGATGACCTTTGCACATTTGACATACTGATATGCATATTTCTAGCCAAACACTCTTCTTAATTCTTAATTGCTGTCTAGGACTTTATACATTGTTGTATGGTGCTGACAAGCACAGAATCTGGATCAAAATATCTTGAACTCTCTAAACCAGATCTGCCCTTAATTTACCTGTGGTATTGGGAAGGTATACTTAGTCATTCTGTCTCTTAATTACCTTTCTTCTGAAGGGCAGATAATAGCTGGGCATGGCACACCACTGTAATCCCAGTAAATCAGGTGGCTGAGGCAGAAAGATCTTACGTTCAAAGCTAGACCCAGCAACTTTGTGAGACCTTGTCTCTAAATAAAAATACAAAAAAGGACTGGAGATGTGTCATAATGGTTGAGCACCCATGGGTTCAATCCCTGGTATGTATACATATATAAATGACAGATAATAACAGCATGCACTGCAGAGGGTTATTCTAAGGACAAATTACATACATGATGTAGTGCTAAACATGTGTTATTTGGTATACTTGCTGTATAAATGGTACTTTAAATTATTAAAGTAAATTTTGAAGGCAAAAGAAAGCCTAAGGTTAAACACCTAAGGACTATTGTATTGAGGTTGTTTGTTGCTATATTTTAATATGAATTTGTTACTGTCTATGTTGGTGTATTTTAACATGAAATTATCTTACTGTCTGTGAGACAGAACTATTAACTTAAGGTACTTTTATTAAAGTAAGTTGTAGACAGATTTAGAAAAGAAACTTATAGAATCATTTAATAATTATTTTAAGTGATTAATGCATGGTCACATGAGATTATTTGAATTCCCATGTACATACTTAGAAGCTTTACAAATATGGTAAGTAAGCCTACCATCTGTACTTTTGACTTTTGTGAGATGAATCGAAATATATTACGCAGACTGGCCTTTAACTCTTGGGCTCAAGTCATTCTCCCACCTCAGCCTCCTTGGTGGTTAGAAGTACATACAGGTGCATACCATCATGTCCAGCTTCACTTTCATTTATTCTTCTATAAATCAAGGACCATAGTATTAATGGTTTCTTGGGTTGGCTCTAAGAATTGAAAGAATGAGCGAATATTACAAATAGAAACCAGCACTTGGCACTATTATTTAAACATTAGAAATTTCAACAATGATGGTTATTATAATGGTAATGGCAATTATCATGATAGTTATTTTAGTCAGCTTTGAATTGTTCTGATCAATGTGCCCAATAAGAACAACTTAAATGAGGAAAAGTTTATTTTAGCTCATGGTTTCAGAGATTCAGGCCATTGTTGGCCAACTCAATAGCTCTGGAACTGAGCTTAGGCAGAACATCACGGTGGAAAGGTTTGGTGGAGGAAAGATGCTCAGTTCATGACAAACAAGAAGGGAGAACAAAAGTAAGTTGCCAGGGATGAAATATAAACCCCAAAGGCATGCCACCTGTGATCTACTTCCTCCAGTTTCCTATTCACCCAATTCAAGTGGATTAATCCACTGGTTAGGTTAAAGTTTTCATAATCTAATTATTTCACCTTGTGAACATTGTTGTATTATCTCACACGTGAGTTTTATGGGGGCACCTCACATCCAAACCATATGATAGTCTTTACCATATTGTTGCTTTTGGGCAGTACTTTGCATGCTTCATCTGATTTAACTTTAAAATAATCCCACAAGATAGACACCAGCACTATTATTGTTTCAAAGATGAGCAAGCTGAGGCACAATGTGATAAAGTACAGTTTACATGTTTATTCAGCAAGTAAAGGACCAAGCAGGAACTATAACCACATTTATTTGATTATAAGCCTATGCTATTAGCTGCTATGCTATATAGCTTTGGGGAGTCATATTTTATATATTTAATAACATAAACAACTGTTCTGGTAATTCTGACTATGATATCACTGAAATTCTATGTATTCTTAGTTCATCATCATTTACTGTTCCGGTAATGTGAGAAGTTACTTAACTCATTTACTTGGAGCATGATCACAGTATTAAGTGTGTGTGTATATATATAATAGTGCACTCCCCAAAATTAGGCCAGATTAGGAAAAAAATGCCTAGATCATTAGTTTACCAATATTGTACTCTTCTGAGTTAATTTTTAATTATGTTTAATAAGAAAACTAAAGTACAAATGAAATCTCAATGAAAGAAAATAATAACTAAAGTTGCTAAAATGAAGGAAATTTTAGTAAATTAAATAACGACTGATAATAATATTAAATTTTACAATTGAAGCCATGACAGACTAAGAGGTGGAATGAAAGTCACACAGCCACCCAGAAAAAGGGGAATTTTAGCAGAACACTAACTTTGTGACTAAATTACAATTCACTTTCTCTCCTTCCACTATTACACAACCACACATGCACATGCTCATAAATGTATTTATATATTTATATTAGTCCTACCTATGTTTATATTCATTTTTATAAAATCAAAGAGGTTTAAATTGTAAATTTGGTATACAAGCCAAAATACTAAATAAGACTGATTTTTCAAGTTCACATTTCTTAATATAGGTGTGGGTTTCCCAATAATTAGACCTGCCTAAAGTCTATATATCAAATTTAAGCTCTGTGCTTACACTTAAAATCCTTGTTTATTTAATAACATCATAAAAGTGGGGTTTTTTTGAAGACATATTATCAAACTTATTGGATGGTTAGTATTAATTACAACTTGGGTGTGGGATACAGTACTTTTATTTTAGGAAAAAGTGTTTTTTAAAGGTATTTGGAAATTGATCATCAGTTATAATTCAACCTTTAATTAGTTGATAATATATTGTCAAGATTCCTAAATATTCAAAATATGTTATCAACTGATTAAAAACTAAATGATTTCTTTCCCTATTTCTCCTTCCACAGATATGAGAATGAAGGTCATGCTGGGCAGGCTGAACCAGCTTCCCAACCATGCCCTGGACGGAGTGTCCAGAAGGAAGGTGAACAGCCACACTGTCCCAGAGGAAGTGGCTGCTACGGCTGCTCCCAGTATTACCGGTGTCACATCCCAGAGGCACACTTGTGCTCCGGGGTCTCCTTCTCAGCAGTTGTACCTGCAGGAGAGTGGGAACTGGAAGGTAGCCCAAGAGCAGCTGCTCAGATACCAGCTGGCAGGCCAAGATCGACTGCTGCTGCTATGCCCAGACCTCAGACCAGAGAGCCATCGGTGGCAGGGACAGAGTCAGCTCATTAAGAGAAGTAGCAGCTTGGGGCTTTCCCAAGAGAAGAAAGCCTCCTGTGGTGCCACTGAGAAGTTCTGCCTTCATTCTGCACAACCAGAAACTGTTCAGGAACAGCTGTGACCAGGGAATGGTGAGGGCATTTGGACTGAAAGGCAGAATGTTCAAAATATTTCCAGATAATAAACAGGGGAGGTGAGGGTGAGGCTTGACATGTGTTCCTAAGTAGGTAGGAGGAGTTTGACTATGAATCCCATTTAGAGCTTTAAAATGCCTGTGGACTGAAACAGTGTCTGATTATATATCTTTTGTGTCTATCACAGATCATTTGCCAATGCTGGACAAATAATAGATTCTCAAACACTTGATAAGTTTTTATTTGTTTTTGACTTAAGCCATCTCTGCTTCTAGTTCAGCAACTTAATAATTGTATTAATACTGACTTATACCGGTAGGAATTGTTATTAAACTTCCCCTGGTATGACTACCCATAGCACTTTGGGCTCCTCTTATGGAAAGAATCATGGGAAGTTCTCGTGTGCAAGAGTTAGTTTTTCAGTATTACAGAAAAACATTTGTTTTCCCTGAATGAACATTTGAAGACTGGAAAACATCCTGCTTCCTCCTGTATCAGGGCTTACCTTCTAATCACAAGACAACTACCTAATTTTTTACAAGTGGCTTATTTTGTAGCTTAAATTCAATCATTATTGATAACCCAGAGTAGTGCATGCATATCAGGTTTGCATCTTATGAGCATTTACAGTCAAAAATTGATATTTTCATGTGCTTTGCTGCGATTTTACTCAAGAATAAAGATGTGAAAATACTAAACCTGAGAAAGGAAATTGTCAATGGATCATAGCTATATTTTTCTCTTAATTAGTAGCTGAATCAAATTTATAAATGGAAGACAGTTTTATTGGAGGACCAGAGATAACCAAGTGTCTAAGTAGATTGCCAGCTAACTCCTCTATTAAAGAGCTGCTTTTTTTTGGAGAAGAAATGCATAAAGCTGCCCAACAGAAGGGAAGAGAGATTACATCAGGTGCAGCCTTTCTAGATTGTTCTTAGGGTCTAAGGGAGACCATAGCAAAGGATCAACTCATATTGATAAATTAAGTAAGGATAAAAATGTCAATTCTCCAAATTCATACACTTGCGTATGTCCAAACTGGAGGATACTTTAAGCAGCCAGAACGTGTCCTTGGCTCCAAGAGTGAAAAGCACAGGTAGCAGAAATGAGAATTTCCAAATGGAATTGTCCTCAGATATTCCCAAAATGTGAACCAGGATTTCCCAATATCTGAAAGGCTGAGGGGCACTCTTGTGTTTGGGTTGAAAGAGAAGAAGGACATACACTCTTCTATTGCTGAATTTTAAATAATGAAATCTGGGATCAGGACCCATGGAAAACACTGACAGAAAACCATAATTTGCAGGGAATCCATGGGAAGGTATGACTCACCCTGCCATGAGTGGACAGGGACAGTCTCAGCCTCAGATTTTAGTACTGTCCCTGAAGGGAAATGGGCAACATGCTCTTTGGTGCTGTATTGGGTTCTGAGTGCAATAGAATTTAGATATCAGGGTTGGTGCTCTCCAGGAGATTTCAATCCAAGCTATTTTGTGTGTAAAGAAGGACACTGAAGTACAACTTAGCCTGTAGGAATTTACTCTGTAGGTATAAGCTGGTCACCTGCAGGACATATCCTCTTTGTAGATGTGTTTTGGAAGGCAACAGGATTTAAGAACATGACAAAACAGAGTTGGGAAGATGGCCGAGTAGAGGCACCCAGCACTAGTCAGCTCCTCAGTGGGAAAAACAAAGAACAGGTGTGAAGTGCTTGAGGAAGTGGGTGGCTACAGGTGACCACTAGAAACTGACAGAAGAGAAAATGTGTTCTGGTGAAATTCAGAAAGTAGGGAGAATAACAAAGCAAGAGAGTAAAAAATATCCCAGTACCTACTGCTTATTATATTGGTTGGGAGAAAAGGGTTGACTGTCCCCTCCAGAAGGGTAAAGGTGAAAGACAGAGTCACAGCATGATGTAGAAGGCTATACACCCTGCAGATAAACAGCTTAACTGAGCAAGTAACCTAGAGTCTGCACAAGAAACTCGCCTGACATTTCACTGCATCTCTCAGAGTGCTGTAGCCAGGAGCCATCTTGAGAAGGGCCCTATTATTGTCTGAGACTCCCTGCTCTTCTGTTCAGAAAATCTGGCATAATCATATCTCAGGGTCCCCATGAACACCTTGCTGCATTGGCTGGGAAGCTGGTGGCTACACGAGACATTCGTGGCTTGGGGGGTGCCTCTGAGACAAACCTGCAGAGCATCTTATGCTGTGGGGAGTGCAGGCTGTGACAGGGAGGGGACTGGAAGACTATGCCCTCTGGAATCAGTGGTATTAATGAACCTGCCCTCTAGCTGGGAAACCAGGCCCACGTGGTTTCATGTGGGGGCCAGAACTGAAGGCACAGGCCTTGAGGATAGTCAACTGTTGTGTTCCCACAACCCCTTCTCTAGCACAGAACTCAGTGGTTCAATTTCTTCTTTGAATCTCTGAGGCATTGACCTTTACCATACCCCAGGTGCACAGATTAAAAACCTACAGAACAGATATATACACCAAAGGTGTCATCGAGAGACTTACCTATAACAGCCCTGGAACTGGCCCTTTCCCTAGGTACACAGACTGAAAACTTCCAGAGAGAATATACCCCTAGAACAGCCAAGGTTCTGCCTTAACCCACTGGGCAAAAAACACCTGACACAGCTTCTACCCTGGTGTGAGCTGGGAAGAATTTTCATAAGTTGTAGCTTCTACACACTACCCTCACCCCACCTTACTGGGCAGGTTCTAAATTTAGAAGATCCAGAGAGATTAGCTTGTCATGGCCTGCTATCACCTTCTCTTGTTTGAGTCTCCAAACATCTTGCCTAGGAGAAATTTTTGACTCATTTTTTTTCTGTGTCTATTCTGTCTTTTATTACTATTACTATTTTATTTTTAATTTTCAATATACTTTTGTTTTCTTAATTTTATTTCATTTAATTTTTAAGATTTGATTTTTCCCTTTTTCATTTTTTTAATTTCTATTTTTATTATTTACTATTTGTTTTCCTTTCTACTTATCTTCTTCATTTTAATGATTAATTTTTATTTCTTAGTCTTTTAACTCTCTCTTTTTCCTTCTGCTGCTGGGCATGGAACCCAGGGCTTCATGAACATGGGGTAATTGCTTAGTTTTAAGTCATACTCCCAACTCAGCAGAGAGGAATTAAGCCCATTTCCAACCACAATCCAGTCCCACTCAAAATTTTACTTAAAGAAAATATATATTTAAATACCCTCTAAAAAAAAGGAACATCAGCTCCCAGATATCAAACCCTCCTTGGTAGGCATAGCTAGTGGGAGGCTGAGGTCTGGTGCCTGGGCAGATACCTCCACAGTAACTACAGGGAGAAAAAAACTCAGTGGCAGACATTGAGTCTATGAGGGGATCTCTACATAGATTGTAGCTGCATATGGTCTAATTGCATAGGGGTGAAAAGGTTGAAGGGGAGGCCCAAAGAGGGGAAGCTCTGATTCCAGTTTCCTCCCCATAAATTACCTACATCTACACCAGTCACCAATCTGTTGCTCAGTGGTATAATAGTTGCCTAGCATGTGTGAGGAACTGGGTTCAATTCTCAACACTACAAATAAATAAATAAATAATAAAAAGGTCTGTCAACATCTAAAAAAATTTTTAAAAGATATCAAAGTGGTAAAATGCTGGATGAAGAATTCAGAGGAATGCTTTCAGGAAAGCTCAAGGAAATCCAAGAGAACACAAAGCGAATATTAAATAAATTCAAGAAGGCAATGTGGGATACGAATGAGCAATTCAATAAAGAGAGACTTTGAAAAAGAACTAAAAAGAAATCAACAAATCATATTTTTAAAAACTCAATTGAAAGCCTCATCAAACAGATTAGATCAAGCTGGAGAAAGAATATTAAGAGTTTGAAGGCAACACTAGTATATATTACATTCTGATAGTAATAAAGAAAAAAAAATAAGACAGAATGAACATGCAAAATCTCTGGGATACCATTAAAAGACATGAAGACCAATGAGACAGAACAGAAATCACAGAGACAAATCCACATACCTATAGCCATCTGACACTTCATAAAGTTGGAAAAATATCTGTTGGTGAAAAGAGCCTTTTTAAAAAATGGTGCTGGGAAAACTGGATAGCTAAATGTAAAACAATGAAACTAGGTTCCTATCTCATATGTTGCACAAAAGTCAAATTGAAATGCATCAAAGACTTAAGAATTAGGTCAGATATCTTGAAACTGTTAGAAGAAAACATAGGGACAACACTCCATCAATATAGGTGCAGGTGTTGACTTCCTAAATCATAAATTCCTAAACCAGAAATAAAACTAAGAATAAATGAGATGCCATCAGATTAAAAAGCTTCTGCACATGAACATGATCAGAGAGCCCACAGAATGAGAGAAAATCTTTGCCAGCTATTCTTCTGGTAGTAAATTAATATCCAGAATATACAAAGAACACAAAAAAACTTAAGACACACACACACACACACACACACACACACACACAAAACACAGTCAATAAATGACAAACGAATTAAACAGAAGCTTCTCAAAAGAAGAAACACAAATGGCCAACAAATAAATAAAAAGATGTTCAACATTTCTAGTAATCAGGGAAATGCAAATCAAAACTACATGAAGATTTCACTCCTTTCATAACAGCAAAGATTAAGAGTATAAACAATAATAAATACTAGCACAGATGTGGGGAAAAAGGTATACTTGTACATTGTTGGTGGGACTGCAGATTGATAAAACCACTCTAGAAAGTAGTATGGAGATTCCTCAAAAAACTTGGGATGGAAACATATGACCTAGCTATCCCACTCCTTGGTATATTCCCCAAAGAACTAAAATCAGAATACTATAGCTATATCATCATCTCAATATTTATGGCAACACAATTAACAGTAGCTAATTTATGAACTCAATCCAGATGTCCATCAGTAGACGAATGGACTAGGAAATTGTGGGTATATGTACACAATGGAGTTCCATTCAGCCATAAAGCAGAATGAAATTATGGCATATGCTGGTAAATGGATGGAAATGGAAAACATTATGCTAAGGGAAATAAGCCAGACTAAGAAGCTCAAAGGTCAAATGTGTTCTCTCATCTGTAGAAACAAAAGGAAAAGGAAAAGTGGAGGTGGAGGTGAATAATAAGATATCAAAAAACATAAGGAAGATCAGTAGTGTAGACGAGGAAGATCAAGAGGCAGGTGGAAGGATGGGAAAGGGGAGACAAGGCAGAATGAATTCTTTAAAAATCATGTTATATGCACATATAAACATACCACAGGGACTTTCACTATCATGAGCACTTGTAATAGAAGAAATCCAAGTAAATTAAAAACTGGCAATAATCAAACATAATAATTACAGTAAACCATTAAACTTCTAAGATGAATATGAGAGTAAGAATATTTAAAAAAAAAAACCAGAAGTAATCAACCAAATGACAAAAACAAGCGTATGAATTTCAATAGTAACTGAATGTAATAGGTCTTTACTCTTCAATTAAAAGACAGCCTGGCTAAGTAGATTGAAAAATAAGAATGAACAACATGCTGCATACAAGAAACTCAATTCACCAACTCAGGCAGAATATCCTTTCTCCTCACCATAACTATTTGTCTCTTTTTTGTAAATTCCTGGTTCATGAATGGCATTGTAAACTCTAGTGCCTACACCAAGTTCTCAAAGAGCTGTAATCTTCTTGGTAAACACATTTTAGAAGTTAAGGGTTTTGGGGGTTATCACATCACAGCCATCTAAATCCTTGCACTACTTACTGAGAACTGAGGTTTATCCACACATTCCCCACTTTCACTCCAGGGACTTTCTTCACGACTTCAAATTTCAGCTGTCTTTCTCTCTACCACATAGTTATCTGCCTAATGCGAACTTCCACAAAGTCATCTCACAGCCACTATGTTAACACAGTCTTAAAACCCGTGGCTCCTTATGCTTTTTCTAACTCAATGAGTGACGTCACTGCACTCAGAAATCCAGAAGTCAACCATGACTCCTTGTCTGTTATGCCCAGTCAGCTCTCAGGTCTATTATTTCTACTCCTTCTTCCAATCATTACTATTCCCCTATCAATCCTCCATGTGCCACAAGACCCATTGCTCTGGAAGGCAAGTTTCCTCTTCTTTCTCTTTTTAGGAAGAACCATAATTAACCTATTAATTATACCCTAGCAAAGTCTGGGATCTCTGAGGTAAGAATTGACTATTTGGGGCTGAATAGCAGGCAGAAGCATCTGGAGTTGTATTCAGAGCTACAGTATATGGCATGGAATTTCACAGTGGAGCCAGCATTCTCTGACCCATAGCTAAACTAGTTCTCTATTTTTCTCTTCAAAAATTGGGAGAACATTATGTGCAACCACAAGAAGGGGATCCTACTTGGAATAGGAGAAATGGGCAATTACTAGAAGCAAAGAAAGAGGTTCTTAGTTCATTCATTCCTGGAGATGAGCCAGTAGAATACCATTGTAGACCAACCTGGAACTGATTTAGACCACTAACTTTGGCAACTATGAAAAGCTACATCTTTTGTCCAAATAAACTATTGAAAAATGACTTCTTCCTGTGTAATTTTAAAGAATATCTTTTTGTTGCCCATTTCTGATTTTCTATACACGATGGACTCCTTCCTCCCAAGAGACTGAATAAACTAAAACTTTAAGGAGCTCAAAAATGTTTTAACAGTGTATTTTAAGTGTTTTTACTAAAAAAAATTGATAAATATGACATATCAAAATGCATTCTACTGTCATGTAAAATTAGAATGAATAAAAATTTTTAAAAAGAAGATGAAAGGGAAGAAGGAAAGTATTATGGAATATGAAGGAAGAAGAGGAAAAGCATGTGTGGAGTAAGTATGTATGTAAAAGAACTATATTCTAAACATCTATGGCAACCAATGATGTTAATTATTACTAAAAAGATTAATACATAGCAGAATAAATATATTATTTTGCAGCATGGACAAAAATGCCCAAAGAAATAGCTGAAAGTATTCAAAGCAGTTGTTTATGGAGAGTGGGAAAATTTGTCCAGGGATTACCTAGATTTTGCTCTATGTGTTGCTGTACTATTTGAGCTTTACAATGATGTACATTATTATTTTGATTAAAAAAAGGAACAGAGCAATTAAATAATTGTTGTGTTACCAAAAAATTATAAATATGTACAGCGATGCCAACTTGAGCCATTCCATAGTGTATACATAGTTTAAAACATTATGTAGTACATGAAAAATATATATGATTTTTGTTTCTCAAATCAATACAAAAATGTTTATAAATATTTATGAATGTCAAGAGTGAGAGGGAAGTATGAAGGGAGGTAGAGTAGTTTGGACTATTTTTTCCTACTTTTAGGATTGTCTTTAGGATGGTATTAAATAAATATCTCTCCCAGAATAAGAGACTAAACCAATTTGATCATGGTGTGGCATGTGGCATATTTGACCATAATATTGCCCAGTGAGCTTGCCAAAAACCAAGATGCCATGAGCTCTTTCAGGGACCATCCCTTTCAAAGATTATTCATTTGAATGAGTCTCTTCCATCCAGCAGTCTGATTCCAAATGTATGAAATTACTATATGTTAAAATACATGCAAACTATATTCAAACATGAGTATGGAGGGATAGAATGTAAATTACATGCAAATATTATTCAGCCAAGCTTCTATAAAATTGTACATGTCAATAATAGTAAAGAATTTTAATTAATTCTGTCATTTAAAATTCATGTATTTATTCCACCTTTTGCTTCCAGAATTTTTAATGCTTTAAGTGTCAAATTTGAAAAAACTATAAGCAGAAGGAATTAAGCATGATTAAATGGCAAACAGTTTATTTCAACCTATGTTATAGCACTGTGGCCAATTAATTATAGGCATGTTTGAGAAACAAACTACGCTTTCAGAATGTAATTTTTATAAGTCAATGCAACGCTCTTTAAAAGTTAAATGAGGTCTAAGTGGTAGAATACAGAGATTTAGGTATTTGTTAATATTTTTAACACTTGTTATCATGAAGCTTTAAAAAATTACTAAAAATAGCCAAGAATCTCTTTGCTTGGAACCATGTAAGAAAAGAGATTCTTCTCATCAGTCCGGTCTGTTTTGAGACACAGGATTCATTTAATGCATTTGTAGCACATTCTAAAATTGCTAAAATTTGAAGAATTGTTTCTTTATCATCTTTAATTTTAGTCTCAAAATGATCTCATTTATTATTACTACCATATCTTTTATTTCAAAATTAAAATCTGTAACAAAGGGATAGAGAGTATATTTCCTTTAGGACATGTGGGCAATACTCACTCTTCTCTCAATTTTGATGAAGTAACAGTCAGTTGTAATCACTCTGTTATGGTCCAAGCCAAATTGGAAATTTTTTTGAAATGTACTTGCTTTCCTTTGAAAATCCCCCAAATTTAGAAATACATTCATCTAGTAGAAGGATCACTTTAGAAACTACTCAAGTTATACTACTATACTAAAAAAATGCTGAACAATTTGTATAAGTGTTTACCTATACTTTGTTTATATAAAGAGATAGCCAAGATGATTTTGTAAAAAATAATTATCTCTGGGGGATGGAGTAAGAAATATGGGTTGACATGTGCTTCAAATTGTATTTCTTTTGTATTTCAGTAATATATTACTATTAAGACTAATTTAGGGCTGGGGTTGTAGCTCAGTGGTAGAACAGTTGCCTCACACATGTGAGGCACTGGGTTCGATCCTCAGCACCACATAATAAATAAATAAAATAAAGATATTATATCAGTTTACAAATAAAAAATGTTTTAAAAAAGATATTGTGTCTATCTACAGCTAAAAACATAAAAAAGATTAATTTAAAAATATTTTCTCCAAGTTATGATTAACTAGAGTTTGGCAGTCTTTTTAGACCACAGAAATATGATATGCTTACAGGAAATGCTCTTATTCCTTGAAGGAGGAGAAAGTCATACACAGAAGAATCGGAAAAGAGTATAGTAAAAGATGAATGAATCAAGAGGTCAAGGAGCAATAAAAGGAACAGTAAGAAAGGTGTATATATGAAAAGGATGTGCTATAGTAGATAGTGGTTAGAGTGTGGCTGAATCTGCTTTCCTAGCACAGCATCCCAGGCATGTTAGGTATGGTACCACCACCATCCATTCTGTTTCAAAAGCCCACAAGTAAAAGGTGTACATGGCAATGGCCTTAGCATCTCTTAATAAAATCCAGGTGTAAAAGAAGAATCTTCCTACTTCTCATGTGGAAGAAATACTGGGAAGGCAGATGCTCATTCTGGGTCAAATGTGTTCACAAACATGATCCCCTTGGTAATGAGAAGCATCCACCTGATAGCACACTTGCTTCCTTCAGTCAGCACCACACGGCTTGCTTCTACTAGTCCCTATCTGCAGAAACTTACTCGAAACTAAACCAAGTTCTGTAACCTTAAAAACAAAGGGCTGACACTTGTTAACCACAATTGTTGCATACTTTTTAGGGAGGTTCCAGTGATTAAAACTCTTGTGATGAGACCTGAGTCAACAGGCTGTGGCCTTCAGTACGTAAATAATGGGTGCACTTGCAAAAAACAAAAAAAAAGCTTTTAAAGTTCGAATAATTAAATAATCCCTGCACAGCAATGGAAACAATTAAGAACAAAAAGAGATAACCTACAGAATGGGAGAAGATCTTTTCTAACTACTCTTTTGTCAGGATTAATATCTAGAATATGTAAAGAACTCAAAAAGCTTAACACCAAAACAACAAATAACCCAATTAATAAAAGGGCAAATAAATTAAACAGACACTTTTCCAAAGAATAAATACAAATGACTAGCAAATACATGAAAAAAAAATGTTCAGCATCATTAGCAATTAGGGAAATGCAAATCAAGACTACACTGAGATTTCATCTCACACCAGTCAGAATGGCAGTCATCAAGAATACAAACATTAATAAACACTGGAGGGAATGTGAAATACAAAACAAAACAAAAAGAACACTTTTACACTGTTGGTGGGACTGTAAATTAGTACAACTACTATGGAAGTCAGTATGGAGGTTCCTCAAAAGAATAGGAATGAAACCACCATATGACCCACTTCTTGGTATTTATTCTAAAGAATTAGTAATCATATTACATTGATACTCCTTCAATGCACACTCACATCATCAATATGGGAACATATTCAGATAAAATAAAGGTAATGAATCGTACATGAATAAAAGGTCCATGTGTTTATAGAAGGGCAGTTCACAATAGCCAAGCTATTAAACCAGACTAGGTGACCATTAATGGATGAATACAAAAAGAAAATATGGTATATATACACAAAGGAATTTTATTCAGCCATAAAGAAAAATGAAATCATATCATTTGCAAGAAAATGGATGGAACTTGAGGACACAATTTTAAGTAAAATAAGCTAAATTCAGAAGGTCAAGGGTCATATGTTTTCTCTCATATTTGGAAGCTGGAGAGGAAAAAAGAAAAGAAAATTGGAGGGGGAAATCCCATGGAAATCAAAGGGAGATCAGTAGAAGAGAGGAAAGCTAATGGCAGTGGGAGGCTGGAAGGAGGTGGGGAGGTCCTGGAAGTGACATTGTCCAAATTATTGTGTTATATTGTGTGCATATGTAGCAACAAATCTAACCATTATGCACATAGAAAAAATATGATGGGAAAAACAATATCAAGGGAGCTTTTAAATTACTTTATTAGAAGACTGAATAAAGTTCTTGTTCCTTTTTTTTGAAAAAAAGTAAATAGATAAATAAATAAACAATCTTAGGTACTTATCCATACTTTCCATAATTCTAGAAGTGCTATAAATTCAGGCTATAAGTACAATAATAGCAAATATCAAGTCTACCCTATACATATTCTATTTCCAAAGATTTCACTGCCTCAATTATCATCTCTCTTTCCAACATCACCAATCTCTCCCCACCTACTAGTTTATTCCTGTGATGAATCGGCATGGTTAAGAAGTTTCCACCTTACCTGTAAACCCAGTGGCTCAGGAGGCTGAGGCAGGATAATTGCAAATTCAAAGCCAGCCTTGGGAATATAGGGAGACCCTGTCTTGAAATTAATAAAAAAGGTTTGGGGGAGCTGGAGATGTAGCTCAGTGGTAAAGCACCACTGGATTCCTTCCCAACACAGCAAAAAAAGAAACAAATGTTTCCACTTTAGCAAAAGATTTGATTCTATAGACAACTTCAAATCTCTTTCCCATTTTCTACTTTCATTCCAGCAGTTATCAGAAAGACTCTGGTTCACACATTTCATTACTTCCTTGTTTTCTGTTCAGTCAACCAACACATTAGTGTGTCACTGGGTTTCTCCTTGGAATGGAAGCTGATTCAATGCCCATCACCATTGATCTCCAGACTGCCAGTTCTGAAGAAAGATTCCCCTCCTCACCTTGCATAACCACTCAGGAGCCTGAAATCCAGGCTTTCTCTCACTCTTTCTCAGACACCATATCTTCTCAGCTTTTTCTCTCTCCTTGGTTTCCTCAGATATCATCACCTTGTATGTTTTCTTAATAAACAATAGGGTAAAAGCTCACACCTTGGTCTATGATCCAAAATTCATGTTCTTTTTCTAAAACATGATAATTATTAACACATATTACTCATACAAATTAATAGGATTCACTGTGACATTTCCATACACGAATCTCTCAAGCACTGATCATGTCTGCCTACCTTTCTTCTGCCCTCATCTCACTTTCTCTCTGCCCTCTGCCCCTTACATTCCTTCCAGACCCTCATAGTACCTCTTCTACTTGGAAGACCATTTTAATTTTTTCGGTCCCATATATGATAGAAAACATACAATACTTGTCTTTTTGTGTTTGGCTTATTTGGCTTAATGTAATATTTTCCAGTTCCATCCATTTTCCTGCAATCAACAGAATTTCATTCTTTATGGCTGAACAATATTCCACTGTGTTCATACCATGTTTTCTTTACCATTCATCTGTTGGCAGGTACCTAATCTGATTTCATACCTTGGCTTTTGTGAATAGTGTTACAATAAACATAGATAGATTATCTTTTTGTATGTTGATTTTATTTTGTTTGGATATACACCTAGGAGTGAGGGTATTCAATCCTGCTATGGATTGAATATTTCTGCCCCCATCCCAAATTCCTGTTGTGATCTTAATATGATAGTGTTTGGGAATAAGACCTTCAGAAGGTAATTAGAATTATGAGGATGGGGCATTTGTGATAAGATTAATTTCCTTATAGAAGAGGAAGAGTTGTGAGATCTCTACCTTTCCTCCACTCCTGGCTATGTGAGGGAACAATAAGAAGCTGGCCATCTACAAGCCTGGAAAAGGAGCCTCACCAGTAGCAGAATCTGTTGTTAAGCCTTTCAGGCTGTGGTATTCTGTTATAACATCCTGAATTGGCCAGGACTCCTTCAATGCACACTCACATCATCAATACGGGAACATGTCATTTCTCTTTATCCTTTCTATTGTTTGCTTTAAAGGCTGGTCAACTTGGAATTAATCATATTATTGCTTCTAATGAATGTATTTAACATAGGTTTAAAAATATACTTTTACACTCCTGCCTCAATCTAGTCTTATGAATCAAATTTTTTATTGACTAGTAGGATCAATAATGTTAACAACAGATTTTACTAACAGTGATGCTAAATTAATCTTTTAAAATATTTCTCATTTCAAAATGATGTTATCATTTGCATTTCATGTTATAAGCAAACGCTTAACAACTATTTAGATGTATTTTTATGCTCAATTTACTTCTATGTTCAGATATGACATTTTATATCATGACCTTTTATTCATGTACAATTCATTACCTTTATTTTATCTGAATATGTTGAAGTACATCTAGTAATTTTTGCAAGGAATGAATGAGGGCTGTATGTTTTCTGATGCCTTTTGTCATGGAAAGTAGCTTTCATACACAAAAATAGTTTGGCTACATATAAAATATTTTAATCACAATCTTTACTTTGCAAAGTTATGGAAACATTCCAGTATTTTCTGACTTTAGTGCCTTATAGGATACATTCAGAAATAAATATGAGTTTTCTTTCTTCCTGTCTAGGGATGATTGAAAAACCCTAGTATCTTTTTTCCTACTTTATTTTAAGTTATGCACTGATAATTTTCTATAAATAAAATTTATCTATAAAATACTCTATATTTTTAATCTTTTACATATTAATAATAATTGCAAGGAGAATGTATGTGGTTTGAAAAAGGGAAGTAGTCTTCATAGGGAAGGGGAACTTAAGTAATATGTTTGGATAATGGGTATGATTTAAATATATATAGGGGCTGTTTCAGGTAGGGGAACTGTATACATGTGACTAGAAGAATTCCTCATCCCCACATCATGGATTCTTTAACGATGAATTATTGCTGTTGGATACAGGAAATAAAAGACTAAATGAATAATTAATGACCATTTTAAACACTTGAGGTTATATTTAAAAGGTGGTAGAAGTGGTTTCAACTGGGACAGATAGAAGGATACTCCCTGTAATAGAAGAGATTAGGCATTAGGAAAAAAAAATCTGATAGTTTGGAAAAATTGTCAGTAAATATGAATATTTCAGCATTCCTCTCTATTAAAAAATTTAAGGCATGGCTAAATTCCCCTTCTCTAGTCTAATTTATACACCAGAAGAAAATGGAGTAAATAACCTCTAAATTATCTTATGTCCTAATGTGTCAAATGAAACTTGGGTCAGAGATAAATGGTACTCCAGCCAATAGTGCTTTCAGATCTAGTCACTCTGCAGTTTCTGCCCAAGATGCTGATTCCCAGAGGTCTCCACTTTGTGCCACATGTCTAACTGCATTCTCTGATGAGTGGCAGATAGGAAGTTAGTTATTCCAACTGTGGGAAGGATTCTGTGCATAACTGCTGCTTTAAAGATGAGGAAGGTCATCTGGCAAAGGATGTACATGGTCTCTAGATGCTGAATGAGTTCCCCAGAAGACAGCCACCATGGATCCAGGGACTGTAGTTCTGTCTATGCAAGGAAATTAGTTCTGCCAATAGCCTGAGTGTGTATGGTAGCATAGCCAACTCTTCCCCAGACGCTCCAGATAAAAGCCCAGGCAGGCTAACATCTTGATATCACCCTTGTGAGACCCTAAGGAGAAAATCTAGTTGTACTAATCAGTTTTATTTCTTTCTTTTTCTCCCCTCACATTTTTATTGGTGCATTATAGTTGCAAATAATAGGAGACTTGTTGTTTTGTATTTGTACATGCACACAATAACAATACATATTCTTTTCAAGTTCACATGGGACAACTTGAAGAATAGTGATCGAATAAATGGGTATTAATTTAAGCCACTATTTGTGATAATAGAAAACTGATATAGATACAATGGCTTCACTGAAATAAGGGAGATTAGTCCTCTCCTCCTATCTCTTCTCCATTTCTTGATCTCTTTTTCAGCTGGCATGAATCACTTTGAGACCTCCATAAGCTTAAACTCCCCATTAAACCCACATATTTCCCTCCCCAGGAGCAGCTGGATGGTATCAGTTCCCATTGCTTAACTGGGTTTCATACTGGCACACCACCTCCTTCCATTGTGGAGATGGTCAACTATCAGGTCTTCGAGGCTCAGTCAGTTTATTTCCATCGCTGAACTCACAAGACAAAAACAAGCTGAATTATTGCCTCTTCCTTTTCCTCCTCTCTGACTTCTCATTTCTCAGTCTGTTTCCCCAACTAGATTCTGACAAAAGTTATTTGCAGCATTCCCATCTGCTCCATGAGTGACAGGAGACTGGTGTCAAGTGAGAAAATGAAATGTAAATTTTATTAAACACCCCCTCTCATCTCTGCGTATCAATCCAGATTCCAGCCGAACATAGCAAATCAAATCCTGTCTATGCTGGGCCTCAGGGCACACGGAAAATCATTTCTCCTTAATACCATTCCCTTCTAGTAAAATATTTTCCTGTTTAGTAAATGAAAATTTTAAATGCAAACCCTGTATTAATCCTGGTGAAAAGTATATCTTCAAAATGAGCATTTGAAGGAGGGAGCACAAAAGAGAAGAGGGAAGATTTGGGGGCAGAGGAGAGAGAGAAAAGGGACGGGGAAGTGGAATTGTATTTAGCTGTGTCTTATGCAGTCTTGTCTGGTAGCTGTGCAGGGATGCATATCCATAGAACAAATGGTAACAGTCTTTGAAAGCTTGAACATTAGGACATTTATCCACATGCTGTCCTGACTCAGAGATAATAAAGGCCTTAAATCTGATACACTGACTTGAAATAGCATTAGAAATATAGATGCTTCATTTTAGATGTGAATATATGTACAATTGTTGACTTCTTTGTGGTTTGACAGGTGGTGTCGGTGCATAGAGAAAGATCTAAATTTGGGGCTTTAAAATATGATTAACTTCAAAGAAAGAAGCACATTTTAATTGCACATTGAATTAAAAATAAAATTTAACCAAAAATTAAGTTAGCATTTAAAATACCAGTACAATTTAAAACACATGCTCTATTTACCCATGTTTCACTATGTCATTTTAAATTAAAATTATAAATATTATGGTCTGTTTAAAAAGAAAGTAATTTAATCTATTTTCTTTAGGAAATCTTGAAATATTATTAAAAATAATTGCCTTCAAAAATATTTTGCTGTAAATATGAAGACAATATGGACATTTCCATTTAATTAAAATATTAGTGAAGTTTTATTTATTATTGATATGCATAATATTTGGGTTCATTTTGAAATAATTATAAAACATGGAATATAATTTACTCCAATTTAGTCCCCAGTTCCTTGTCTTTCTTTCCTCTCATGAGACCCTGTTCCATTTCCTCTACTGATCTTTATTTACTTATATATTTTTTAATTAGTGCATTATGGATATACACAAAGGTGAAATTCACTTGGTTCATTCATATATGTTCATAAGAAATTAGATTTATTCCAAAGTTTTTTCCTTTTCCTATGCTTCTCTTTCCTTTACTTCAGTGATCTCTCTTCTATATTAATGAGATTCCTGCCTCCACATTTATTTTTTTCTTCCCCTTACTTTCATCTAGCTTCCTCATAGGAGAGAAAACATTTGGCCCTTGATTTTCTGAGTCTAGCTTATTTCACTTAGCATGATATTCTCCAGTTCCACCACTTACCAGCAAATGCAATCATTTCATTCTTCTTTATGGCTGAGTGTTATGGTTTGGATATGAGGTGTCCCCTAAAAGCTCATGTGTGAGACAATGCAAGAAGGTCAAAGGAGAAATGATTGGGTTGTAAGTGTCTTAACCCAATTAGTGATTTAGTTCCCTGATAGAAATTAACTGAGTGGTAACTGAAGTGGTAGGGTGTGGCTGGAGGAGGTGGGCATTGGGGGTGTGGCTTTGGGAATACTTGTGTATCTGGCTAGTAGAGTCTGTCTCTGGGCTTCTTGATCACCTCCCCGACCATGACATTCAGCCTCACCTAGATCTCTGAGGAATGGAGCCAGCCTTCTATAGACTAAGGCCTCTGAAACTGTGAGCTCTCAAATAAACTTTTCTCCCTTTAAAATTGTTTTGATCAGATCCTTTAGTCACAGCCATGAAAAAGCTGACTAAAAACGGAGTCAAACTCCATTGCGTACACATACTACATTTTCTTAATCCATTTGTCACTGACAGTTACGTTAGGCTGGTTCCATAGCTTGGCTATTGTGAATTATTGTCATAAACATTGATGTGGTTGCATCCATATACCCTAGAGTATCCTGACTTTACATCTTTGGATATATATCAAGTAGTAGGATAGGTGGATCATATGATGGTTCCATTCCTAGTTTTTTTGAGGAATCTCCATGCTGTTTTCCAGAGTGATTGCACTAATTTTTATTCCCACCAACAATGTGTAAGTGTATCTTTTCCCCCACCTCCTCACCAACATTTATTTTTGTTTGTATTCTTGATAATTGACATTCTGAGTGGAGTGAGATAAAATCTAAATGTAGTTTTGATTTGCATTCCCCTGATTGTTAGAGAAGTTGGACATTTTTTTTTCATGTTTCCTATTGGCAATTTGTATTTCTTCTTTTGAAAAGTGTATCTTTAGTTTTTTTGCTCATTTATTAATTGGCTTTTCTCTTTCTTTCTTTTTTTTTTTTTTGGTGTTAAGTGTTTTGAGTTTTTTATATATTTGGAATATGTATCCCCTATCCAAAGAGCAGGGAGTAAAGATCTTCTCCCATTCTGTAAGCTCTCTTTATATACTCTTAATTGTTTTCTTTGATGTGTAGAAGTGTTGTAATTTGATACAATCTAAGTTATTGATTTTTGGTTTTATTTTTTGTACTTTAGTAGTCTTGTTGGAAGCAAATTTGTGCCTGTGCCAGTATTTTAGAGTGTTGAGCATACATTTTCTTCTAGCAGTTGCTGAGTTTCTGGTCTAATTTCTAGGTCTTTGTTTCATTCATTTTGAGTTGACTTTTGTGCATGGTGAGAGATAGGTATCAAGTCACATTATTCTACATATGGATATTCAATTTTCTCAGCATCATATGTTAAAATGTCTGTCTTTTTCCAATGTAAGTTTTTGGCAAATTTGTTGAGTATTTGATGATTGTATCTATGTGAATTTATGTCTGTGTCCTTTATTCTACTTTTATTCTATTTCATTGATTTTCACATCTTTTTTCTTTTTTGCTAATACCATGATGTTTTTGTTACTATAGCTCTGTAGTATAACTTGAAATTGAGTAATTTGAGATTGTGATGCCTTGAACATTGCTCTTCTTACACAGGACTGCTTTGCCTATTCTGGGTCTCTTATTTGTCCAAATGAATTTTAGTACTTTTTTTTCCTAGTTCTTAGCAGTTATTTTTCACAAAGAAGAAACACTTTTGCATAACAAAATATTAAACAAATCATCCATCGTAAGTTACCAATAGAAATTTTGATGTTCAAATTATGCAACATTCACATGAGAAAATTTGAGCATATTACGTTTACCATACTGTTCCACTTAATTCTGTATTTCATTTTCACATTAGGCACATTCTTATGTTATTTATGATTTTAATTGATGAATAATACTTCTACATATTTATGGGTAAAATGTGTTAATTTGATGCATATCTATAATGTGCAATGATCAAATTATTCTTAAACACTTATCACCTTTATGTATTAATAATTTATAAATGCTTTTTTAAGTTCTTTATACAAAATATAAATAATTCAATGTGAACCATTGTCACATTGTTATACTGTAGAACTAGTTATTTCTCCTACATACCTGTATTTTGGAACTCATGATCAAACTTCCCTTTACATCTCTTCTCTCCTATTCCTAGCCCCTTTTGACCACTATTCTATTCTACTCTTTACTTCTGTAAAATCAATGATTTTAGCTTCCAAGTATGAATGAGAATACATGGCATTTGCTTTTCTGTGCCTGGCTTTGTTCACTTAACATACTGTCCTCTAGTTCCACCCTTATTGTCATAAATGGCAAGATTTTATTTTTTATATGACTAAATAATATCCCATTGTGTATGTATTGATGAACACCTGAAATCATTTCATGTCTTGCCTTGGCTATTGTGTCTACTGCTGCAGTGTACATGAGAGTGGATTTGTCTCTTTGATATGCTGATTTAATTTCCTATGACTATCTGGATCATATGTACTTATATTTTTAGTTTTATAAGGAATCTCCATACTGCTTTTCATAATTATTGTACTAATTTACATTGCTTTGAACAGTGTAGAAAAGTTCCTCTTTCTTCATCTCCTTGCCAGCATTCATTTTTTTTCTCCTTGGTTATAGCCAATCTGACTGATATCTCATTGTGCTTGATTGGCATTTTCCTGATGATTAGTGATACTGAGTGTCTTTTTACATATTTTTTTGCCACATTCCTATCTCTTTGAAATAATATTTATGCAATTTGCCCTTTTAAAAATTGCATTATGATTTTTTTTTGCTATTGAGTCTTTGAGTTTCTTATGTATCATGGATAGTAGTCCTTTACCAGATAAAAAGTTTGCAAATAATTTATCCTATTGTACAGGCTGCCTATTCATTCTATTGATTATCTCCATTACTATGTGCAAACTTTTAGTTAGATATAATAATGTTTGTCTATTTTTGCCTTTTTTCCCTATGATTTTGGAATCTTCTCCAGAAAGAATCAATTTGTAACCTCTTTTTAATTTGTCCATTTTTAGTGAATCAAAATATTTCTGAGTTGACTTTTTTTGGGAATATATTTGTATTTAGACCATCTATCCTTATTTACTGAAATTGGAAGTTTAACTAGTACATGAAATTTCCATGGCTAAAACCAGAAAACCTCTGAAAGTCCCTGAAAAATCAATATAAGTTGATTACTTCAAAGTAGAAATTTTGTATGCATTTATAAATAAATATTTTAGATGATATTAATATTTTACCCATAGCTCCTACATTCCACAACTGTAGTTCTAAGCTTCATAATGGCAGTCTGGCTTCTGGAGAATGAATGGAGGGAGAGACAATGATCATGGAGCTAACATCATGTGCACCTTAGCTTTCTCCAAGGAAGATTCCTTGCAGCTGCTAATGTTGTATAAGTTCTACCTATGCTGGTAGAACTTAGACACAGATGTGTATCTAGCATTGAAAGAACTGGGAAATGTAGTCTTTAGTTTGGGTAGTCTTGTGCTCATCTGTGAAAAAGGAAACAATAGAGATTGGGGGAGAAATTTGAGTCTCTAATATACTAAATGAACTTCTAGCTGTGCCTGAAATAGTACAGTAATTTACTTGTTGTAACTAGTTACAATGGACAGAAATGATTAAATAAATTTGTGCTATTTATATAATTAAAGATGTATTCATTAAACATTATGCTTTCACATAAAAGTGGCATTATTTTTAATAATAGTGAGACATGTAGCATGTGAATCAATAAAGATCTGACCTAGATTTGCATGTGTATTTATACCCATTTTTATATTTGCTATGTGTACTAGTTAACAGGAGATACCTGAAAAAGGTGGTATTATTTTCATATTTTATATTTTGTTTTTAAATTATTCGGAATTTCAACAATTTAACTTGTTACCTCTAAATGAGGAAGTTTTAAAAATTCAGTAAGTTCTGGTTTAAATGAGGGTCAGAAACCCTAGCCTCTGCATTAATACATGTATCTCCCAATGTTAACTCTGGGGATGCCCAGTTGTACAAATTCACTCATGCTGATGTATTTTCCTCCTTCCCATCCACCTTGTAGGTGGATCAGCTGTAGGTTTTGAGCACAGTCTTTAGCCTTTAGAAGACCTGGGGAACATGCCAGTTTTAAAAGATCATGGAGCCCTGGCCTCTTGAGAAAATTCTCCATTTCCTGTATTCTTTCCTCTTCTTTGTCAACCTTGTCCAAAGGTGAACATGGTCTATTCATCAGAGTACAACAAAAGAATTTTACATCTGGGAAAACACTGCTCTTATCCCTGCTCTCCCAACAGTTGTCTGTCCAGGAATGGATGGAAGAAGTATGCCTTAGTGTGCAGCCAGCAGAGGATGGAAGTGTAATAAACGTGAGCACTGAGTAGACCCAATATTAGTGATGGTGCTGGGAAGCTGTCCTGGCTTTGGGCTGCCCGAAGGCAGTGGTGATCCCCTGCTTGTCCTATCTGTCAGTCTATTTGATCTCCAAATGAATTGCTTTTGATAACAGCTATATAAATGCAGAACTGATCCGCTGGGCCTTCTTAAATGAGACTCCTCGCTTTCATCTCCCAGTCATTTCAAAAAGCAGATAGACTTGTTAGAGGTTTTAATGCAATGATTTATGTTTTATCTTGCTTGGTTTGAGGCAGCATTTATTTAGCACTAAATTCTTCCCAAGCTTCTATGTGAGGGGAGGAATGTTTGAACACACATTATTTAGGGTTTCCTTTTTTTCAAAAAAATGCAATAATACATTTTTTCTGTTTTATTTTATTTAGGATAGGCAAAAACAAAAACAAAAACAAAAACACCTCTTTATTTTGAGGAAGCAGGGTGGGGAAAGAAAAGCCACTATTAAAAAAAAATTAATAATCACATTCTTGAAGAAGTTATCCGGAAAGGAGAAATAACAATTTGTAAATTCTTTAAAGCAAGTAATTTAGTTCCTTCCATGTATTCACTAACAGAAAAGAAATTGCAATTTATTTAACTAAAACAGAGATAAATAAGATTTTTAGGGGTTTTATATACAATTTACATTATCCATAAGAAACAATCTGTGGAAATTGAAATTATTTCTGTCTTAGACCTTTCTCTCCATCATTTTCTAATCTGTTTCTACTTTTCTCTTCTCTCATTATATGAATGAAGATCTCTCTCTCTCTCTCTCTCTCTCTCTCTCTCTCTCTCTTTCTCTTTCTCTTTCTCTTTCTCTTCCCCTCTCTCTCTTTATGGACCCCAGGACCTTGCATTATGCTAGGCAAATATTCCACCACTGAATTATGTCTCCAGATTAGAAAACTCAGACAATGGAACATCATTCATAATATAGATCTTTCCAATATTTCCTACTTTTGTATGAAATTGAAGCTTCTATTATTTTCTTCTCACATGCAATAAGAGGTCAGACTTAAAGAGCAAAGATAATTCACTGCAACAAAAGAATGAAATAGAACTTGATTTCCATTTTATTAGAGATTTGTCTTACTTCATGAAATAATTGTTATAAGAAACACAATTCAGATTGTATATATGTGTATAATTCAAACCATCTAATTTATCTGGGACAAATAACTATTTAAAAATTTAATTATGAAATAAAATATGATTTTCAAATAAAATAAACCATCAGCCCAGATCTGAATTTTTCATTGATTCTATTTGGTGCATGTGCAACTATTCTCATACAAAACACCATGCCAATTTAGTTCAAAAGGTAAGATTATAAAGATACCCTCTTAAAAGCAATATATAGTAGAAAGAGAAATAGAAGCTAGAGAGTAAAACATATTTGACATGTTTATGTCTAGGAGATGAAATTTAGTTTTTGAGAGGTGAGGGGTCTCAAAATTCATATGTTGAAGCTAGCTGGAGATGGATATATTCTATGCAATAGAAAAACATTTGTAACTTACATAAGGCTTTTAATCTAAATTCTTTTTGAGTCAGAAGAAAAGATGAAGCTTTTAAAATGTTGGAACATTTGGTTGAAGCAGTCTATATTGTTGTCTCAGCATTGAGTGCAACAGGTTACAGCTGTTGGGTGATAATTAAATGGCCCCAGTGTTTTTTTTTTTTTTTTCCTTCTTACTATTTCTAAGTATTTCTATAAATACTGAGAAACTTGAGTTTTTTTGAAACAGAATATACAAGATAAAGGAAAATTAACAACTATATATAGTTTTCCTAAAAGATACCCTGTATTGATAATTGTAAAAATATCAATAATAGATTATTGTGATTAGAATATTCTCCAAAGAGGAGAATATGACAAACAGTTTGATTCCCTTTTTTTTTTTTCAGATAAGTAAGCTTATAGAGTTAACTAATAGACATGTATCTTAGAAGCAAATGTTATGGATTAGCTATGAAGTGTTCTCAAAAGCTCCTGTATTAGCACAGGAGGCGGATTGATGGATTAATCATTTAAATGATATACTGACTGATAACTGTAAGTAGGTGGGTCATGGCTGGAAGGAGTGGGTCACTGGGTGACTGGCCTGGGAGTGATATTGTTTCTGGCTCACAGTCTCTCTTTCACTTTTTCTACACTAGACAGCTGCCATCAAGCAGCTTTCCTCCCTCATGCTCTTCCGCCCTGATGTCCTCCCCACCTTGGGCCCACAATAATGTAGTTGGCCAACTATGGACTGAGATTTCTGGGACTGTAAACAAAACTAAACTCTTCTTACTCCTAAGTTGTTGTCAGTTCTTTTGGTCACAGTGATGAAAAGCTGAAAAGCTTCGGTACTAAGAAGTGAAATCATTGCTATGATGAACCTGACCATGTGATACAGGAGGAATATGGAAAATTTTGGAGATGCAGAATGAAGAAGCCTTAGAATGTTGTAAGGAAAGCTTAATGGACAATTCTGATGGGATCTTGGAAAGCCAGAATGCTGATAGGAATGCAGACAGTAAGTACTAAGCTAATGAAATTTCAGAGAGAAATGAGAACTCTACTTGGATTTGGATTAGATCTGGCAAAGAACTTTTTACATATTGTCTATTTCCTGGGAATTTAAGCGTGACTGAATTTAAGGGTGAAGGACTAATTGTTACTGTTGAGGAAATTTCAAGGCAGTACAGCATTCAGGTATATTCAGGTATATATAATGGATATTGCTGGTATCCTTTAGCCATGTTTACTGGGGCAGAAAGAAGAGCAGAAGGATTTTGGAACCCTGTAGTTTAGCAAGAAAAAAATTTAGGTTAAGAAAGGTATGATTGTTGAAGAGATTCTGCACTAAAGAAAGGGTAAGTAATTTGAACAGAGACAATAGGAAAGATGCCTCAAGGGCATCTCAGGAATTAGTAAGACCACATCCATAACAGTCTCAAGAGTATAAAAGTCAAAACTTATTTAAGTATTTCAGAGACTATGGGGCACTCTTGTCGCACAGGGGTACCTAGAAAGTTGTTTCCCCAGGATTCATCTCAACATGCTCAGCAACACAGACACTCAGAAGCCACTGCAACCATGTCTAAGGAGGCCTGGCTACTATGCAAGCTGTATGCAGATTCTGGCATTGTCCACAAGGGGCTGACAAGCAGAAATGCAGGATGCTGGAGTTAAGGGGTTATGGAGGCTTCCACCATGATTTCAAAAGAATGTCTAGGAGGCCAGACAGAATGTGCAGTTTTGGAATCCCTGAAAACATCCCATGAAAGGGGGAATGCATCAAGCTGTAAGAAGATGCCAAAGCTTCAGTGGAGACCACAGGAATTAAGAGTTGCAATTAATACCCTTCTTTCTATGCCCCTATTTCTCCCTTTTGGAATGGGAATGTTTATTCTGTGCCATTATATATTAAACATATATAGCTTGCTTTTGATCTCTATAGGAACTCAACGGCCAAGAATTTGTCTTGAATCTCTGATGAGACTTTTCACTCGAACTTTTTGGCAATTCTGAAACTGTTAAAACTGTAGTACTCTTGGAAGTGAACCAAGTGCATTTTGCACTGTTACACAAACTTTTGGAACCAGAGAAAATGTTATGTTTTGGAGGGGTTCCCCCAAAGCTTCTGTGCTAATTCACCAGGTAAAATTATTAGACTATGAGAGTCACCACCTAATTAGTGAATTAATCCATGTACTAATGTATTTTCTGGATTAATAAGAATGGATGGTTGAATGGTAGCTGGAGAAAGATGGGGCATGGAGAAAATGGATCAATGGGGACATGACTTGGGGATTATATATTTTGTCCCTGGATCTTTCCACCCCTTTCCCACCCTCTTCTTGCCCTATTTTCTTCCCAGCTACCATGAGAAACTTTTCTCTGCTATGCCAACCTGCCATAATGTCTTGCCTCACCTTGGACTCAGAGCATTGGATGGAGTCAGCCAATCGTGGCCTGAGATGTCTCAAGCTATGAGCCCCAAATAAACTTTTCTTCCTTTAAGTTTTTCTTATCAGGTCTTTCACTCACAGTGATGAAAAGCCAACTAATACAAAAAAAAAAATATGATGCCTGAGTTGCCTGATAGTTACATTGCTGACTTTCCCGTGGGATACAAAGATGACTTACACCTTCTTCTGAGTGCACAAATCTTAATTAAATGTGTAGTGCCATATAAATTACCTTAGGAAAATATGTTATTAAAAAGTACAAGACCATTTTATGTTCTAGAAAGAGAAATCATTTTAGTAATGATTTTTAAAACAGTCACAAATCACAGTATCCAAATGAACCCATTTATGAAAATTAAACCCACTTAACAGATAAGAGTATCTATTTTAAATATTATTCTATAAAATTTGAGATATTTTATTGCTATAATTTTGGACAGCATTTTTTCTTTTATACGTATTAAAGCTTCAAGGTTTAAAGTGATTTGCCTTATATAATAGGACATATTAGTACTACTTGTTTTGAATAAACTTGGGTCTTTGACTTTAAGACCAAGGCACTAAATATTTGGTGAAAGAGATCTCAAATTATTCTCAAGATGAGCTCTTCTAAGTGGGTGGCATAATGATGATCCATTTCTTTCCAGTAGAAAAATCCAGGCCACAGGTGTTTTTGTAGCTTACTCAAAATTGCTGAACCTCAGGCATATTAAACTCTCACTTTCATCCTTTTGATTTGTGTGCTCCACTCCCGCATGATCCCAAACATATTTCTTGAGGAAAATGTCATGGAATTTATTATCCACATGTATTTCCAAAATGATCTCCATTTGGGACAAGATCATATCTCAATGAAAGCATATTTCACTTCTTTTTTGAAAGTGTACCATCTTCCTCACTCCAAGACATGATATGTATATACTGTCCAGGTATGTTACAGCATACTTTCTCTGTCTTCAATGTATATATGTAATTATATTGCTCTCCTTTCATCCAGAAAAATTTGAGATCATAGGAGTGATTTCTGTGTCAGTTTGTGTGACTGTGACCAAAGCACCTTACAAGAACAACTTACAGGAGGAAAGATTTATTTTGATTCAATTTTTCAGAGGATGCAGTCCATGATCAGCTAGCTCCACTGTACTGGGCTTGAGGTGAGGCAGAAATAAGGCAGAAGGGAGTGACAAAGGAAAGTAGCTTAGGTTGTGGCAGCTGGGGAGGAGAGGGAGGTGGGGGGAGAGAAAGGGAGAAGAAGGGGTTGGGGCATATCACCCCCGTGACCTATTTCCTCCAAGTAGGTCCCTCCTCCAGAAAGTCCAACAGTTATCAATGTATTATTTCTGATGAGGTCAAAATCTGCATGATCCAATTATTTCCTAAGACATCCTCCTCTGTACCTTGCTGCTTGGGGACCATGCTCTCAACACATGAATTTTGTGGGACATACCAGATCCAAATTGTAATAATTTGCCTTAATAGAGTCACAGTATGTGGACTTGTAGAATTAGAATTAGTAGGAGCTTAAGAATTCCTCCCTATATAATGTGCTTGTATTAAAGATAAGGAAAAAATCTAAATAGATTAATGTATCCACAAAGAAGGAAGGGTTAGGGTTGGTAATACGGGGGTGGAAATGGTCAAAATATGTTATATACATGTATGAATATGATGCAATGAAACACACTGTTCTGTATGATTAATATGCACCAATAAAAACAAGCCTTCTATTTATTCAGTCACATAGACCTAGTGGTGACTTTCAAAAATCATTGTAATGTAAAGTGTGATAAATCGACTTAGGGATAGAAAAGGAAGCTCTGCAGTCAGGTGTTTGGATGTTAATCTTTGCCATTTACCAACTCTTCAGGCTTGGGCAAGTTAGTTTAACTTTCTTTTCTTCTCCCTTTCACTATTTATTTTTTAATTGACAAGAAAAATTGTGTATATTTATGGCATACAACATAGTTTAATATATGTATACATTGTGAAATGACCAAGTCGAGCTATTTAACATAAGCATTACCTTATATTTTTATTATTTTTATAAGGAAAACACTTAAAATATACTATCTTAGTCAATTTTAAGTGTACAATATACACATAAGCATAAATTATGATGTTTCTGACCCAGACAGCTTGTGTCTTTTGCCTGCTTTATGAAATTATGGAACATTAACTCACTGGTTACAAAAGAGTAAAATTCAGACCCTTCACAATTCTTTGCAATGGGAACTTTTAGGATCCCTGGAATCTACTGCTTTAGGAAACTTCTTCTAAATTTACCTTCTCATTGGCAGAGTATTCATTGTGACTTCCTTGTCCCTATTCAGTGCATAATTTTCCATAGCTCATGCTACACTAACTCTCCCTATAAAACTCTATCCACTCTTGGGAGAATAGAACTAAAATACTCCAAGTTGGTCCTCTCTCCCATTTGGCTAACATCTGGCACATAGGAAGTATTAATGTATATCCTGATTTGTCAAACTTTTCAATGTCAACTCAGTTTTAATGTTGACACACACCGTTTTAGTTTGTCCAGGAATAAAACAGGTACTAATCCTCCAGGTTATCCTATATATTTCAAGCTCTTCAAGGAGTCCCATGGAAGTCACTTTTATTGTCAGCAGTCCTATCCTTCTCTAAATGTGCTCTTATGAAATAAAATTTTTGTTAAGAAAACTACTCATACATTTCTACTTATTATTTGACTTTTTCATGGTATTTCTGTTAAGAGTTCAAGGATCATAAAACTGAATATGGCACATTTCATTTAAAAGTCTTGCATGTGAATAAATGCTTCATACTTAATTTAGTATCTTATATCTATCAAATTAATGTCTTAGGAGCAATTGAGAAAAAGAGGGCTTCATTTAACTGGTTCTATAAAATTATTATTATAATAATTCAACGAATGATTGTATGGGTTTTCCCTGTATGGTCTTCTGCAGATTGTCAGCAGACATGATACAATCATGAAAGTGAATGGAACTCATAACATGTTCAAATGAACAATTGCAAACATGTGAGTTAAATACTAATATTAGAATTATGAGCAAATTATTCAGACTAAAAGGAAGAACCAAACTAAATTTTTTAGAACTAAAAGGAAATTATTAAAATAATAATTTACTTATGGTCTCAGTAACAGAATAGAGATGGCAAATGTTCTAGCCAAAGTTGAAGATAGATCAATAGAAATGATATAATCTGAAAATAAAGAGGAAAGCATTAGAAAATGAGTAGACCCTGAGCAAGCTATGTGCTCTCTAGAGCAAACTCACTTAAATATAATAAGTTAAACTAAGAAAAAAGTGTAAAATGATATATAATGCAAACTTTAATCAAATAAAAACTGGGGGTTTGGGATGTAACACAATGGTAGAGCATTTGCCTAGCATATGTGAGGCCTGAATTCAGTCCTGAATTCAGGCCTGAATTTCAGCACTGAAAAAATAAAATGAAAACAGGCTGGAATGATTACCTTAATATCAGATAAGCTAGATTTCGAGCAGAAAAAAATTATTCAAGGAAGAAAGAGATATTACATATTGATAAAAGAGTTACTTCATCAGGAAGAAGTGACAATTCTAAATGGGTATGAAAGGGAAATTTTTAAAAAATGTACAAAAAAAAATAACTGAAAAAAAAATGAAATAAGAAATAGATCCATCACTAAATTGGGAAACAGGACTCTTCTCTCAGTAACAGAATTTATCCAAGAGAAAATTGAGAATGTTATAGACCTTAACATTTCCATCAGCTGATTATGCTTGAAAGTTACAAAACATGGCACCAACTGAGAGCATAACACATTATTTTTCTAGTGCATACGTGAGAATTACCTAGATGGATCATAAAACACATCTTAACAATTTTAGAAGGATTGAAGTAATTCAAAATGTAATCACTGAAACACTTTGGAATATATAGATACACACTTTTGGAATAATAAAAAAATCTCCAAACATTTGAACATTAAATAGCATAATTCTAAATAATCCATAGGCCTAAAAAGGTAAGTCTTATAGAAAATTACATGATATTTTGATTTGAATAAAACTGAAAATACAGCTTATTGAAATTTTTGAGGTATAGATAATGTAGTGCTTATAGGGAAACTGATAGAGCTAAATGCACATATTAGTGAAATAAAAAGTAATCTAAACTTTCATCTTGATAACCTTAAAAAATAAGAAAATATGTCCTAATCAAATATAAGTAGGGGCATAATAAGAAGAGCAAAGGGAAATAAAATGGAAAATACAAAACAATAGATAAAGTCAATAAAAGCAAAAACTGATTCCTTGAAAAGATCAATAATTGATAAACTTCTAACAAATGTCTCTAGCAGTTAGAGAAATATAAATCAAAACTACACTATTTTCTTCTCACTCCAGTCAGACTGGCATCTAGAATACAAGTAACAATAAATGTTGGCGAGGATGGGGGAAAAAATGTACACTCATACATTGCTGGTGGGACTACAAATTGGTGTAATCACTCTGGAAAACAGTATAGAGATTCCTCAGAAAGCTCTGAATGAAACCACCATTTGACCCAGCCATCCCACTTCTTTGTTTATAGCCAAATGACCTTAAATTTAGCATACCATAGTGACACAGCCACAATAATGTTTACAGCCTCAATTCACAACACCTAAACTATGGGAGCAGACTGGGTACCCTTTAACAGACTGTATGGATAAAGAAAATGTGTGGGGCTGGGATTGTGGCTCAGTGGTGGAGCGCTTACCTAGATCCGGCAGGACCCGGGTTTGATTCTCAGCACCATATAAAAATAAAAAAAGGCATTGTGTTGTGTCCATCTACACCCCCCCACCTCTTCTTTAAGAAAAAGAAGAAAATGTGTTATAGAGCACTAATCTCTAGGGTATATAAAGAACTCAAAAAGTTAAACTCCAAAAAAACAAATAACCCAATAAATAAATGGGCCAAGGACCTGAACAGACACTTCTCAGAAGATGATATACAATCAATCAACAAATATATGAAAAAGTGTTCATCATCGCTAGCAATTAGAAAAAGGCAAATCAAAACCACTCTAAGATTTGATCTCACTCCAGTCAGAATGGTAGCTATTATGAAGACAAAACAAAAATAAGTGTTGGCGAGGATGTAGGGAAAAAGGTGCACTCATTTACTGCTGGTAGGACTGCAAATTGGTGCAGACAATATGGAAAGCATTATGGAGATTTCTTGGAAAATTGGGAATGTAACCACCATTTGAACCAGCTATCCCTCTCCTCAGTCTATGCCCACAGGACTTAAAAACAACATACTACTGGGACACAGCCACATCAATGTTTATAGCAGCACAATTCACAATAGCTAAACTGTGGAACCAAACTAGATGCCCTTCAGTAGATGAATGGATTAAAAAAAAGTGGCATATATACACAACAGAATATTACTCAGCAATAAAAGAGAATAAAATTATGTCATTTGCAGGTAAATGGTTGGAGTTAGAGAATATAATGTTAAGTGAAATTAGGCAATCCCTAAAGTACAAGTGCCGAATGTTTTCTCTGATATAAGGAGGCTGATTCATAGTGGGGTAGGGAGAGGGAGCATGAGAAGACCAGACAATCTCTAGATAGGGCAGAGGGATGGGAGGGAAAAGGAGGGGGCATGGGGTTAGAAATGACGGTGGAATGTGATGGACATTATTATCCAAAGTACATGTATGAAGACACAAATTGGTGTTAATATATTTTGTATACAATCAGAGATATGAAAAGTTGTGCTCTATATGTGTAATAAGAATAGTAATGTATTCTGCTGTTGTGTATAAATTTTAAAAATTAATTAATAAAAAGAAAATGTGTTATATATTCACCTTGAAATATTACTAAGCCATAAAGAGAAATGAAATTCTGGCATTTGCTGGTTAATGGATGGAACTGAGACTATCATGCTAAGTGAAATAAGCCAATCCCCCAAAACCAAAGGCCAAATGTTCTCTGATACAAGGGGGGCTAACAGATAATAAGGTGGGGTGGTGTAGGGGAGAATACAAGTACTTTGGAACAGACAAAGGGGAAAAAGAGAAAGGAGGAGTAATGGAAATAGAAAAGATGGTAGAATGAACTGTACATTACTTTCCTATATTCATAATATAAATACTCTACGAACGTAGTTTCACATCATGCACAACCATAAGAATGGAAAGTTGTACTCCATGTAGTATAACATGTCAAAATATATTCTACAATCATGTATAACTAAAAAGAACTAATAAAAAAATCTGACAAAAATAAGAAAGTCATGCTAGGCGTGGTGGTCACATGCCAGTAATCCCAGTGCCTTGGGTGGCTGAAGCAGGAGGATCATGAGTTCAAAGCCAGCCTCAGCAAAAGCATGTCTCTAAGCAACTCAGTGACACTCTGTCTCTAGATAAAATACAAAATAGAGCTAGGGATATGGCTCAGTGACTGAGTGCTCCTGAGTTCAATCCCTGATATTCCCTTGCCCACCCCAAAATAGAAAAGACACAAAATAACAATATCAAGTGTAAATGAGCATCATTATAGATCACATTTATTGTATGGTTTGTATTTATTATCTCATATCATGTTATAAAGGGGAAAAGAGCAAACTACAAATAGCTCAACACACATAGATTAACTTAACAAATTACTCTAAGCAAAAACACAGACTAAATTGAACAACTCTTCTGAATCTACAGAAATACAAATGCAAGTAGTTCAACAAAAAATAGAGTCCTTGAGATCAACAATATGGCAGACAAAGAGTCTCCTGCCTTTTCTTCCTCCAGCAGATGCAATGAATGGATAGCTACATGTGGATTAATTCTCTCTGGGATAAATCCAGAAGCTAGGTTAGAGACTATCAAAAAATATCTGTATTGAAAAGGTAGGAAAAGCTGATATACACTAATTAATTATATGAACCCTATGAGTCACAGTTTCCTACAATTGGGATGGAACCATCAGCTTCCAGCTTCTGCCTAAAAACTGCCTCAACTTAAAGCTCCCAGTAAAGGAATTGGTTTATAAATTTTGTAGCTCTGAGAGTGCATGGGGCTCTACATTTTTCAGTTTTTTTGTGTCCAAAGAAAGAGTCCTTGAAGTCAACAAGGTGGCGGACAAAGAGCCTTCTGCCTTTTCTTCCTCCAGCAGATGCACTTTGTCTGCCATATTGTTGACCTCAAGGACTCTATTCTTTGTTGAACTACTTGCATTTGTTTTTCTGTAGATTCAGAAGAATTGTTCTATTAGTCTGTGTTTTTGCTTAGAATAATTTGTTCAGTTAGTCTATGCGTGTTGAGGTATTTGTAGTTTTCTCTGTTTTCCTTTATAACATAGAAGTTTTCCCAGCACCATTTGTTAAAGACGCTGTCTTTTCTCCAATGTATGTTTATGGCATCTTTGTCTATTATGAGATAACTGCATTCCCCTGTCCATTGCACCATATTTAATAATAGCAAAATTTTAGAAACAACTGCTGTGTCCATCAATAGATGAAGAGATAAAGAAATTGTGGTATACACCGAGGAGTGGGATAGCTGGGTCAAATGGTGGTTCCATTCCAAGTTTTCTAAGGAATCTCCATACTGCTTTCCAGATTGGTTGCACCAATTTGTAGTCCCACCAGCAACGTATGAGTGTACCTTTTCCACCATATCCTCTCCAACATTTATTATTGCCTATATTCTTAATAATTGCCATTCTGACAGGAGTGAGATGAAATCTTAGAGTAGTTTGATTTGCATTTCTCTAATTGCTAGAGATGTTGAATATTTTTTCATATATTTGTTGACTGATTATATCATCTTCTGAGAGATGTCCAGTTATTGACTGGGTTATTTTCTTTTTGGTGTTTTTATTTTTATTTTTTTGAGTTACTTATATACCTTAGAGATTAGTGCTCTATCTGATGTGCGTGCATGTGGTAAAAATTTTCTTCAATTTTGTAGGCTCTGTCTTCACCTCACTGGTTGTTTCTTTTGCTGAGAAGAAGCTTTTCAGTTTGAATCAATTCCATTTTTGATTCTTGATTTTATTTCTTGTGCTATAGGAGTCTTGTTAAGGAAGGTGGGGTTTAATCCAACATGATGAAGATTTGGGCCTACTTTTTCTTCTATTAGGTGCAGGATCTCTGGTCTAATTCCTGGATGCTTGATCCACTTTGAGTTAAAAACAGCATACTACAGTGATGCAGCCACAATGTTTATAGCAGCACAATTCACAACAGCTAAATTGTGGAACCAACCTAGATGCCCTTCAACAGATGAATGGATAAAGAAACTGTGGTGTATATATACACAATGAAATATTACTCAGCACTAAAAGAGAATAAAATCATGACTTTTGCAGATAAATGGACGGAGTTGGAGAATATCATGCTAAGTAAAGTAAGCCAATCCCAAAATACCAAAGGCTGAATGTTTTCCCTGATATGTTGATGCTGATCCATAATTGGGGTTGGGGGGAGCATAGGAGGAACTTTAGGTAGAGCACAGGGGAGGGAGGGAGAAGGGAGGAAGCATGGGAGTAGGAAAGATGGTGGAATTAGATGGATATCATTATCCTAAGTACATGTATAAAGACACAAATGGTATGACTCTACTTTGTATACAACCAGACATGAAAAATTGTGCTCTATATGTGTACTATGAATGCATTCTGCTGTATGTATAACAAATTAGAATAAATAAATAAATTTAAAATAATTTAAAAAGAAATTGTGATATACATATAGAATGGAATATATTTAGGCTTAAAAAATTAGAAGATCATGCTTTTTGTGGAGAAAAAAAAAGGGGGATAAAGAAGGAGGACATTATGCCAAGGGATATAAGTGAGACTCAGAAAGAATAATACTACACTTATATGTGGAATCTGTAATAGTTGAGTACATAGAAACAGACTAGAATGTTAGTTACCAGGGGAGCAGGATGAGGGGGAGAGATGTTGGTCACAGGGTACAATTTTACAGTGATGTGGGATAAACAAGTATACTGATCAAATGTACAGCAATAGAAATAATATGGTGTCATATACTTAAAATTTGCCAAAAGAGAAGATTCTAGGTACTTCTCTTCATCCTCATAAACAAAATTAAATATGTGAGAACATTTATATACTAATTTTGTTGGCTCTAGTAATCTTTTCATTATATATGTGTATGTTAAAACATCATGTTATACACAATACACATACATTAAAAAGAAATAAAATTTTTAAAATAATCAACAAATTATATTGACACAGTATGGCAACCATAGATTAAAAAAAGGTCAACTTTGACCTAAAGATCACCCAATACAAAATTTACAGTTATGTAAATTGATAATAGTTATAAATGCAAAATATTAAACTACTACATTTGGTTGACCCAAATGAGAAGAAAATTTTCCTGACCTAGATTAGAGGAAAACTGTTCAGACACTGACACCAAAATCACAACCCACAAAATAACATTGATACATTGAGCTTCATCAAAATTGCAAATGAATTCCTGGTGCAAGACTATAAAGGACAAATTACAGATTGAAAAAAGTGTTTTCAAGTTACATATCCAACAAAGGAGTCATATTCAAGTGCCAAAATAATTAAACAAAAAAAATTCCTTAGTTTATGTAAGGAACTTCATTAAGCATTTCAATAAAATGGGGAAAAGGGATGGTAAATAAGCACATGAAAAGATTTTTCAGTGTCATTAACCAACCTGGGCCAGTGACAGGTCTCTGAAATTTTTCACTATGTTTGTTCAAATTCTAATTCCCAAATCATAGATAATTTTGTTATCCATTGCTATAAGCTGTTCCTGGAGAAAATTACAATTAGCCCAATTAGTTGATTTGTATATCCATATTAAGTTATGCAGTAAAAAGTATCTTCTTTAAGCTTATGTGAGAGAATGAGAGAAAATGCAGAAATCAAACATTGAATACATTGGTCTACCTTCCTTCACAGATATCAGGAGAAATATAGACTACACTGAGTATGCAGTTTTAGGTCAGCTTGAAACACCACAGCCCAGTTCAGACATAAGTGAGAGGTGGGAGACACGAGGATAGGAGCCACCAGGTGATTAAACGTTTTGTTCAAATATGTTATCCATAAGTATGATGAAGATATTTAGAAACGTCTGTGTTTCATCCCATTTGGAGAGGTAAGGAGACAGAAAAAGAGGACAAGAAGGACAGCTATTATGTGATTAGGAGCACAGTCTTTTACTTTGCACGTTGTTGTCCTGAGTCTGAACTCTTCCTGCAGTTGCATGGTGATTTTGGGGTAAGGCATTTCACCCAGTTTTCTCCTGTTGTGAAATGAGACTAGTAGATGTATTACTTCATATAATTACTGTGAAGACAAATGAACTAATATAAATGAAGCACGTAGTTGAGTACTTGGTACATAATAAACATTTTAATGGAGCTTAATAATTGGCTATAGTTATACTACTTCCTTTATTCAAACCAACAATGACATTATTATTATAGCTTATGAAAAACATGTGTTGTACTATTATTATTTATATACAAGTTAATAATTGCCTTTTTTATTTGCTTCATTTTCTATGTTCCCGTCACTAATTTGATGTAAACTTTCCAATAAAACCAGAAAGTACCTTAATTAAGGTCAAATATCAGATATTTTCTATTTTCATATTTCCTTGGAACCACACTTTTGAAGTACTTTGCTCCTTTATCTAATTGGAATTAGTTATTGTATGGATCTACACACCCCGGATCCTAAGGATGCGCCTACACTATTAACCTAGAATGATAATACCTTTCTTCTCTCTTCTCTGTTTAGCCTGTTTCATAGATTCCAACTCTTTTACTTTCTTGGTTCAATCCTTGTGGGGAGTACACTCTCCAATCGCTTTATAAGAGCATGTTGAGAAGTCAGTTTCTGAAATCTCAGATATCTGAAAATATGTCTATTCTATACTCACAGTGTATAATTTTAGTAATAAGTAGATTAAAAACTACTTTTTTTTCCTCGGGATTTTAAAGTAGTTGAGTAATTATCTTCTAACTTATAATGTTAGCATTTAGAAGTTGATGCTATTCTGATTTGGATTATTTTTTTTCTTTTTAGGAGCTTTTAAAAATAATTTATTTGACAGCTGGGCATGGTTGGATGTGCTTGTAATCCTGGCAACTCTGGAGACTGAAGCTGTTAGGGTCTGTAAACAAGTCAGGATGGCGCCTGGCATTTTGCCGAGGGAGTGATTTGTGAAGTAATGCCAGCGAGCCATTAAGTGTGGAGATTCCTTATTGGTTGACTGCTGTATCTAGTTTATGTTAATTAAGATAAACTGTGTATAATGTACATATACCCCTTCTGTCCTACAATAAATGGCTCCCACTCCTGCTGTATCAATGTACACAAGTTGTTCATCACCGCCCACCCCCCTCAGTTATTTTGCTGCAGCTGGACTGCGGCATGAAGCAAAGAGGATCATAAGTTTGAAACCTGCCTCAGTATGTAAGTGAGACCCTCAATAACTTAGTGACCCTATCTCAAAATAAGAGATAAGAAGGAGTGGGAATGTAGCGTAGTGGTAAAGCCCTCCTGCATTCAATTCCCAGTACCAATAATAATAATACTTTGTTCATCACTGTTACTCAAATTTATTATTGATCATCTTTTTGATTCTGCTTGACATTCCCTAGACTCAGTGTGGAAACATGAATGTCAGGTCTGATTAATTTTCTTGAATTAGTTCTTTGATGATGTTATAGTTTGAATATAATATGTCCACTGAAAAGCTTAGGAAAGGCAGTAGTGTTCAGAGGTGAAATGATCAGATTAAGAGATGTAACCTTGTCAGTGGATTAATCCATTTGATGAATTCGTAATTTGAATTAACTAATGGGTGGAAGCTGTAGGTAGGTAAGTATGGCTAAAGAAAGTAGGTTACTGGGGGTATGAACTTAGGACTGAAACCTTTGAAACCATGAGCTCAAAATAAACTTTTCCTCTTCTAAGTTGTTCTTGTCAGGTATTTTTGTAACAGTCTGAAAAAACTAACTAAAACATGATTTTCTCCTTTATTTTTGCTTTTATTTGTTTTTGGTATTTCCATTTGCTAAATATTGGGCAACTAATAGGAATTCCTAATTTTACTGAATTTAAAAAAAACACATTTTGTCTTTTTTTTTACTTTATAAGAGGATTCCTCTATTCTACTATTTTTTTTTTGTATTTTTATGTTGGTTTAACACATTCTGCTTATGTATTTTTTTTTTAATTTCCAGGACCCCTTTTTATTCTCAGAATGCTCTTCCTGAGAATAAAAACCTCTCCTTATTTCATGAAGACATACCTCTTCCCCTTAGTTCTCCTAAGATAGCAATTTCTCTATCCATATGTAGACACATAGACACACATTTTTCTTTACCTTGCTTTCCTTCAAGCTCTGTTTGTTTATTTTCTAGTGTCTTTTAATATGCTAGAGATCTACCTTCAAATTCCATTTATCTGTGGCATCATATTTATATTTAAAAAGAGACAAAAAAGAAAAGGTAAAGAAAGTAACTGAAAGCCCTGGTGCCTGAATGAGCTCAGAGGGGCTCACTGTAGTTGATTAGTCTGCGATTTTACAATTATATTAGAGACACTAGCATACTCCACTCTGGAGGTCTTGTTCTAGTGAATGAAATCAATTTCCTTAAAAAATGTTACCGTTCTGCCTGTGATTTGTAATCATAGCTACTACTTTTCTTGGAGCTAAACAGGGAAAGAGTACTAAGACATTCTCAGTTTCTGGGATGTAGCCTTTTATTTCAACCACTTGTAGCCTGAATCTATACTTTTTCTGACTCAAACTCTGTGGAGACCCAGCTGTCTGTCTTTTCTTGGGATTGGGAAAGAATTTAAAAGTCTAACTCTTCCTTAAAATCTCTCTTCTTATTGTTGTTTGCATGCAAGCATACCTGATACCTTTCACGGGTGCTGGCACGTTTTCTAGGGCTCTGTAGCAGGGAGCCATTTAGTTGGTATCCTAGAGAAGTTGGCTTCTTTTCTCTGCTAATTCAGTTACATACGTACACATCTGCTTTCCACTGAAACATTTTGTAGACATTTGTCTTCTGTTATTTCCTTATTTTTTGTTGTCTTTGCTTGGGTGGGAGCTTAAATATCCTATTCTTTTTTTTTTTTTTTTTTTTTTTTTGTCATCTTAATGTTTTTACTAGAAGAAGCAAAGATAAAATAATGTAGTCAATATGCCATGGTAAACTAGACATCTTTGCCATAAATATTATATCAACCCATTCTTTCACTTACCTCTTTTCTCTGATTCTATGGTAAGTCCTATCCCCTCCCCCACAACCTTTTTGGGAGACAGAGTCTTGCCATTTGTTACCCAGGTTAGCCTCAAACTCCTGATTCTCCTTCCTCATTCTCTGGGGTAGCTGGGATTACAGGCACAGTGCCACCAATCCCTGCTCGATATCCTTCTCTTTTTGTTTATCACTAGCTTCTCTGTTCTCATCTAATGCCCCATTTCTACCCCCTGCAATCTTTAACACTTGGCAAACGTATCTTTATAAAACCAAATTCTCATTCTGTCAGTACTCTCTGTAAAACCCTGTAGTGCACTAACAATGAGAACTTCACAATGTGATGCACTAGGTCTTGCTTGAGTCTGATTCTCTAGACTTTTCCTAGAGAATCAGACTCACAGTGTTTTTCCTTAAACACTGTCCCAGTCATACTGATCTCTTTAATAAGTCTCCAAATGAATTCTGTACCAGAAAATGCTTTCATCTTTCTTCCTGACTATAAGTTTCTATTTTTCTTAACAAAACTCAACTCAGGAGTCACCTCAAGAATTCCATCTGCACCTACCAGTATGTCTATGTGACCCCACAGTGTCTTCTGCATCCTCTACTCATAGCAGTTAGGCAAATAGGCAATGCCAATACTGTGCAATTTCTTCCCTGGAGTAGCTCTGTTCTGATCCAAGTGTCTGGCATGAATCAGGCAGTAAATGTTTGCCAAATGGATGAAATCAATGAGTGTGTTGGCTGTTGGGCAGGATTGGTGTAACATGCTGTAGATTAAAGAAAAATTATAAGTTTATCAATGCTGGTTCTGAATTCATGAAAGATACTATCAGTTTCTAGAAAAACTGTCCCACTGCAAACTTAGATTTGGACACTTCTCATTCTACTGTGGATTGTTGGTCAGTCATTTTAATTATTTAAAACTAGTGAGTGATACAGTGGAGGAGAGAAGAGTGGGCAAGTACTTTAGAGTAAATGGAACTGAGAATCTATTGGTAAACAGGGAGAAGTTGCCAGAAATGAATGATCTCATGAATCCATGAAAAAGACCTTGGTCCATGTCTTGCTGCATCAAACCCCATGTTCCCTCATGGTACTGTAGGACACAGTATCTTCATCAACAAACTGCACTGGTTAGCTTTGTTTCCATTTTGCTCCCATATCTAAAAGGTTATTAGCTTTTATGGGTGAGAAGGGATGCTCAAGTCCTTTTCTCTCTGTGAATCTTTTGTGTGTATTGCCTCCCTACCCATGTTTTAGGAGCGAATAATACTATTTTCAGTATCATTGACTGATTTTAGTAAGAGAAAGTTCACATTTATTTTGATGCTTGTTTCACATGACGTCAGCTCCCCCTCCCCCTGTTTCTTGCTGTTGGGTTAAAACACCTTTCTTTAGTATTGAGCTTTGGGGGGTTGCTTTGAAATAAAGAGAGTAGAAGTGCAGGCCATGGTGCTTTTGTATCTCCCCCTATGTATCACTTATTAAACTCCTGTTGCCCTGACCATTGTTGCTTCCCACTGAAGTCTGGTTTATTTACTTGAAAATCTGATTTGTTTCATTTTATTACTGTGTTTGCGAAGTAACTGATATCAGATTCGGAGGGAAAGAACTGCCATTTACCAGCAGGCTGTGATGGCTTTGCCTCGGTCTGCAGGCCTGATTTTGAGGCCTCGTCTGCCCTGGGGCTCCCACAGAAATAAGATTACTGGCAATAACTGCTTCAACTGCTTTGAATAACAGACACAACTCAGAGAGCATAAAATTAGCATAAACACAGCACTAGTGTGTTCCCTCAGCGGATATGAGACAGGCAGACTATGGAAAATTGACTGAAATGGGGTCAGACAATGTAGAAATCTGAAACATAGGAAATACCGCCTAAGAGATATGAGGTATTACCACCTCTTTCGTTTTCTTTTATCTTTCTCTCTATATATTCATGCAGTTTTAATGATAAAATGTTAGAACTGATGAAAATTAAAGATGCAAAATCACCACCCCTCCCTTAAAATGCCTACATTATCTTTCCAGACAAATTATTATTAATCATTTCTCAGCTTTTTAATCCTGAGGGTAGAAAAATAAACACATTTTCACAGTAATTTAAAATTGATTTTTCTTTTTAGGGGGATATTAGTTTGAGGATAGAGAGCTTGCCAGAGAAAAGAGGTGAACAGCTAAAGCAGTACAGGATTGTAGTTTGAAACAATTCCTCCCATATCTATTTATCAAATATTAAAATGGAATATGCTGCCGACAAATGCAATAAAGTCTAACATTACAGGGATGAGAGTGACGCTGTGCATCCCAACAGGCAGATGGAAGCTATGATCTTGCTGTTTTAATAATATGTTGTCACATATGGAATACAGTTTTCAATATAACTGCATATAGATGGACCCCACTGCTTATTTATTTAGTTTTGGTGTGATATTGGCACAGGTCCAAGTTACCATTCCAAAAAATGTAAATGGTCTTGGAACTTAGCAGTTTTCGGTTTTATACTGGTCACATACAACGTTCAAAGGTTGCTAACCCAACACTTCAGATTTAGATTTGGGGGAGAGGGTGTAAATGTTTAATGACATTGCCCTGTCATAAGACTAGATTTCCGTCCCTCTAGCACAGTCTGAATATATTTTGTTTCATAACTTTTCACATTTGGAATTAGTTAGTTAATGTCAGTCTCCCCAGTTAATCTGCAAGCTCAGTAAATTCAGGGACTGTTGTTTGGATACTATTCACTACCATATTCTTAGTGCTCGGGACTGTCCTGGTATTTATTAGGTACTCAATAAATATTTACTGAATGTGCAAAGTATGACTGAATGACACAAAGATATAACACCGTAGGGAATAATACACATTTTAGGCATTGGTTCTGGTAGTATCTTTATTAAAATTTTGATTAATAAAAAAGATAATGACAGTGGGTTTACTGTCTGGATTCTCAAAAGAAATGAACCTTTAAATATATATAAAATGATGCATAAATACCACTAGTTTTCCCTAAACACTTCTAATAGAAAATATATCTCACAGAGTAATTCTAAAAGATTCCAATATTGTAAAGTGCAAGTGACATGTGGCAGTTTTTCATTTAACATATTCACAGAGAGTTAACCAGTTTACATTGTCAGGTGTATGTTCACATAATATAGGCGCACCAAATAGATGCAAAATATCAGATGTCATTTTACTCTGTGTTGCAAAGATTTTGGTGAGGTATCCATTTGTATATCTTTAAATTTTGTTTAGATGTGCCATACACTCTGCAATCAAATGGACAAAAGTCACATTTGGCTTTCCTTTGTCTAATTATATTATTTGCTTAAGCTTGGGAAAAAGGTCAATTTATCATATTTCAAACAATTTATAATAAGGGGGGCATCTTTTCCTCTGATCTCATAAGAACTCCAGTCTGAATCACCTAGTTGAGACAGAGAAACTGTATTTGAGCACTATTAATTACTTAGATGCCTATTAGCTTGCCTTCCTAGGTCAGTATCAGTGGGCAGATACTGTGCCTCATGTCACTTACATTTTCAAATCTTTTGCATATGGGTGGTTTACATCTGAAGAGGTATACTGAAAAGACAATACCCTGAATTTAGCTACCAGTTTCATGTACATCAGCTTGCGTGCACACACAGAGAGAACAAAAAAATAGATGCTAATCCAAGGATCATCTTATACACATATTTGATCTTAACTCATTTTCCAAAAAGATTTTTCCTACCCTAGAGTAATCTCTGATTAGGAGATCATAAATTACCAGGTTCAGTCATACCTGTATGTATAGAATAGAAGGGATTAGAAAAGTCAGATTCTGTAGTGAAATTTATGGGGTCTAAATAAAGTGATAGTAGTCCACTTGGTTCTTCTTTGTTCATGATAAATCCTTTTCTTTGAAGTCCTTCAGAAATGGAGCCCTGTCAGCTAAATGTGTATAAACGAATATGATCCCGTACATAGTTGATTGAACCATCCACATAAATTGGATTCTTTCTTTAATAAAGTTCATCTCGAATGTGAGAAGTTCTAACTTAGTCTGCCCTGTTAGCATGAATTGAGGTGATATAAACTGTGAATATGTGGGTGACTGTTTTTCTCCAGCAACTAGAGCAAGAGAGAAGGTTCATTTGACAATAATAAAAAGATCAAGTAGATGTTGTACCAGCTAGGGATTGTGTTTGCAGTATATGACAGAAACCCAACTACTGCGGCTTATGTTTCCAAACACTTTCACATGATGATAGGTGCAGAGATAGGCAGTCCTGGGGTGATAAACTACCCATACCATTTTTTATGTTCCGCTCCACTAGCTTTAGCACATGGCTCTCATCTTCTTGGCTACCAGATGGTTATTCCATCTCCAGGAATAGTATCTATATTCTGGAAAGAAAGGGAAAATTTCCAAGCCACTTAGGTTTGCCCTGTTAATAGCTCTCTAATGTTACCACCTGTGACTTCTTCTCCTTGTTTTTATTCACCTGAATAATCTCACTGTCTCAATATATAGTTGCAAAGTTTTCTAAGAAACTAAAATTAAATGGTGAAAATGTTGTAACTCTGAACAAAATAGTAATTCTTCTAGTAATGAAGAAAAGGGGAATAGATGAAAATGGACACAGAACAAGCAACCACTAGGGTTGGCCACAGATACTGGTTTAAGAAAGCAAGAGAAAGAGGAAGAAAGGATGGAAGAAAGGAAGGAAGGAAGGAAGGAAGGGAGGGAGGGAGGGAGGGAGGGAAGAAAGAAGTTAGTTTAAAAACTGCAGACTAGGACTTTGGTAGTCTAAGCAAAAGAGAATAAGAGCATAGATAGTTTTCAGATAGTTTTCCTGCTTTCTGTTCCAGTCCCTAATCAGAACTGTCTATTCTGTCCATAAGCCCTGAGTGCCCCTAGGGCAAAATACTTTTGTTCCTGCATCTCTAGACCAAGTTTTTTTATGTTCTTTGTAAATACATACATACATACATACATACATACATACATACATACATACAGGGTCTTATAAAGAAAGTGGTCCTATAAGTAGATAAGAAAGATTAATCTACTGTTTAAGTCTCCTTCTCCTCCTCCGTCTTCTGTAAATGCATCTTAAAATTTAGAGCAGTTTTAGGTTTACAGCAAAATTAAGTAAAAGTACAGAAATTTACCACACACCCTCTGCACAAACATATACATAGCCTAAGGTTGTACATTGTTACAAGTAATGAATGTGGTGGCACATCAAAATCATACAAAGCCTATGGTTGACATTAGAGTTCACTTTTACTGTTGTACATTCCATAGTTTTGAATAAATTTATAATGACATGTATTCCCTATTATAGCATCATAATGAGCATTCTCACTGTTCTAAAAATCCTCTATTTTCCACCTATCCATCCCCCTATCTCCCTTGATCTCTAGCAACCACTTATCTTTGTGATGTCTCCATCAGTTTGACTTATATATGTCATATAGTTGACTTAAAATGTCATATAGTTGGAATCATACTTTATATAGACCTTAAAGATTGGTCTCTTCAGTTAGTAATATGCATTTAAGTTTCATCTATGTCTTTTCATTTCTTGACAGCTTATTTCTTTTTAGGGCTAAATAACACTTCATTGTCTGGACGAACCAAAGTTGATGTATGCATTCACCTAATGATGGGCACTTTGGTGGCTTCCAGGTTCTGGCAGTCATACACAAAACTTGTCATAAGTTTTTTTGTGCAGGTTTCAGTGTGGCTATAGGTTTTTAATCTGAGTAAATACAAAGAAATGTGATTGGTGAATCTGAGTCTCATTTCCACATATGGAATTTCTACAAGGGCCAGGGCTACATCTATGTGTTTTCTCAATATCTATTTGATTATCTGTGGTCAGCCTATGAACTTTTGCACACAATTACTACAGGTATGCGGGTTTGCCAGTACATAGCCTACTACTTGATTTAAATTAGACATTACCTTTTCTTTTCTACACATTCATTAAGTTGAATCAATTCTAGCAGACATCTACAAATGCTTGGATCATACAAGAAAACACACTAGGATAATGACTATCAATAATAATTTTTCTGGGAAGAAGTATAAGGACATTTTATGAAGCTAGCTCAAAATAAACAAAACACATTACAGCTTTTAGAATTAAGGAAATGGGAGTGGAAAACAGTGTCATGTAACATACACCTGTCTTCCCCATGTTTCTGTCTCGGGATATCATAATTGTGCTTATTCCCCAATTTGGACTATTCATTCATGACCTATTTCTTCTTGTAAACACTCAAGATCCACTCATTGCATTTCCGTCCTTTTTACTGACTGCACATTTTCAAGTTTCTCTCTATGAAAGATTTTGATTGTGGCGTGACACCAACAAGAGTCTTAGCCATCAAATATTTATTGTGTTCCTGGTTAAGAGTATGTATGTGCACAATAAATATTTGTCGAAACAACTCATTAATATCACAAATATTTATCAAGTACTTCTTTGCCAGTTGCCTAATAGGTTCCGAGAATACAGAACTGAAGGAGGCGATCAAGGTCCCTCCTCCCTTGGAACCCATACCAAGTGGTTCGCCAGGTGTGCCATCCCTTAGAAGGATTTCCCCTCAACATTGACAGCTAAGGCCACTCCTGGGACTGATTGTAGTATGGGGACGCCTTTGTTACCTGATGCCCACAAACCAATCTATCACAAATGAACATTTATTTTTCCTACTTGTCTGCTGCTCATAAGGAAACATAGGCATTCTGCCTCAGTATAAGCTGAGGGACAGGTCTGATGTGGGAGGTCACATGAGAGTCAGGGCTGATGCTTAGGTAGCTCTCTTGGGCCCTCTGGTTCTGCTTATGTTTGATCTTAGGTGCACCAATCACATTAATATAGATTGCCACTAGCCTGGATGGCTATATGACTTAATGGTTCCGAAAGACCCCAGCTCATCATCGACAATTCTGGATGCATGATCACTTTGTATTCCATGGCTGTGTGTTCCTCCTTAGCCAGGATTGAATAGCATACCAGGAGTTGACTTTTAAATGTATAATTCTCCAATGTAGACTCTCCATTGTAGACCTTGTTTCATAACCTCAGGGAGCTATATTATGATTCCAAAAAGGTTCCTGTAAAATTCTCAGTGTATCTTTCCCACCATAAAATCTCCAAGACCATAGGGTTGGCTGGGTCAGCAGCCATTTTTGTTCAGTGCCCTATTCAAACCACTCCACCACCTATGTGTAGACTGAGAAGTATTCCCAGGTACAGAGCATACTGCCTCAAAACTGAGAGAAGCCTGCCTGACATTCTGCTTCATTTTCCACATTGACAACTGTGAAATAGAATATTTTGTACTTAACTTTAAATGTGATGTTTAAGTTTAGATCACTGCATCCCTAAAGATTTTGCTGGCATGGATTTCAATACTCAGACTTTATGTTCTACCCCTACAGTTCACATGTACCACTGCATATGCCATTTCCTATGCAGTCTAATTAGCATGACTCCATTAGTGAGGTGAATGGGTGTCATGTTCTGTACCATGTCAAGGAATCCAAGTCTGATTATGATGTGTCACCAGCTGGCATTTATTCTGTAGTTAGTCATCCCTGTATAACTGAACTCTGTTCTAAAGTAACATATCCCGTTTTCTTATTGCAAAATCTCTAGTGACATTGTTGCCCCTCTCAGCAGCATATTTTTCAGTATCTTCAGAAAATGAAGTATTCCTTAGACCCTCCTGTGAGATCATGATCATCTAATGAGTTATTCAGCATTATGTAGTATATCCACTCTAGCGAGCTTACTTCTATGAGCCTTTTGATTCATTCTTCTACCATCAGCGGTGGAAATTATGGCATTTGTACTCCAGTCTGTGTGTACGGTTTGAAAGCTATAACTTTCTCAAGCTTTTATAAGCCATTGAAGCAGCATGTTAGCACTGTTTACTGGGATCCTTGCAAGAATATGGAATCTTATGTAATAGGAGAGTGTTCCCTAACTAATAAACTCTTGCTATTCAATGTCCTGTTCCTCTAACTTTAATCTAGCATTCTTATGATCCAGTATCATATGAACTCTCCAGGGTCCTGCTGGTAGTTGAGGACTAGGTCCTACAGTGCCTTTTCAGTTGTGACTCTTTATTCCCCTTAGCAGGTCCAGAATTTCCTCAGCTTAGATTGTGATTTGAACTTAATCACTGCTTTGGGAACTATGAAGTCACATGAGGGTACATCCTGATTGGGACACTTCTTTTGTTTTGAATAGTAGAGGTCCCTGTACTGTCCTCAAGCGAGAACAACTTCTAGCAGCAAGGATTAGGCCAATGCTGCTGGTACAAAGGATTTACAGCAGTGGTTTCAAACTAGTATTCCCCTATAGCATTTGACAATGCCTGCAGACATTTTCAATTGTCATAAATTAAGGGTACTAGCAGCATCTGGTAGGTAGAGGCTGTGGATGCTGATTAACATCCTACTAGGCACAGGACAGCTCCCACAACAGAGAATGATCCAGTCCCAGGTGTTAATTGTATAGTGGTTGAGAAATACCGGTTTAGAGGAATTTAGGTAGTTTTGATTCGTTATCATACTGGATGTCCATATAATTAATCTTGGTGCTGCATTCCTTTCTAATCAGAGCCCTGACATAGGATATCTTCTTGGGGTCTTGAAGTTCTGTGATTCTTATGATTCAACTCTGGGCTGCACCTCACCTTGCTTTTACAACTGTCTCGCAACTGTGAGAGATGGACATCTGTTTGTATGTTGCCAAGTAGGTCTTCCATCCTTTATGTTTAACTTTTAATTTCCAGTTAATCCTTCCCTTCATTTTTCTAAAGAGTCAAATATCCCTAGCAAAAGCTTTTCAATTCCATGGTTCTTCTAGTCTTCTTCTGAGAATGTCTTCTCAGCATTCCTCAAGCACCTGATACATTACACCCACCAGAGCATTTCCTTCCACCAGCAGCCAACACAGTTCTCCCCAGGTGAAAACTTAGCAACTGTGCAGATGCCTGTGCCAGGTTATCTACACTCTACCTTCTACCAGTGACGAGTAACTCAATGCTTCCTGGCTGGCAAGTGAGCCACGTTCAGAATCTCATGTAAGCATCTGCTTTCTCAGGCCCCTGATATAGTTACCAGTCAGATTCAACCAGAAAGGAAATCAGACTCTGCAATGGAGGTTTTGTACAGATGAGTTATTAGGGAACGTCCATGAGATGAGCACTAATGAAAGATGGGAAGGAAGCAGGGGCAGCAGAAGAGAATCCTACTGTGGCTCAGGCACAATCTTAACAGTGGTCCCAGTTAATTTCCAGGGAGTTCTGAAACTCAGATGTTCCTGCAGAGTTTCCCAAATTCAGATGAAGGAGTAGTTCTTTGCTTTTCTGAATCCTCCCATTAATAAATCCAGGCTGCAATGCTCTTTAGTGGAGGTTGAAAAGAATGTGCTAAATGTAAACAGAAATCCTCTAGATGGGCATCAGGTCTTTCAATCCAGAAGGGAGACCTGGGCAGCACGGCACAGCAGACATTGCAGCAGGTAACCCACTCTGGCTGCACTAGGTAGAGTTTCTGGGCATCCAGGCTCTCTGCACTCAGGGGCCAAGACAATAGAGAGGAGAATGGGGAGCTTCCACAAGATTTCCTTCTATACAGCTGGCAGTAAGTGGAGGGCCTCTTCTCTTCTCTCTGGTGGCAGGATACCGTGGCAGTCTATAGGTTGGTGACAATTTCACCTAATGGAAGCTGAGAACTATATCAGCTCTCAGGGAGATCAGAAAAAATAATAGTCAACATATGTATACTGAAAAAATGTTACCTTTGTGTGTTTGTGTGTATGTGTGTGTTTGTGTGTTGTTGGAAATTGAACCCAGGGCTTTGTGCATGCAAGGCAAGCACTCTACCAACTGAGTTATATCCCCAGCCCAAATGTTATGTTCTTTTTTAAAAAAAAATTTTAAATTTATATATGACAGCAAAATGCATTCTACTTCTTATTACACATATAGAGCACAATTTTTCATATCTCTGGTTGTATACATAGTATATTCACACCAATTCAAGTCTTTATACCTGTACTTTGGATAATAATGATCATCACATTCCACCATCATTAATTACCCCATGCCCTCTCCCTTCCCCTCCCATTCCTCTGCCCTATCTAGAGTTTCTCTATTCCTCCCATGCTCCCCCTCCCTATCCCACTATGAATCAGTCTCCTTATATCAAAGAAAACATTTGGCAAATGTTATGTCCTTAATAGCTATTTCCAAAATTTTTCTTAGCCTGGGAACTATCTCGGGGTAGAGTGTGGAACTGCAAGCTTACGGAAATGCACATAGGACTGAACAACAAGGAATGGGCACCGAGGCCTGTTACCTGAATTAAAAGAGAGAGAGAACTTTTCATTACTGAGAGGAAGGAGAATTGAAAAGAACACTATAATTGATTAGGCTACTTCCACCTAATGACAAGAAGCTGATTCAGATGGGCTTAAAAGGTAGTACCTTATAATTACAGAAACAGAGTGGTGCAACTGCTGGCCTATTGAAGGCAGTGGCTTGGGCCTGTCCTGGTGGACCCAGGTTCTTTTGTTTGTTTGTTGTTTGTTTATTTATTTTGCCCAGCCACTCAAGGTTGAAACTTCTTCATGGTGGTCAGCTAGCTGATGGGGCTTGTTTCTGAGAAGCAAGGGAAGGAACATCTCTCCTTCAATGCTCTTTCCTTTCAGAGTGGTGGGATTATCCTAGTTCACATGATTCACACAGGACTCCCCAGCCCTGCCAGGACAACCTCTGTGCTGGATGTAGTCTGCTTTCCTTAAATTTTAATATAATGAGGAAGGAAAGACACCTAACTAAAACAGGGCTCTGTTTGTAGGGGTAAAAGTGAAATGAATGTTGAATAGACAACCAATCAGGTTCTCCGTTAAAAGAGAGAGAGAGAGAGAGAGAGAGAGAGAGAGAGAGAGAGAGAGAGAGAGAGAAAGGAGTAAAAGGGAGATTGCAATTGAATAAAAGCTGGGAAGGTGAGGGTGAAAGGCCAGATAAAATCCCCAAAGTGTAGGAGGTCAAAAGATATTATAAGAACAATGATGGCTAATTTTCCTCTTACAGTTATTCATGGTCATGCTATGACCTCTAGTCTATTTCTTTTCTCAAACCTCTTGAAAAACAAAAAACAAAAAACAAAAAACTATTATCTTCAAGACCATGTTGTTAGAATAAGTTTTGTTGTTTTTTATTTTAATTTTTATATTTTTAATTGAGATATAAATATTGTGTATATATATGATACAATGTGATCTTTTGATATACATCCTAGAAAGATTAAGCCAAGCCAATTAGAATATTCTCTCAGAACCTTTAAAATAAAATCTTTATACGATTTTGAAATATAGAATTCCTTTCTCTTAACTGTAATCACTATGTTGTGCAATTACTCACTAAAACTTATTCCTCCTGGGACAGGGGTTGTGGCTCAGCAATAGAGCACTCACCTAGCACGTGTCAAGGCGCTGGGTTCAATCCTCAGCACCACATAAAAATATATAAATGAAATAAAGGTATTAAAAAAAAACTTATTCCTCCTGTTCAACTGAAACTTTGTATATCTTTACTTTATTTATTTATTTTTATGTGATGCTAAGGATTGAACCCAGGGCCTCATGTGTGCTAGGCAAGCACTCCACCACTGAGCCTCAACTCCAGATCAAAACTTTGTACCTTTTGATGGACACCTCCATGTTCCTCATCCCTGACATCCCTTCTGCTCCTGGGCTCTGGTCGCCACTATTCTACTCTCTCCTTCTATGTGCTTGATTCTTTTTAAACTTTACATACAAGTAAGACAAAATATAACAAGTATTGACGAGGTGTGGAGAAGAAGGAACCCTGATACACTGTTGGTGGGGATGTTAATTAGTAGAACCATTTTGGAAAACAATCTTGGGGTTCCTCAACAACCTAAAAATAAAATTACCGTATAATTCAGTAATCTCACTTCTGGATATGTATCTAAAAAACACAAAGTCAAAAAGACATCTGCACTCCCATGTTCATTATTCAAAAAGATCACACATAAGGAATCAAAGTGACCATCAATAGATGAATATATTTAAAAAATGGTATATATACACAAAGGAATACTATGTAATCTTGAAAAAGTGACAACAAGAATAAACTTCAAGGACATTATATCAAATGAAATAAGTCAACCACAGAAAGACAACAACTGTATTATTATGAAATATAAAATAAAAGGTTGTAGTGCAGAATGTTAAGTATATGTATTAGCATGTGTGCTTGTATATACATATACAAACAAACAACAACAAAACCCCCAGATTTTAAAAACCCTAAGATTGGAGAAATACAATGAAACACACTAATAAATCACAGAACTCTTTCTGAAATTTTTTTTTTTTTTGGTTTCCACAGGGCAAAGGATTCATGTTTGAGACAAATTCACCTAGATTTCAAAGCATAAGAAATCCGGTTTTATCAAGATAACAACTAGCATGTGCCAGAAGCATTATGAATAAGAATGATATTTGGGGATGAAAAAAGTCTTTCAGAAATTTACAATCTAATTGGGAGAGAAAAGTCATATACACCTAAAAACAAAACATATTTTATTTACATGGATTTCTAACATTGTAGCAAATGAATAGCATAGGCTAGAACAATTCAGAGGAATAAGACTTTGTTTTTAAAACAATGATTACTTAATGTCTGCTTTGTCAGACTTTCTTTGTTCTAATTCTTTTTTTTTTTTTTTTTTTTTTTTTTTTTTTTGAGTCAGAGTCTCACTATGTTGCCAAGGCTGGCCTTGAATCTGAGATTCTCTTGTCTTTGCCTAGTAAGTCTCTGGGATTACAGACACATGCTTTTGCATTTGACTTCTAAAGATAATTTCTGTCCCCACGTTAGACACAAGGAAATTTATGCCTGAAAAATCTCTAAGGATGCTGCTAGTTTTGTTGCTTTTGGTTTTGTTGTTCCTAAAATTCTGGGGGAAAATTCCTTTCATATCTTCCATTTATTTCAGTGTTTCCCATATTGTGCTTACTGATACCTATGAAATGGCAGCATGTTGGAAAACTCCTTTTGCTTGTCAAATATTTTTTGTGAGTTAAATAATATGACTCAAAGACAGTTGCTGTCTTTCAAATGTTGCAGATGTTGTGATAAGTAGAATGTTAATTTATTCAAACTGTTACTTCACACACAGAACCATAGTTTTCAAGATTATATTTATTATGTCATAGGGCAGTAATAAGTTATATAAAAAATCACTGATTTGTCAAGTAGATATATTTTTGTCTTAACAAGCACCACACACACCACACAGTCATACATTCATGAACAGGATGACTACATTGGTTTGCATTTATGCCTGATACAAATGTAACTATTATTATTTTTAAAACCTCAGATAAGTGACTTAGCTTATCTTTTGCATTCCTGCAGAAAACTCTGTGTGTGTCTGTGCACATTTACACTAATAAAGTAGAAATAGATGAAGTGTGTTGAAGATATGTCAGATGAAATCATTGATATGAAACTATTGTTGTTGCTATGCTTGATATCTTTTCTCAGTTTTCTTTTGGTGGAACAAGAGTTGGTCATTACTGTATTGATTAGAAAAAAGAGTAGTATTTACTCTGTTTTTAATGACAATACCCAAATCTTAAGTAAGTGCAGTGTGTAACATCATGCAGAGATTTCAAAGTCGAATCTTTTCTTCTAAGCTTCAAATTCTTAAAATTCCCCAACAAGGCAGCTTTTTCTCCATGACACAATCAACCACAACACGATTTTTCCTACCCATAGATTGAATGCTATTTCACAAGCAACACTGAAATTAATCTCGTTTTTAACACGTCTACCTATATCTATCATAGTTCTAGGTATTTTGTGTAGGTACTCATTTTGTAATAAGTAAAAGATTTAATTATTTAGTATCTATATTTCCAGATAATTCTCAACTTTCAGATAAATTCCCCTGTAGCATCACGGAGGTGCATTTTTCAATTAAAAAACTATAAGATATCTTCCATCAACTAATGCAGTGCTATGCACAGATTGGTATGAAAATGATTACTGTCATAATTAAGAAACTACAAAGATATCAATTTATTAAATTAATGTATCAGCCACCATTTCTTTCTTTCTTTTTTTTTTTTTTTTTTGGTGCTGGGGATTGAACCCAGGGCCTTGTGCATGTGAGGCGAGCACTCTACCAACTGAGCTATATCCCCAGCCCCAGCCACCATTTCTATTTATTTAGCTTTATCTTCATATTGTCAGGAATTATTTCAACTGATTGGGTTTATTTGACCTGTAAATTTCAAGATGAAAATTAAAGGAAGCAACGAAAAGAACTCTCTGTACTTGAGCATCTAAAAATTATGTGAGGTGGTATTTCCTTTCCTTCCATATCTTACCTTTATTCAGATGTGTGCTATAAACATTTGCTTGGACTCTTGACATTAATAAGCACGGGGTACAGACAATTTTAGTGCGGGTTCTAGAGTCAGAATGAACAAGACAAGTTTCTAGAAACTTACTATCATAAACATGTGTAATAATGCAGTCATACATATGTAAAATCATAGTCTCATAGGTTAATGGTTCCTAATTGAGAGGGAGAATTGATACCTGAGGGACATTGGGCAAAGTCTGGAGATGCTTTTGGTTGTCACAATTTAAGGACAGGGGATGGTGTACTAAGGACATCTTGCAGAGAGAGGCCAGAAAGTCAGCTAAAAATCCTGCAATGCCCAAGAATGTCTCCGCAACAAATACCTAACCCCAAGATTTTAGCAGTGCAGAATCTGCGAAATTTCAGGGAAAAGGGCAGACTATGGGCTGAATATTGAAAATCTGGATTAGAATTTAGATCTCCTGATCATAGGAAAAATCATATCACTGAGTTCAGCTCCTGTGGAAAGGATGAGTCCATTTTCCAAATGGTGCTCACTTGCCCAACTGCAGAAAATATACCTACTTTAAAGGATTCTTTTGGGTTTAGATGAGATGCATGTGGATATCCAGAAGGTTCCTGTTAACTCCCTACTCCAACAGGAGATGCAGCCCTCTGTAAAATCAATCTGCATTTTCCAGTCATTCCCAGTAATAAAGGTAACATACCTGGGCCCTTGACTTTAGGTTACATTATCTCCCAACAAGCTCCTCGAGAACCCCTGTAAATCAGTTTACCAGAAAAGTCCAAATATACCTGAGCCCTAGTAATTTCTTAGACTAAGTTTGAAACTCCACTACATAAGAACAATAAGAAAGCACACTTACATAAATTTATCAATAGCATTTTCATGTATAGGTTGAGAAATAATGTATACCATAGACTCTGCACTCATCTAAAGAAACAGACCATCTCCAGTCAGCAGACGAGCATGTCCCACCACAACTGCATCCTCCTCCCTAAACACCCACGACCGATCGCCTTCTTTTCAGAATGTCAGTCTCAATTTGGTGTTGATTATTTGCATGTTTTCAGTTTATATATTTACTATATGTGCTCTTAAATAATATATTGTTTAGTTTTGGTTTTTATCCTTATAAAAATATTATAAGGCCTATTTTTGGGGCCTTGCTCTTTTCTCACAGAAATAATAATTTTGTGACTTGATTCAACTTCATGAATAATTAATTTCATGAATACACATTCATTATTATTGATGTTATACTTTGCTAATAAATATAGCATAACTAATTTGCTCATAGCATATTGAAAATTATTTGCACTATTTCCTGTGCTTTGCTATCACAAATAATGTTGTTATGAATATTTTCTTTCCTTTTCCAGAAAAACACTTAGGGATAGAGTGATAGGTATCAATGAGTATATTTATTCAACTTGGCTAATTAATGTCACCAGAAGAAGGTGGAAATTTTTATTATATTAATCCTTCTTAAGTCATTAACATACTTTTTGTTTTCTAGCTTAACATATATTAAGTGCGAGGTTGTTTACTTTTAATCTGTACCTCTCTTTTAACTAATGAGTTTGAATATCATTTTTTATGCTTCATCATTCAATTGCATTTTAGTGAAATGCCTGTTACTGGCTATTATCCATTTTCTTACTGATTTGAAAGTAAGATTTAATTGTTTATGTAGCTTGGACACTAAACCTTATTTTTTTATCTTTGATTGATTTTATTTTTTTAAAATACATGACAGCAGTGGAATGCATTACGATTCTTATTACACACGTAGAGCACAATTTTTCAAATCTCTCTATATAAAGTATGTTCATGCCAATTCATGCCTTTATACATGTACTTTCTTTTTTTTTTTGCATTACAATTCTTAAAACACATATATACCACAATTTTTCTTATCTCTGTTTGTATATAAAGTATGTTGACACCCAATTCAAGTCTTTTGTTATGTGTAAGGATTTTATTGTCCTTTCAATTTCTTCACAGGTATCATTTGTTAGATAGTAGATCTTAAAATTTTTGAGATAATGTATGCATTTTCTAAAAGTTCTTTAAGGACCCCCTTTCTGTTCTTGTTCTTAAAAATATTTTTCACATTATTTTGAAAAAAATTTTAATCTTAGAATGAGTTATCTCTCATTTTTGTTGGATGGCATGCACCCCTCATGCATTTTTTTCTTTTTATTCTTCATCAGGAGATGAAGTACTCCCCTAGTACTGGGAATTGAACCTAGAGGTGCTCTACCACTAAGCTACATCCCCAGTCTATTAAATTTTTTTTTTTATTTTGAGATACGGTCTCAAATAGTTCCTGAGATTGACCTTGAATTTATGTTCATTCTTCCTCAGTCTTCCAGATTGCTGGGATTATAGGCATAGGTCAATGTGCCTGGCTTGCTATGATTTTACATGTTTGTTATCAACTTTAAAACAGGTTGAGTTTATTAAGTTCTCTCCCATTACATAAGTGGTATTTATTAGGCAGATAATTACTACTAACAATGGGTATTATTACTTTGATTTCATCTATAGTATTTTACGATGCAGCTTTCCACAGAGTATTGTTTTTTATTTTTTATTTTGTGGGATAGCATCCCTACTTAGAACCAAATTCTTTTATGGATGTCTTATGTGGTGACAGAGGAACTAGTTCCAATACATTTAAACAGCTACAGTGAGTCAACTCACTGTTGTTATGCTTACAATTTTATTGTAACCTATGTAACAATTTGTTTAAACCATGTGTCATCTAATAACAATTATTAGAGCCTCTCCTTAAGAAGCAATGCACTTGAATTTCACAATCAGTTCTGACTTTTCTTGTTTGGCATTTTATTACAGGGAATGAGTCCAGACCTAGGGGAACAAGGTCATTTCTTTAAAACATAAAGCTCTTTCTTAACCTAAAATTTTACTACTCCTTACAAAAGGAATTTTTAAGAGATGCAATTGGTATATTTTCTAGAAAATGTCAGCTGTCCTGCCTTAATTTACCACTTCTACTTTAATTTCAGCTATACACTAGCAAAGGGAAGGAGCTAGCTAGAAGCTTCCTATTGCCAACACAAGTACAGTTTGAGAAGCAGTGTGTGTGGGAGAACTTGATAGTTCAAGTCCAAGGAGGTATCCAACTCTCCTCTATTACTTATGGGCAGGAACAAGGACAACAACAACAACAAATCAAATAACCAGTAACACATTCTCATTCTAGACCTGCAGGCATTTAACTTGCATTTGGGTCCAGAAGCCTTTCTTTAACTAATTCTGTTTTTAATGGCCAGTTCTTCTTTCATTATTTTTATAAAAACTAAGCAATGTGAGCCCTCGTCTAGACAGCAGAATCAGTGAGTGTTCCTTCTCTGTGCCTGTCTCACATCCATAGGGCTGCTGCCACGTATTCTAAAGGATACATATTAAAATTTCCTACAGAATTTACTAGAAATGGAAAAAAAAAAGAATTCATGGAAGTGCATATATTTCCAGCTTTTCACATGCATTTATATTTATTTTTCCTAGTTATTGTTTCATTTTTGTCTCAAGCCTCATTCATGTAGCCTTTATAGCACAGTCCTTAACTAGGGGGCTAATGACATAAAACATAGTGACATAAAACCCACATTGTGTAACCCATGAGAGGTGAAGAAGGGATGTTAGGTATTCCTTCCTCTTTAACTTTATGAATCTCTGGTAATACTCTTTGATCACTGAAGACCTAATCCAGTAAAGGTTGAGGAACTCTAGAATGTGTCCTTCTTTTCTACCATTCTGTGTTCTGTATCCCATTTCCACAGGGAAAGCAGGAGAGAGGGAAATGTTACTTATGTTATTTCTCCCAGGCCAGATGAAATGAACCTGGCAGGGGCAGATGTTAAATTGAAGCCTTTGAAAAGTTAACAGTGACTTCTGTAATTGAAACCTTAGGGAGGAAGCCTTTACACAATTGCCGATGGACAAGGAATACACGTACAAATGTATTCCTAGAGTCATTTCTTACATCCCCGCTTCCAAAGAAGCAAAGAAACCAATAGCTGGACAGTAGGGATGGACAGAAAATTATCAGTCCTAAAGAACAGAAGGCTTCCAAATCACCCCAATCTCAGCTCTAATTCCAAAGAACCCCACAGCCAGCCTTTCTCAGTGGACCTTAGGCATTTCTGGCAGGAAAGCCCCTGTAAACTCACATACGTATATCAAGTGGACTTCCGTGTACATGCGTGGGATTTTTGTTTTTGGAATATGTTCTTTCCAATGTTTAGCTATCTGACAAACACCCGGTCATGCATCCTCAACAAAGCTGTTGAAATATGTGGCCTTTAAAATGTTTCAGTAAATTATTTTAGTCCTATCTTGTTTACATCCAGTTATGCCAGGGCACTGCGGTAGGTTGCACAAAGGACAATGAAAGTGGCTGAAGACAGTTTGGGAGCACATGATTTACTGGGGCAAACTGATCAGTGACTGCTCCTGGAGTTCACTGGTGATGGGCTGAACAGCTAGTCCCTCTGTCCCTCAAGATGCTTTACCAAGCAGTGCTTTTTCTCCCTCCCAGTGTTTTGTCTAGCGGTGGCTGACTAGACATGTGGCACATGTTCTTTCCACAGTGCCCTCCCTTCTGCACCAGTTCCTCAGTCAAAAGAGGCTTTATGTGTTAGGCTGCAGAAGCAGTGACATCATGAGCACTAGCTTGCTTGTATACACAGCATCCCAAGGAGCAACTCTCCCAGCTTACATGCAAGAAAGAAGCTCTCTAGAGATAACGGTGGTTTGCCCTTATTCCCAGAGTGCACAAGACAAGGCTAGAGTCCTTCAAGATATATGTATCTGGACTTTCTGACTCAAGCTTGTTCTTCTTGTTCCCTGAACTTGACTGATTTTTGAGTAACAGAAAGGGAGCATTCAGGGACACAGCATTTTATTGTCCCCCTTTTCTTCAGGAACATTACATGTTCTATGGTCACTTCATTAGCACTTAGTCCTTCCAGATTATTATTAAATATTATTAAATATATGATGATATATGCCAAGCTTGTTTTATACAACTGTTTTGATTGGCTGCACAAAGAGGGCTTAGTGTGTATAAATCAAAGTTCCATGTGTCTGTTGCTTTGAGGTATTTGTGTACTTGAGGTGTTAGGCATGTATATCCCAATTATAAGTTTTAAAAGCCAAAAACAGAAAGAAATTGTTAGGATTCAGAACTGTGAACTCAGGGATTTTAATTTTTGTTCCACCTCTTTCTAGCTGCATAATCTTGGGCAAACCATGTGACCTCCTTAAGCTTTAATTTCCACCTTTGTAAGTCAAGATAATTATTATTCTAGCTTATTTTGATGAAAAGTACTAGGACTGTGTCTGGCTCACAGTTAGATTTAAATACAATTAGTTGTAATTTTTCTAATCATTTTACTTGACTTGCATAATAATGTGCATAAAACAATAATGATACAGTTAAGATGCATGAAACAATAATTTGTTATTAGTATTATTATGTTTAACCTACTATGTCAAGGAAGGCAGTCTTCCTTGAGAGCAAAGAAGAATCAACTTCACTCTAAATGTGTTGGTGAGTGAGCAAAAGGACAAAAAGAAGTGCAGGACAAATTCTAAGGCCAGAATTATTTTCAGCACACCTGAGATTTTATATTTGTGGTAACATATTTCCTTCATGTGTGTTTTGCTAATTAATACAAATTACCCGACTCTATCACCTCTTTTCCACCTTATCCTCACCTTACAAACTCATCTTCTCTTGTTCCCTTCAGTTCCTGCCCATCCTCATTCTTTACTTCTTTTATGTCTTTCTTTAAACTTCAGTTTTAGAGATCTACTTTTGTATCCAATCCTTTGAGTTATTTTGCGTTCTTGTGCTTATGCTGATATGAGAAAAAAGTTGCACAGGAATATTCTCCAAGGTATATGCCTCACTCTCCCAACTGTATTTTGCTGTTGTTGTTGTTGTTGGATTGTACATCTTATCAGAACTTCACTATGCAAGATCTATTTTAATTTAGACATTAAAATATTCTCCAGGCTTCAATATTGCATTCTGTCAGTTCAGTGTCTTGTATTATTGATTGTTCTCTTTTCCTCTTTTATTTACTTAGATCTTTCTTTCCCCCTTGAGGAGAAAGGCTTCACAGAATTAGTGAGGCACTCCCAGCCAGGGTCCAGAGATTTCAGACAGCATAGTGAGCTGGATCCTACAGCACCTTTCCTCAGCCCAGGAGTAACTGAACAACCTGTGTGTGCTCTAACTCTCTTGCTGCCACCCTCAGGCACCTGGAGGAATGGAGAAACAGCTGAGGACAGGCTTCCCCTTCCCAGGTAAAGGCAGCGGCAGGAATTGGCCTCTTAATACATATGCAGAGTAGGAAGAGAATGTTAAGCCAGATTTGTAACTTTTCCTTTGTTTCTCCTTTATTATCAACCAGTGGAATGGAAGTATAGGGATTGAGGGTCAGAATAGACTCCTTTCCCCTCTTATGAAAGAGAAAACATGCACTTAAGTAAGAAGGTGTCTTCAAACATACATTAGGTTTTTTGAGTGATAGATAGAAAGCAGAGTATCAACTGGTTCCTGTCCCAGGAGAAACCATTTCTAACACCTTTTTTCTTTAGTGCTGGCACAGTACTTAAAAAATTGTGAGAATCTCATCACTACACACACACACACACATACGCACGCACGCATGCATGCACGCATGCTCATGCACGAATCTCACAATTCAGAAATGTGTTTTCTTGAAATTAAGCAATACTTTACTAATATGTTTATAACTAAATATTTACCTAAACCTTTTTCTTTTTTTTAATTGGAGAGAGCCTAGGATCTTGGCTAGGCATTCAAGAGTCCTTTGTTAAGTGACCTTTCCAACTTCTTCGCAAAAATTTTCAACGTTACCAAAACTCATTGGCTTTTGGCTTTCTTTTTCATTCCGTGTTTTTCATGCTGTTTTCTTCTTGCTGCTGCTAAAATAGTGTTTCTTATTCAGAACCACAGTCACTTTTCCTGACCCCTTTAACTGATTGTTATCTGTCCCTTTTATTGTTTTCCTAGAGAACCTCTAGTCTTTAGTGCTTTCTAGCAGATTATCATAATGCAAGAATGAGCAAATGTTGGTGTAGTGTCCTTGTAAAATGCCACTTCCTAAACCTTATTCTCATGAATTTGTTAATACCAACGTTATTTTCTATATACTTGTCAGTTAATTAACTTAATTAATAATTAAGTGTGTGGTTTTTGTTTCCCCCCTGTTCAATTCCATGGTATTGAAGGACAGTTTACACTATTCACTTCACACAGTGTTTTAATTCTAAAAAATATCAGTGCATTAATTGATGTATTTTCCTTGAACACATAAAATCAATTTTATTGTGCTAAGTTCAGTATTAGGAAGAAAGTTGACCTACAAAGTTACGCACACAAGAAAAATAAAATATAACAGCTATTATTTTTTTTTCTTTTTAATTGTTGAAAGAGGGGTAAAAGAAGGTTCTAACCAATGCTTATCATTAAATATTGATTGACTCGGGGCCAGGTATTCTCCTAATATTTTGGTACACTACCATTTAGGGGACACATAGAATTCTTTATTTTCTGTCATCCATTGCGGTAAAAGTGAATACTGAGAACCGAAACCTAAAAATTATAAGGATGCCGCAGGACATCTTGTTGAACGGAAACCAATTTTCCTGGTGAGAAACTTGGTTTCATTTTTTATTTTATAAATGTTGGCTTAATACTGATTATGTGTCATGGAAAAGCCCCACAACATTCGCTACATCAAATGCTGTGAAAATTATCCAGCTCATATTATACCTCTAAGCGCTTCACCAAAATGTAATAATTTCCTGAAACATAAAAGAAACTTTTCCCCATCTTTATTTTTTGTCAAGTGAGAGAACTGGGTTTGTACTTTAATTCCACATTCAAAACTAGAAGCAGTGAAACCACTTTATTTCCTCTTACTGGCAGTGAAGTTGGGTGGCTCCGGGTGGGGGGTGAACTGAGAGCTCTGCTATTTCTGCCCCTAGGATCACTGGTTCCAGCTTCCTGGGTATCAATGGAGGCAAACCATCTTTGTGATGCCCAGAGAAGATGAGAATCCAAACCACTGACTTAAAGAACCAGAAAATCCAATTTCCGGAAGTTCAATGCATATATTTCCTTGGTCTGGAAAGAATTTTTGTAGATACTCTGTAAAAATAACTGTAAATTCTCTCCCAGGAAAGATGGCTACTTAGCCTCCATGTAGTAAATAGGAGCGCTTTACGCTATTCCTGGACCTGTTTCTTCTAGTTATTGCCACATGCGGTTGCTTTCCTACCTAAAGCTCATCAGGATGCCCTCAAAAGATGTAGACTAATAGAAATGAACTGCAAACAAGAGCCATTTTACAAACAACATGTCTGTCCAGGTCTCTCATATTCTGTCTCCGAAGTTAACTGCTTTGAATTCCTTGAGCTTTTTTAAAGTTTAACTCTCTTGGGCAGAGAGACGCTTTTGTTGAGACTTCTGGATGACTGCTACACCTTCTCAAATCCTTGTCTCTTATCATGGTTCAGTTCACACTTTGCACCTTAAAAGAGTGCAGGTCCACCTACTGTACTTTGGGTCAGATTGGACCTTGTACTGCCTTCCTCGGAGAGTGCTCCACTTTGTTTTTTCCCTTGCTTTTTAGTCTTCACAAGAAAGTTCTAAGCCTTTCAGCCACCTTCCCAGCCGATTGCCTGAGGCCTTATATCCCTGATACCATCTGTAGGTTGAAAGTATGATGATAAAAGTCTTTGTTTCATATCGAAAGGGGTTAGATTCCAGGGGTTCTTTTTTCAAGATTGATGGTCTGTACAAGAGATCTTTTTTTTTCTCTTTTTAAAAGTGTTACTCTATTTTTTTCTTCATCTCATTTTTCTTCTGCCCCACCCCCTCCCATCTCTCTCTTTCTCTCTCTGGTGAGATTTGGAACAAAGATTATTTTTGATATTTCTTTTAAGATATTGGAGTCATTCCCTTAATTCTTCAATTTTCTGAATTCATGTTATTTCTATCTACATCCCTATACATATACCACACCCCTCTTCTCCTTTTGCTACATGTCTATGACCTGTTCCATTCCTAAGCATACAGTCTGGTGGTCACATTCCTTTACTCACTTCAATATTTTCAGTACCCATTGGCCAGAATGATGGTTTGCAGTCCATCATAGTCATCCAATTTTTCTTGCCAATGATTGCTTTAGAAATGATGTATGCCCCAGTGTTGGCCTATAAGATATTATAATTACAGTGGGTGCTTTGGGCATTGCAAAATTTTGTAGATTTTCCCCCCCTTAGAAATCGATCAAATATTTTCACGTTGTTAAAGTGTTCATAATTTCTTATTCACAAACTTTCTGCAGGAAAAATATCCAATTTTCTAAATTGCTTAAATGTGAATTAAAGCTATATAGCGTATTGCTAATATTTCATATATATATAATATATAGATAAGTATACCTATATATTTTAGTCCCTTTTTTAAAAACATCCTTTAACTTGTATTTCCAGAGGTGAAATCACAAGGTCGAAACTAGGTAAAGTCTGTGTATGGGTTTCTAAAAAGTTTATACTGACTTCCAATGCTGTTAGGAGGTTAGAAAAATGTCAGTCTGGCCACACCCCTTGGAAAGTATTGGGCATTACCTATTTTTACTAATTTGTTTGAATTTGCTTTTGATTTTCAGCTAGCTAGAACTTTTTTCCCCTCACCCATTTATACTAATATTTCTCTTTGGACAATTTTCATCTATCTTCTTCCTGTCAATTATTTGTGGGTTTTTATTTACGTTTTTAAAATAAATATTTGGAAGCTTTTCATATTACACAGTTATTGGTGTTTGCCTTATTTGCTGAATGATTTTCTTTCCTATTTGGTCTACCTTATTTTGACTGCAGAAGTTTGAAACTTTAATGTTATTAAATTTGTTTATTTTTCCTTCATGATTTCTTTTGCTGCTTTTCAGTGCAGAGGGTCCTTTCTCAAATCCCCCAAATCTAGTGGATATTAAATTCCTCATCTGAATTTTCTAACATTTTATTGTCATATTTAATTATTTTCTCCATCTTGAATTCCATTTGACCAATATTCAGTATTATAGATTTTGATATATTTTTCTCTCCAAAATGCTAACCAGCCATTCAACTACCATTTACTGAATAATCCTTTGCTTCCCTGCTGCTTTGATAAAATAAATGTTACATATAATAAAGTGTTTCAAGGACTCTCTTCTGCTCCATTTAGCTTTGCTTTGTAGTTTGCAAGACATTTTAACATACATTATCTCATTTCATCTTTCCTACCCCACACTGATTGCTTGGTTCGCCTCCTGCTGCTTCTTCTGCAACACAAACATCCAGCAACGGGACTTGTCCCATTCCTCTTTTATAGATGGAAAACAAAATCCTGAAAGGTAAAGCCACTCATTAACTAGTCCTCTCTGCCATTCAGTACTGCGAAATGGAAAGTTCCAGTGTTTACTTTCCCAGTGCCCTGGGACACCTCATCCTTACACTGGGGAAAACATTAGTCACCATTTGTATTGGTTTCGGGGTCATCAGGAAACCTTTCCTTTGAGTTCCCTCAAACTGCAAACCCTTTTGTGCACATTCCCACCTTTCAGGATAATCTTGGAGCTTCTGCTCCTACAGCAGAGGGGAACAGCTGTCTGTCTGGCTTCCCAGCCTGCATATATTTGGCACTGACTGAGAACTCTGCTTTCTGTCACTGCATTTGTGCGGTGACACATATTCTCCGGTGATTAGATTAACGCTGGCAAAGCCAATATGAAAAACCCACACAGATTACCACTGTCACCCGCAGTAATTACATTTATTCATTTCCATTTAGCCAAGTTTTTACAAGCCGAGCAAGGGGCCAAATAAGCAATAAACACAGAGGCAAGAAATTAAAATGCTGATCTGTTTGCTGTGAAAACAATCAAACTATCATCTTTCTTTAGGCACCTCATTCATCATCGGAGAGGGCCACACTGGTGAAATGGAGGTTGGGAGCCTAATGTTATTACATGTAAATTCACTAACATGAAATTACTGCCTCTGATGTGATTTTACTAATAAATTAGTTCATTTCTACCTTTTCGCTAGAGACTTTAGGGACCGTGGAGAATTGTACATGTGTCTCCTAATCTTGCCTGCTTTATTTCAGGCTGGCTAGCTGTTAAATTTCTATTTCTTTTCACTCCCTCCCATCTGATTCTTTAGTTTCCTTGCTATGCCTTATTGGATAAACATGCCGTACAATTTGTTGTCTTCACATGTAGTTTGAAAATAAGCAGCTTAAGGACAAATTCTCTTTCGCAGGCGATGAGAACAGCATCGGGAAGCATTATGAATATAATGGTTCTCGCAGCTAGTTGGCAGCTATTATTAATTCATTGCTGGGTGTGGTGGTTTTTCTCATTTCTGTATAAATTTTCAATTTGAAAACGGAATGAAGCCAAACTTTGCTATGTCAAGTAGCTATTGAAGCAAGGAAATCAATCTGCAAGCAGCTCCCTCGACTTGCAAGCCCCTCTGCTGTGTCTTCAAAGTAGCAAAGACTGCACAGTTGAGGAGCAGGCGATGGCTCACAGATGACAGATGCACCATCTCCTTGGATGCCTCCTTCCCTGGGACTTGCACGGTGCTTCTCTTGCTTACTGTTAATGGTCCATGCCTGCACATAGAATAGTTCATTTATTTTTTAAAGTTTTCATCTGCCCTACTGTTTATCTCCACCCCAACCTCACAATCCATTTTTACAAGATTACAAATGGTTTCTATGAACATGAATCCACCAATGAAGGAGTGCAGATGAGATGAGACCTGGGGAGGGAGGAGAGACTAGTCTTTGGGGGAAACCTCTCCCCATCTCAACACCCCTCCATTTGTCCCAGAATGAAGATTCTATGAGATGTGGCCCAATGTGAAGCCCTGAGGGGAATACACAATATGCACAATAGTATGTTCATGCTTGGTACAGCAAAAAATGTATTTTAAAAGTTTCTTCAAGGCAGTGGTGTAGTGAAAACCAAAGGCATAGAGATGGTAGACATTATGCAGTATAAACGATACCCACTTCACACGTGATCATTGCATACAGTTCTCTCATCCTCATAAATGGAAATATTAAGGAAATAAATCAATATAAACAAGAAATAACTAATGTCCTATTAATAATAACTAATACTGTTTGGCTCCATACTCCTGAATTTCACTCATTAATGAATGAAATATATAAAATATCCATTTAAAATAACTCCATTGAATAAATATCTATTGACCAACTATAGTGTGCAGAACCCAAAGCTAAATGCTATCAAAAGACAAAAGGAAATACTTTTGCTTTTCAGGATTTTCACTAAATTAATATTTTTTTTTTAAATTTTAATTCCTGAGGTCACTCACGCCTCATTGTGCACCCCTATTATGTTGTACTTTTCTCACAATTCTTACCACAATCTTTGTTATTGTGTTTTGTTTGATTATTTCCCTATTATCTTTCTTCCCAGTTAGACTATCTTGTTCATTAGAGCAGGGACTTTGCTGTAACTCAGATCTGGATTGTCCCTAAAGGGCCCATGTAACAAGGGCTTGAAATTCAGCTTTGTGCTATTGAAAAGTGCCAGAAACTATTTAAGAGGTGGAGCCCAGTGGAAGGTTTCAGGTAATTGGAAGCATGCGTTCAAAGGGGATTGTGGGACTCTGGTCTCTTCCTCTTTCTTTAGTTTTTATATCCAGGAGGTGATCATTGCTGAATGTGGTGCATGTATTCCCTGCCATAATTTGCTGCCTCACCACAGGGCCATCAACAAAGGGGCCACGTAACAATGGATTGAAACCTCTAAATGCATGAGTCCAAATAAACCTTTCCTCTTTACAAGTTAGTCATCTCACATATTTGTTATAGTGAAGAAAAGCTGACTAACACAGACTCAGATTCTCACCATTCTCACCATTTTCATTGAGTATACATGAAGTGTACAATACATATTAAATACATAAATGGAAAACTGAATTATATAGTCATGTAGAAACAGAGATAGTATAGAAGTCATTTTGAGTTGGTATTGTTCCAAGACAATTTTTTTTAATGAAAATAGTCAAGAAATAGTTATTGAGCGTGTATTACATGTAAGGTCTGAGGATATCGCAGTGAACGAGATAGACAAAATACTTCCTTCATGAGCTTCTATTTGTAGACAGAGTAGGTAAAAGAAGGAGTATATTTCCAATCATGAATGATATTTGTTATATTTTTATATATAGCCCTCTATCAGATGTTGATCTTATTTTTTTGGAACAATAGTTTTGTTCAATTTTTGTCCATTTTAACATTCTTATTGCAGTACTATATATAATATAATATAATATAATATAATATAATATAATATATATATATGTATGTATCTTATACATGTATGCATGTGTGTATGTATATACTTGCTTATGTGTATATATATGCTTGTATGTGACACACACTTGCTTATATATGACATTTGCTTATGTATATCATCTATGAATATGTGTGTATATAAATATATATGTATATATTATGCAGTTAACAAAGGCTCTTAACAGTCACTTAGCCTCACGTACTTTCTTTCTTTACTCTGTGGAATACTCTGATTCTTCCACACTGAATGGCTTTGAGAGTTCCTTCCTTTATATCTAGTTAACGCCTTTGCTTTTGTGGACTCACTACCTGAGATGTTGATATTACCAGGTGTGACAGTGGAATCCACTTGTGGCCCTGCTGCCCTTCCATCTGCTGGACATACTGTAACCCTTCCCCTCTCTATAACTTTGCTCGACTCTCTCCCTGCTCTATTTGTTCACTTCTCTGAATTCTCTCACATGTCAATGTCTTCTTTGTGCACCATCCCTTTCACCAAGGGATCTAGACCCAAGCACCAAATAACACTTCATTGCTCTAGGTTGATAGTTTATTCAGAAAACAATCATATTCAGTTCAGAATAATCCTGCTTTGCCATTTATATAATTATTTTTTTTTTCCCTACAGTTCTTGCACTCCATGTTTTATTTCCCCAATCAGATCCTTGTCTCCCCAGGGAAAATATTTTTGTGTTATCTATAGTGGCTGCTATAATACTGTACTTATGATAAGCACTCAATGAACTTTTATTAAATGAATAAAAATGAATGAAAAGTCCTGGCATTTGAATTCTGAAGATCTCCAGTGGAAACTATCAATTGAATTAATATTATTCTATTTATTACTACATCAAGGACCACAATGTTTGATCTTCATTTTCTCTGATTCAGAATAAAAAGTGAAAGAAAAAATCAGTACTGTATTTGTAGAGTGTTTTGAAGTACCCAAGATAAACAGAATAGGTGAATGGACACAGATACAATCACCTGCACTTTAAGACCCCTCCAAACACAGGGTTTAGAAAATAAGTTTTCTGTCTACAACTAGTTTCTCATTATTGTTAATACATCAAAACCATTATATTAATATAAAAGGCCAACACAGCTTTAGCAAGCATTACTTTTTATTATAGTAAAATGCTGATGAAGTTTACCATCTTACCCATTTTTAAGTTCAGGTTCATCAAGTACATTCATATTGATATGTAACCATCACCACTATTCAGCTCCAAAATTGTTTCATTATTCCAAGCTGAATCCATAACACCCTACCATTTCCCAGAAAAATATTGCTTTAAATTATTGAAATATTGGCAATATTTGTAACAAATGTTTAGTCCTTTACTTAGATCAAAATCAATAGCATATCCATCAACAATAATAATATTTAATTAAAAATTATATACTTCCTCATAGAGCAATTATTATATATTGAAAAAGAATAATTCATGTAGACTTAGAAAAAGCTCACACAAAGAAGTAGAATCTGTTTCCTATATTTAGTACATGCTTCCTCTATCATTGTAATTAGTTATAAGAAGGATTCAAAGGTCAGGAATAACCTATGTACCCATTTCCCAGAATTCTGTAAATTATTGAGCAATAAAGACAAAGTATAGCATACCTGCAAGTTGTGGTGTATTTTAGGATGACTATTTTGGTTTTCTTCAATAGAATCAAATTAAAAGCATAAGAAGAGAGCTCTGTACATGTTTGTGCCTGTGTGTTTGTCCCCTGAATTCCCTCTGTTATCAAACAATGTAGCATAATTCCTCCATTGTTCTGAAAAACTCTCCTAAGCAAGAGATGCTTCAATCCCACAACTTCCTTCCTAATCCATGGCCTTCTCAGTTAATCATGAATATCACTAAGTGGATTTAGAAGCCTCTCACACGAATAGTAAATAAAGGTATGGTTTAGTGTTGGTTTAATAATATATTGTTATCTTGCTCAACACTGTAATTTCCATGTTCTTATTGATTGTAATTTATAACATCATTAGCTTTCTAAACTGCCATTAACTAATGATGGACTCTGTGAGCTTAACAGCTCTTTGAAATCAGTTACTGACAAGTTGGCCCCAGAAGCATTTATCAAAAGGGTAATGGATCCCTATTGGAGTGACAATAAATTAGGTTATGCTCTTATCGAATTAAACAATGGATGAAGGAAAATTAGCTATCAATAAACATCTATAAAGCCTACCTGATTATTCCCAGTCAATTATATCAATTAGAGATCAAACAGGGAACCCCTGCAGTAAGTTAAATAGGACTAACCGGAGCCCAAAGAGGCCAAATAATGCTACAAAATGCAACACCAGGGGCAGCTGCAAAAGAGGTAATCATTGCTGCCATTGACAAAAGGGCTGCTTTATTAGAACACAGGGTACTGCCTGGAGGCTTGCTTCTGGCTCCAGGACAAAGATTCCCTAATAAAGGCAAAAAGAGGGAGAGGGAGGAGACATGGGAAGAGGAAGAACAAGAGAAAGAAAAGAGAGTAGTAGGAGGCAATGTCCACATGGTATGGAGTAAGACAGTGCAGGATATTTTGTGTATGTGCAGCCTCCCCCTTTACTGGTACAAAAAATTAAACCTTTTGGCTCATAAGGATAAACCACCAAGGGATGCTTTCCGTAGGGCTCTTATCATTTTTAGTGAGTCTCAGTCCTACATAGATACATATTGGCATGTGGGTATATACACAAGCATGAAATGCAGATAGATGTAATATGATATAGTACATAAGGTACATAAGTAGATACATAGGTAGGTAGAAAGCATGTATAGTCTACTCTGTTTTGTGGGAGAAGTGTTCTGATAATCTTGTGCTGATTTTTATTAGGTTACTTCATTAAAATGTACGAAATCTTCAGGAAAATGGAGCAAAATATGCTTTCAAGTGACTTGAGAGCATCAATGAGATGTAAGGGGAAAATATGGTAGGCTTTCTTATTGATTAAATTTTAATTCTCGTAAGTCTTACATGCAGTGAACTCCCAATAAACACCTGTTGTCTAAATTTGACAAAAGGCCTGAATTATACATATAAGTAAAAGGAAATCATGAAGCACAAAATAATGTACTGGCCATCTGAGGCTGAGTCCAAAGCTGTCCTGACATATGTGCCTTCTTGGTCTTGCTGACATGCTTTATAAGGGATGTATATCTTTCTACTTCATGCCTTCAAATTTTATGGACATTTATCAAGTGTTTCAGAGAGATCCCACTTTATTGTTCTCCATGAGAAATTGCTCACCAGGAGCAGCTGCTGATTCTTTGTCTCTGCCCATTTTTCACCCTTCTAGGAATCCAACTGAATACCCATCTAAGTACCTTAAATTACCTATTCCCACTTGTGAGCCTGGCCACGTTCTGTTGGGTTTGGTGTCTGATAAAGCTTTTCAGGACAGCCTGGGGAATGCAGCGTTGTTAAGACCCGGTTGTGGCACCAGACAGAACACTCATCAGCTTTGTGTGTTTCCTCCTCAGTAAAATGGGAACAATAAATCTGACCTCTCAAGAGCAGTTGTGAAGATTGGAGGTGATGCTTGCAGAATGTCTGCAGCTGCTTCAACCCTCCCACGGACTCATTTAGCTTTGAGTTTGGGGGGTCCTCATCTGTGAAATGGGCAGACAGCCCCTGATATCTTGCAGGCCTTTTATGGAGCACAAAAGCAATAATCATTTTGAAAATTTCTGTGTAAACGATAAAGCATTAAACAACTGTTAACTGCTATAGAAACCACAAAACTATGTACCTTTGAATTCAATAAGAGACATGTTGATTCTCAGTGTTATCTTTCAGAAACAAACCATTTTGTAGGTAACTGAGATAGAAATTGCTTCTTTCCCATGTCCACGTTCACCAAAGTCCTTTAGTCACTTATTCCCAACTTAGTCATTCCTCTTTCCAAGTCGCTTCTCTTCCTTCCCCTGATGGCACACATGCATGCAGGTACCTTGACTTGGTGCTGAGCTCTGAGGCATTTGGGGCTACTTTTATGCTCACAGAACTGCATGGCTTCTCATTCTTTAGTCTGTATGATCTATTCAGGTCTAATTTTCAATGTCCTGTTCTGACCAGGAAGAAATCATCATGATTCCTTCAGCAGCAATGATCATTTGTTCCAATCCCTCTTTTCAACATTTTGATTTGGTGATATAAGAATATCTGAACTGCTACAGAGCTTCAGGCCAGGATCATATCTAGACGGGGACACCGAGGGTGGTTCCTGAGAAAACACAGGTATCTTTTAAATAGTCTGATTCTAACATAAGAAGATATGCCTAAATGTGTCACTTCTATATGGCTAAACACCTCTTTTCTTTGCCAGTTAAAGAATGACAAAATTCAGGAAAATATCCTTGGCTGCATATAATGAATTTCCAAATGTAGACAAATACCAGTTACTCAAATTCTACTAAAGAAATGAGCCTTATTTAATATTATAGCTCAGGCAAATGTGGGCTTTATTTTAAATATCTAAAAAGAAGATTCAACACATAGTTAAGCCTGTAGTGTAAAGGGTACTTAAGGATTCAGTTTTGTCTGGGATTAATAAATCAGAAAACCTCAATTCCAGTGTTGGCACTGTGATAGAGATGTTGGTTGGCAAGTGGTCTGATGCTATGGTCTTTCCCAGGATCTTTCCCAAGCATGGCTGTTAGGGCTGAGTGGGTGCCTCCTATGCCTTCATTTCCTGACATGCAAAAAGAAGGTAATATTTAAATCATAGGATTGTTGTAACAATTAAATGCGAACACAGATAAAGCTTCCCCACAGCACTGAGAATGTGGCAAAGTCAGTGTGGGTATAGTGTTCTCAATGTAATTTTTAAGAAGTTAAAATTTTCAAGTTCTGCCATGTGTCAAACATCTGACTTACACATTTTCTTTTGTAAACCTGGAGTCTCTATTTTCTCCACTGTAAAATGGAAATGGTAGTGCTCACTTCAAGGGGTGGTTTCAAATGCTAACTTATTAGCAATAATGCATAGCTTGTCAGTGGTAGACCTAAGTTTTAAATATGTTGGTCTGACTAAAACCCATGCTCCCTCTATGATCTCTGTGGTCTTCGGTAGTCTATTGAGCAACAGACCTTTTATTTGTCAGTATTTTTTACATAGTTTTTATTTTTATTAAAACTTGAGCTAGTCCCCTAAAGTTACTTTATAGATGTTAACTCAAAGAAAATGTCAAGTATTCTTAAGAGAAATGGGGGGAGGAATGTTACTCTTTGCTTTCATTGCATTTTAAAAATGAGGAACTATGTTTTCTTACAAATAAGAAAACTACACTTATCCAATATTTGTTCTAAGAGTCTTTTGTGTCTATGGATGGTACAATATAAGAATTTATTGCTAATAACCATCAAAGGCATGCATGAAATCTCACAACCGGGAGAAATAAATTGTGCAAAGTATAGCCCTGAAGAAGTAGGTAGCTTAATAATTGTAGAAGTGGTTTGAAAGATAACAGTTCTGCTCTGAGGACATGTTAATCTTATAGTGATGTGAGTATGTCTGTGTTTCTATGTAGAGGCTTGGAATAGATAATATATATATATATATATATATATATATATATATATATATATATATGACACTAAGAACATTTTGTCTATTTATTAGAATTATTTCTACATATATAGTACCATTTTATATGAGGGGGTGGCAAAGTAGAAAAGGAAGATGTGTCTGGGGAAAAGTAAAAGGTGAGAATCACAGACAAAGTTCCAACCTGAATTTGAGAAGCTTACAAGGGAGAAAGAATGAACATGCATTTAATAAAGGTAAAAAAATTATAGCATATTATCAATATAGACAGGGCTATGGTGCACTAGTGAAATTTAAGTGCGGTTAGGCAAAAGGATTAGAAAACATACTCTGTTCTTCCAAAATGCCCACAGACAGCTGTGCTATGTAAGCTTGGATCCTCCTGCCAGTGCTGCATTTGGGGGTAACAAGGCCTCTTCAATGCTCATCTCATTGGTTAAGGAGTCACATGTAGATACCAATTGACAATATTTTCAGCCTCTTTCTCCAAACCACATTCTTTGGCCACCTCTAAAAGAAGAGAGAAAGGAAAGGAAGGGTTTACTGAATTTCTACTAGTCCTCAAATCTAATATCCTTCCCGAGTTGCTCCACTTAGGCCTTAAGCCTGTGAAACTCTGCCTGATAGATGTATCAGGCAGAACAGCCTAGAAAACATACAAAGGCAAAAAAAAAAAAAAAAAAAAATCTAGTTAACACAAATGCTTCTAGAACAGAAGCACAAATATGTATTTAAAACATTTGTGGTTCCACATTACAAAATGCATATTAATGTTAGCAGTAGACACAATGATACACAATAAAATGCAGACTTTAATTCAACAAAATGTCTAAAATTAGCCAGTTAAATTAGCTATAGTAGTTAACGTTTATAAATTGGCCTTACTGAAGCTACACAAGATTTCTGAAAAAAACATTAGCAGTTGAATATGCATTTATCACTCTGAAATAGACACACTCTGCCACATTGCTTTTGAAATCATCTGGGTGGCCTTGAATGAATTTGTGGTAGTTTCATTAAAGGCTTGATTGTGTAATTTGGTCTGTGATTTTAATTTGTTCAACTGGCCACTTTAAACAAAGTTAATTTCTCCCTATGCTTAAACTTACTGCCTGGTGTTCCCACATTAACACTTTGAATCTCTGAAAACAATTTCTGAGGTCTTTTCCTCAGAAAAAATAAAAACACATTTTTATTGAATACTTCCTAGTGCGAGATACTATTCTAGATCCTGAGAATAGAGCAGTGAATAAAACAGTAAATCCTGACTATATATGTTTTTCTTTTCTACTTGGAGTATATTAATGATAACCATGATAAAGAAGAAAATATACATGGTACCAGGCTCTTTAGAGTGCCAGGAAGAAAAATAAGCCAGTTCTGGGAAATAGGAAGCATGCAGTCTTTGAGAAGGGGAAGGAGTGTTGAAAAATTAGATGAAAGTCGTTAAGTGCTCCCCAAAGTGATACTTAGGTCAAGAAATGAAGGGAGGGAGGGAGGGAGTTGTTTAGATATCCAATGAAATGGATGAGAAAAATAAATAGCAAATGCAAATGCCCAGAGGCAGGACTGCATCTTGTTATGGTATAGATGTGAGGTATCCCGCAAAAGTTCAAGTGTGAGGCAAATGGGAGAAAGTTTAGAGGTAAAATGACTGGGTTAGGAGCCTCTTAACCTAATCAGTCCATTGATCACCTGATAGAGATTAACTGTGAGGTAACTGTAGGCAGGAGTGTGTGGGAGGAGGTGGGTGTTAGTGGAGGCGTGCCTTTGGGTATATATTTTTTCTCTTGGTGAGCAGAGCTCTCTTTCTGCTTCCTGATCAATTGTCATGTCCTGAACCATTTTCCTCCACCACACTCTTCTCCCATGATTTTCTGCCTCATTTTGGGTCCAGAGAAATGGAGCCAACCTTCTATAATCTGAAACTTCAGAAACTGTGAACACCAGATAAAATGTTCCTCCAGTAAAATCGCTCGTGTCTGATCTTTTGGTCACAGCATTTCCTGAGTGGCTAAGGGTTATAACAAGGAGGCCTGAGTAGAGTGAATGACCAGGAGAGGAGAGGAGGTGAGCTTAAAGGATTGAGAGGCCCAGACCCGGTAGGACCACAGCAGCCTTGGCGAGAACTGTGGCTTTCACTCTGTGTCAGACAAAGGTAGTTAAAGGCTCTGGATAGAGCGACACATGTACCAAGAACATCTCAATCTTTTGAACTAAAGACTAGTTCTTGCTCAGGACTAGGTGAGTGAACTTATGATTTGAGCTGTGGTCATGAAAACAAATTGGGGTGCACCTAAATGTGATGAGGTGCAGCAGAGATGAGGGCAGAACCTTGCTGATCTCTCCATTCAGCTTTGACACCTATCCTCCATGACACGTCCCATTTGTCCCCTGCATAATCCCACAACTGCAGATAAAGCCAAGCAGCAAAATGTCCTTTTAAACCATCATTCAGATTCCACTCAATCCAGACATTTTATTGAAATAAATTTTATAAAAGAACACAGAACTGAAAATGACCCCCCAAGGCTACAATTCCTAAGAATAAAAGTCTTTTGGTAAATCCCTTGATTTTTAGGCCCCACACGTGTGCCTTCCCATCAGTAGCTTCTTTGTGAATGGGAACATATTACTAGTGCATGAAAGTGTTTTAACTATCCAGCTTGCTCTTCACCCAGGAGGCACATAACCATTAAAAAGAGTAAAATACATATTTGTTAATATTCACCTTGTTATAAATTGTTTCTATCTTAGACAAGTGGCTGCATATCTGCAGGAGAAGAAAGTACACAGAGAACTTGAAAGTAAATTTTTCTCTTCGATCATGGAATGTACAGATTGCAATGCCCACAAACTCAGCCAAGTTCAAAGACAAAAAGGAACCCAATGACATATAGATTGATATGTGATTCTTTGGCTCTTCTTAGTACTACTTGTTTGAAGACGAAGCAGTCACCAAGTTTAGAAAGGGGTCGTTTTCTAAATTCTCTTTTTATCCCTTGATTAGGAACTCAAAAGACATTTTTCCCTGAGAAACAAGAAGATTGATGGTGTTTGAGCTCCTTCGTGAACTCCGGAAGCCTCCTTAACCCAGAGCAGGGTTGAATTATAGCAAAGATGTGGTATCTTGGGAGAGCAGGTCAAACAAAGAGCAGAAGAGAGAACCAGGAGAAGAAAGAGGAAGAGGAAAGAGTCTCTTTTCTCCTTCCAAGTTGTTGAGATGGGTTTAGCCAACATTTTGAAAATGATGGTTGCATGCGCTACTTTCCCCATCTGTCCTGGTGCATGTTCCTTTCCATCTCACCAGTAGTCTTCTTTCCAAGTACCAAGGGTCTCATGTTCAACACCATGTGAGCTTCCAGCCCACCTCTCCCCAAAGTTGATTTGCGATTCAAAAAGATTCACCTCAACTCTACCCCGAACGAAACTCCCCCAGGGTCCTGCAGATTTTGTCCACACCACAAGTTGGAAGGAAACCTGATCACATTATCTCATTTTGATGAGCAATGAACAGGCATAGGTAGACCTTTAATAAGTATTATATTTTATGCAAATAAATCCCAACATGGTGGAATTTCTGTCAGATTGATCCTATGAAATGAAATAAACAACCAACATTAGTATAGATAGAAAAGACATCACCAGGAAGCGTTTCCCCAGAGATCAGTTGTTCTAATTAATCCTCAAATCCTTAAAATGACTTTCTCAGCATTGTCCTTCTCTAATTTTTCACACGGGTTGAGGGTTTTTCAACAGATACCCGGGTGTGACAGTGTCAATGTTCATGGTGATAGAATTAGGTTTCCATGGGTCTGGGAATGTGGGGATGCGTGAGAGTGGTTGGGAAGGTGGGGGCAACATTGTACCTTTTATTTTTCAATGTTGATTCCAGAAAGGTAAGCCACCCCCAAATCTCCAAGGGCCTTTTATGATCACTTATGTTCACCTTACTTTCTTGTTACATTCTTTCAACCCAATGGGTATCAGAATTCTGAGCAAAATAAGCTGTTATAAAGGCAACTTATTGTTATCCTCATAAAAGAAAGCATTACAATAACTTATAGAAAGAATATAAAGCATCTTTCCAGTCTTTTATCATGTCTTGGTGTCTGCAAGCTAGTGATTTTATGATATTTTCTTTTTTAAGTAGGATATTACCTTTCAGTTGAGAATGGAATAGTAAGCCCCAGAAGTTTTAGCTCCATGAAAATAAATAAGAACCATGCCTAAAATAAGAACCTAGAAGAGTTACTGCCTAAAAAAATTGTAGCTGAGCCACTACCATAAAACAAGACTAGATGAATTCCAAGACAGTCAATTTATATAGCTGTACTCAGTGGCATAGTTTAAATTCCACAGCCTCCAAGCATATTTTTGCATAGAAACTTGGCTCTAGTTTCTCCATCCCTGCTTTCTATGAGCCCACACCACCCCTCATCCCCACCCATGTAATAAATGTACAAAATGCCTCCATCATAAATCTATGGCCTTGCTGCTGTCACAGTTCCTCAGTGACTAACAGAAAGCCCAGGTTGCACGAACACCCAGGGCAGCACTGTGAATAGGTTTAAAAATGAAGATTGGACTTTTTTTTTTTTTTTTTGAAGACTCCTTCCCTCTGCCTTTGCATAAGTTGCTAACAACCATATTAGTTAATGTTCAGGCCCTTGATCTTGTGAAGCAATCATTCCTTTCTAAAGAGCACAGTGGGGGTAATTCTTACTTTTATTTGTTTTCTTTTGCATTCACTGTATCTGTTTTTTTTTTCCTCCCTTAATTCATGCTCCTATGGTTTTTCCCTCTGTGCCTCAGCTATATATTGCCTTGAAAAATCAATAAATCCTTTGCACATAATAATGCTTACCTACTCTACCTCACAGGGGTGCTGTGATGCGTAATTAATTAATGTGTGTAAAAGAGCTGAGGGATCATGCAACATGAGACGCCCTATAAGTGAGAAGAATCATTATTAATAAGTGTTATTACCCAAATGCCTCTAGATGTCAGCAAAACATCTTTTTAAAAATATAATTGGGCAGCCTGTTTTGAAAAGCCTAGGTTCATTCTTTCTCCCATATAGGGAAGACACAGAGAATGGCATCAGGAGCCATGCTAGTGGATCTTTTTCTTGGGGCTCAGGGAGGCTCACTCAATCTTAGAATGCGGACTTTGAATAGAAGTAAGATTTGGAGCAGAGCAGCACTGGGATGCCTAGAGGCCTGAATGGGTGGCAGGCTGGGCTCTTTTCTGAAAAATCCATATGAAAGAAGTTTTTTTTTTTCCAAAAATAGCATTTCATCTCCTCATCTCTAAAGGTGCTGGTGTTGATAACAAATGTATGAGAGGGTACATATCTATACATGCCCACGTGCATGCACATCTTGTCTCCTTGTATTTGAAAAGGTGCAAGAGGTATTCACCACAGAGAAACTGGTGCAGGTAGTGCTGAATACATTGTATTGCTGAATACACTGTATTTATTCCCTGTTGGAAAGGTGCAAATAAAAATTTAAGCAATTTCTCACAAAATACAGGCAATGATATTCCCAATTTATAGTCAACACATATCACATAGTAGTCTAATTGATCAGTTATTGATATTTATCTCAGAACCAGATATCCCCTTTTCTGCTTTTTTCTTGAACGTCATTTGGTCCAGAGAAATTGAAGTATGAAATGTAGATTCAGACAGCAAACCAGAGCTAGGGATACATGTGAAGAGGTTCCTCAGGAATGTGAATGAGCACTAGGTGGAGGTGAAGTGCGAGGAAGAAGATAAATTCTGTGGGGAAAGAGCTTTCCGTTAAATGAATTTTAATTTAATTAAACACAACCTGTTTTGTGTTGCGGTATGTTTAGTGATGACGACTTAGTTTTCCAAATTTTTCTCATGTGATGAAAGTTTTATTTCGAAAGTTCCAACAATAAATAAAAATAGTTCCTACAAATTTTATATATACATATATTTTTCCTTTTGAGGTGAGTATTCAGGAGCACTCAACAACTGAACCACATCCCCAGCCCTATTTTGTATTTTTATTTAGAGAAAAGGGCCCTACTGAGTTGCTTACACCTCTCCATTGCTGAGGCTGGCTTTGAATTCTTGAACTCGAAATCCTTCCTGTTTTAGCCACTGGGATTACATTAACTCAAGTATAGTTAAGTTGCAACTTTTTGTTGTTATTGTTGTTCCCAAGTATCACTCGGATGTTGTTTCTTATGGAGTTTCCCATCATAAAGTATGGGTTGGACTGTTATTCTCTCTTGGTCTGGGGTGATAAGAGGGTCCCTTAGAGTCCAGCTTGCCAGGGCAGAGCAGTCAGCAGCCTGTGACCCATGCAGTACACCTGGTGGCATATGCTCTTCTTAGGAAGAATGGAACAGCCCTTGATGGCTCTGGAGTAGCTTTCTCTGGACCCAATTTTGAGGCTCCAGACCAGAGGGATATGACGGATTATGGTCCTGGACTTGGCACTGACAATGAATATGGTCATTCGCTTTTCTTATTCAACAGTCTTGTGACTGATGAATTCGAGTTCCAGAAATGGCCAAGGAGAGAAAATGGGAGAGCAAAAAGATGAAGTACAAATATAACTTAATAAACACTTTCTTCAGTAAGTTTAAAATCACATTGAGAACTTCAAATTATGTAGAACTCCGCTGCTATTTTCGAGCAATAAACAGAATGCCACAGGAGCATTTCTGAAGGATTCAGCTATGGGGATTTCTTCCAGATGCATGGCTGGTGGAGAGGTTGAAATGCATACCTGCCATCTACTGCCTCCTCTGCTTTACCTCCCAGCCTGTCTCCTCCTACACTCTTGCCTTGCTCCTCCTGACAGGTCTCCTTCCCTATACAGAGATTAAGCCAATCGCTCAGCTTCCCAGTTCCCCTCCTGGGATTGTCATAAGACTTAATTAAATAATGTTCATGAAACACTCTGCTGTTCAGGTGTCCCTGGATAAAATGCAAAGCACAATATTATTGTGATTATTATTAATTAGGATGATCCTGTCTGAGACAAGGGAAGCTTCCTGCCAGCATGGAAGAGTTCTACTCTGGCCTCTAGCTTGGCAAAGAGGATTTACGGCTGATCTGTATTCGTGATCTTTGGGAAACCTCAAGAAAGCAAGATGGATGCCAGGAGAACAGAAGACCCGATGTTGCCAGGCTTATTTTTAAGAGAGAATAAAGGGAAAAAAAATGTAAACAACTCATGAGGGCCTTTGATTCTAGTACTCTTCCCTCCAAAAATAATTGGGATTGTTTATTAAAAGGCTGACTTTATAATCCCTGGAGAATGTAGTAGCAACTATTAAAAACCAATTTGGGACACCAAAAACAAACAGTCTGCCTTCTCCAGTTCTTCCTCTGATAGGCTCTTTATACCAAATATTAGCAAGACATAATTCACACAGAAGTCAGGATTCTTGAAAAACATCTCAAGTGAAACTCATAGACAAATTTGAGGACCATTGAGTGTATATATGTAAATTGTCAGGTTGCAAAGAGCAGAAGCCAGGAGAACTGGTTACTGGACATGAATTGTCCCAGGTGGGGGTCATCATCTTAGTTAGACTCTGCTCTGTCCAACATCCTTAATTGAGGACTTAAGTGCCATATTATTTGGAATGAAAGTGGATACATTGAATAGTTTTAAAATGTTGATGACTGGGCATGATAGACTAAATCTTAGAAGAAAACCTTCCGCAGGAACTAGTGTAAAGCTTTATAAACCAAAATGCAAAAGCCTCTACCGGAAGATGTGACTTGGGTGGATTATGAGATTTCTGGTACTCAGCAAGGTTGGCGGTACACTGCCATGGTCAAGAAGCTAGACACAGGCAGACTTCCTTAACCAGACTTCTTGTTCTGGGAAGAATATACAGGCAATATCAACAAACTGGGATGTGGCATAGATGGTCTTTGAAGTCAGATTCTGTGCTTTATGAATCTGGGCACCAACAGAACATAGCATAACAGCTGGCACAGTGTAGGAACTCAACAAATGTTTGTTGAATGAACAAAGTTAGGGTTTGGAAACATGCCATACAAAGTTGGATTGATGAAAGTTTTGATGTTTAATTGGGAAAAGAGAAGACTTGAGATAATATGATTACTATCTCCAAGTATTTGAAGGATTGCCACATGACAGAGAAATGAGATAGGTCCTAATGACACAAGGGTCATCAGGGGGACTAGTGTTTTCAGAGTGCTCAGCTGCATACTTCTGGTGGCAGCATGCACAGAAGAAATGTCTGGGGAGCCCTGGAGATGCTCAGTGCACAGCCTGCACAGCTGTATAGAGAAGCCTTGAAAGTGTGCAAGCTCAAAATGAATGGAAAATTTCCCCCTATATTTTAGACAAAATCAAATCAAGTTTTTTAAAGAGTCTTTGATTTTCTTTAGACCTTGAGCTACTGTTGGTCTACTTTTCCAAATCATGGAGTTTATAAAGATAGTTCAGGAAGTTTTTGTTTTGAAAGGTGGTAATGACATCAGTTTCAATTTTAGCTAAAACATTATCTAGATATTTTCCTTTAAAGGAGGAGCTTAAACATCTGGACAGAATGTGTGTGCTGGCTGCTAGCTCCTATGATCAGGCATGGGATTCAGCCATCGCCCAGTAGCCAGCCAGTGAAAAAAGAAGCCCATTGCAACTTTAACCATTCCATAGTTTAAAATCATTTTTAGCCCTAAACATCAGGGTAAACAAGGTAGAGATAATAAATTAATTAAAATAGTACTATATTAGCTAGATGCTGTTTCAATTACTTTTTTCTCACAATTTTATTCTATTATTCTTTTAATGTCAGTGAGGTACATAGTAAAGTTCCCTATTCTGTTTTTTAAATTTATTGGGTTTTTTAAATTATATGAATAGGAAAAGAAGAGCTAAAACTATCTTTCTTTGCCACCAAAATGATTCTATATTTATGACACACACCAAAAAAAAAAAAAACAAAACAAAACAAAACAAAACAAAACAAAAAAAAAAACCTCTACCAGAAAACTTCAGGAACTCATAAATAAATTCAGCAAAGTAGGAGGATACAAAATTAACATGCATGAATCAATTATTTTCATATAATCTAATGACAAATCCTGAAAGAGCAATTAGGAAAACCATCCCATTCCCAATAGCCTCAAAAAAAAAAAAAAAAAAAAAAGTGGGAATCAATCTAACTAGAGGTGAAAGACCTATGCAATGAAAACCACAAAACACTAAAGAAAGGAATAGAGGAAGACGTCAGACAATGTGTTAATTACTTTAAAAATACTAATTCATTTTAATCCTCCTATTAATCTTACACTATAGACACTATCAGTGTGCCTATTTTACAGATGAAGGAACTGAGGCACAGAAAGTTTAAGTAATTTGCTCAAGGTTTCAGAGATAGGAAGTCCTATGGTGGGAAAAGAGGGGAAGCAGGGACTTTGGGTTTAAATTCAGTGCTTGGCCCCAGGGTCTCCCTCCTAACTATCACACTGTGCTTGCTGTCTAAGGGCCCCCCGAGAACCCTCCTGCAGCACTCATTGGATCAGTGTTCTCAGATTTCTGCATCTGCATTCCTTCAAAACAAATACAGGAAGCATAGCAATGATTCTGCCCAATGTGGTTGTTCATTTGTTGGGAATAAAGTCTGCCTGTATGGAAGGTGCATTATTTGCAGAGACACAAGGTAAATAGCAGCCCAAAACCTTTTCTCTTCTCTTGCCCTTTAAAAATCTACCAGAAAAATGTTTTTAAAATAATAACCTTAACATAAAGTGCAAGAACTCCAAGCAAAAATTTATAATAATATTTTTAAAAATTATCTCATTGGGTAATTTTGCTATTTTGTAATTTTATTTATTAGTGCATTATAGTTATACCTAATATTGGGGTTCATTTTGATAAATTCATAGATGCATATAACAGTTTTCTTCATGTCAAACTCTGGTACTTATTTTTAAAAGATTTTGATGCTATAAAACACAGTTAATTCTCAATCCATACATTAATAGAAATGATTTCTCCAAACCCAAATTCAATATTTTGTTCAAAATCTATTTGCATGCAAATAATGCTTTTTCTTACATAATTAAATAGCAAGTTAAACTGCATATCTTTGTGAAATGGGAAAAAGTAACCATTTCTCTTATACGTCACATATTATTAATCGTATAATTTTTATTAATCATATAACTTTGAATTATATTTTGTTTTAAACTTAATATTTTATATTTAAAAATATGTTCTTATATGAGGATAAATCTATGTAGTAATTTATAAATTGTTCATAATGCATGTTTGTCAACATTTTATATATATTCATATGAATATATATTCACAGTTTGAAATGTTGCAAAATCCCATTGCAGAGGAATCAAAACAGAAATCAAACTGAAGTCACAGAATATGATGAGCTTTCTCCTGCTAGGTTCTGTGTTATGCCATCACTATGCTTTTACTGCTTTTGCTCATAGGGTAACTTCAGAATATTTATTGGAGTTCATCAAGTTTATTTCAATGAAAAAAAATAGCTAGGACGTTGGGCATTTTCTAAAATATGGAGCCAAGTTTAGCTCATAAGTTTGTGGTTACGAAGGGAGGGGAACATTTTTAAATGCCTTCTTTGATCTACAGTACTTCTCCAAATCCTACTCATTTTCCAATTCTCAATTATTTCACCACACCCAGGCCATCTCTGAGCAGTTAGGCCAGCCTCCTTGATCTTGTTGAGGAATTAATGTGGGTGCTTACTCACCTGGTGCCTGCACTGCCATTAGTAGAGAAGGTCTCCTGCCTTTCTCTTGCAATCTCCTTCTGGAAATTCTCTCTGTTATGGTTTTATAGTGAGGTTTCTGGCTCCAGGGCCACTCTCCTTTTCTAAAATTTATCTCTATTTCTTATTTTTCCAATCAGAATGTGGTAGTGTCTATCCTGGTGCTCCAGGTGGTCTTGGTCTTAAATTGATCTGAAGACTAGATAATATCTCTTAACCTTAGATTTTTCTCACCTTGCTTTTTGTGCCCTTAACAAAAAACAAACGGAAAAAAAAAAAAAACTTGGCCTGTGTTTCCTATCTCTCTGCTCTATGGGCTAAAAGGAGATAAAATGGGAGCAGGGATGCCTGCAGGAGACAAGATCGGAGGGAGAAACCCTTTCCTAATGACCAAGATTCTTTAGGGTCTCAACTTGCAGTGCTAATTTATCGCCTTAAGTATTACCAGAGCGATCTAATCTGTTTAATTTCACAAAGTTTCACTTCCTTTCCCTCCATAAATCTCCTCATTCCTAGTTTTATGCCAAGGATGACGCTCAATGGCTGCATTAGCTAAAAGAGTAATGGAAATTTAGAAAGTAACTAATGACCCAAAGTTTCCTGGGAGAACTTTTAGAAATAGCCTGAGGATTGAATTACCAATTTGATCCTCCCATTCTCAGCCTATTGTGAAAACCCTGCCCCCTACAGTTGTCTCCTCCACTTTAATGTACTTCTTTGGCAATTCTATTACCAGTTATCTCTGATTATTGAAAAATTTAAAAAGCATCAAAAATCAGAACATCCTTAGAGGTAAGGATAGTAGCTGGTGGTGGGAAGACAGGAATAAAGAAAAAAAAAAATGCAATAGCACATCTGCAAAAAAAAAAAAAAAAAGGTACATAAAGCATCTAGGACATGCAACCTGTTCAATGGCCTCTTACTCTGTCTCTCTCCCTGTCTCAACAAAGGACTAAACAGTTAAAAATGGAGACACTCCATGCCACTTAATAGCATCTCTGTTGATCTTTCTCCAGTAGGTGTAAGTATTGAGAGCAACAGCACCTCTTGTCACCAGCTGGGGATGGGGAGTGGCTGCCTCAGGGGAATCTGAGCCTAAAAAATCCACCACTGAGAAAAGGCAATAACAGAAGTCTGTTGCTGTCTAACCTGCCATATAAATGAAACAATCAAGCAAGACAACAAAGGAAACTCCAGTAACCACCAGAGGCAAAAGCAGTTGGTGTAATATATCCTGGCTTTGGTGACTATTTTTAGTTTTCACCCATCCCCCCCCTTAAAAAAAAAACACCTCTAATTTAGATTAATGGGGAAAAACATTAAATAATTCAAGGGAGTCAGAAACAAGACAGGTGAGTAGCAGAGACACTGAGGGCACACACCTGAATAAAATAAAAACCACACTGATACCTTGAAATCTATGTGTGAACATGCCTGAGTCAATAAATAATGGAGATTGTTTAAGAACTAAGGGAAAATTATCCCTTTATTGGCGTCTATTGGAGTTAACACTTACCAAGATTTCACCTTATTTCTTTTTTCTTACTCATGAATCCATATTCCAAAAACATGAAGTAAACTCAGAGAAAGGATTTTCATGACCATAAGGAAGAGAAATAATTTATCATAATCATTATTAGCAGCTCGATCCTTTAGTCTCCCTCTGGGCAAGATGCTGTAGGTGCTGTACCTAGTGAACCAGCAGGTCCAAAAATTGCTGCAAATGTTTAAACTACTCTTTAACAAATTTTTTTGGTATATTACTGGGGATTGAACCCAGGACCTTGTGCATGTCAGAAAAGCACTCTGCAACTGAGCTACATCCCCAACCCTTAGCATGTGTATTTAATATCATCTCACCTAGTATCTTGGTGTCAGTGGGCAAAGTTGTAACTCCTCAATGGAACCGTGGAATCCTTCAGACTCAAGAAAGATTTAAGTGCTTCAATCACAAATCTATGGAGTTTTATATGTATAATTATTTTAGAAAACTCTAGAAATAATCTTGCTGGTATAATGTGCATGTGAGAATAGCCAAAGTGAGAAGGCACTTTCTCAGAACCTCCTGTTATTATACTACATCTATTTCAAACTGTAGCTTCCAAGGGACCCGAGAGTGACTAGATAGTCCATTTACTCTCCCTCATGACTAAATGGCATTGTTCCAAAAGGAAATTCCTCACACTGTAGAATTTTGTTCCATCCATTCAAGTCTTAAACACTTTGAGACATTGGATCCCCTCTCACTAACCACCCCCATATGTTCACTAATGACTTAATTACTAAGATTCCTTGGAGAGACATTTACATTAAGAAATAGATACATAATTGTGGAACTTCCAGACACCAAGGCAGACCAGTGGTGAGTAGAGTGCCATGGAAGGATACTGTGTCTATGCAGTGCAGAATGAGGACATTGGAGGAAGGGAGGAAACCTAGAAAGTGAGGAGAAGGGTTCTGTAGTCGAAGGGTAAGGACAAAGTTCACATTTCACTTAGTCAATAACTTTCCTGAGACTAGCCTTGATTGTCATCATCATTATCACTTGCCAATCAATCCTATCCTGTCTCTGTTGGGACATTTATGAAAGAGCAGAATTCTACTGATATTGTCCTGGAGCCATCTTTGAGGATGAATGGCAAGAACACAGGAAGAGTGCACAAAGAAGAGATGTAACCCTCAGATGCAGACCTGGACCAAGCTGAGATGCAAGTGCATGTGGCATGGAGAGTGAGGAAGCAGAGAGAGAGTGAGGAAGCAGAGAGAGTCAAGTGTCCACAAAGAATCACTTGATGTTCAGACAGACATCAAACACTTCTTCAAAACAGGCTACACAGAAGAGAGCCCTAGCAAAAAGGACTACAGCTAAAAGCAGACGTGGAAATTGTGAAGAGTGGCTGAACCCAGATTCTCAGGGAGTCAAGTTGGACTTTAACAGAATCCTTGTGTCTACTGTGTAGACACAAGAGGAGGAGAACTATGAAGGTCAGGACTCTAGCTTAGTGAGTTAAACTTCCATGCAGGGCTGGAGTTGTGGATTCGTGGGAAAGCACTTGTCTAGCATGTGCAAGGACTGAGGTTCAATCCCTAGCACTATGGGGTAGGGCGGGGACACAAATTTCCATGTAGAGGGCAGAGCAGTGACATAGAATGCAGGCACATGGAGATTTTCTGAAGATTTTAGGAAGGCACATTTCAGTATGTCTTCATCATTATATTGTGTTTCATAGCACTATGTTCTTATTAAATGGGATCCAATGATACAACGACTTATTAATCTAATATGTAGAAATATCCTCCATATGAAATTAGGTCAATTCTATCTGGGCAGGTGATCAGTATCTGACTGAGGACTGTAGCCCATGTTGGCTCTCATATGTGACAAATACTCATTTCCTTGCAGTGATACCTACAAATGCTTTTTTTTTTTTTTTTTTTTTTGAGCAATATAAAGTCGGCCCCTTTATATTTTCAGCTCTGCTTTTCACTAATCCTGATGCTTATTCTATGTCTTTGTGTCCCTGGATCTCCTATCTGTCTCTTTTTTTCTCCCCTTCAAGTTTTTCCCCATGTTTGCTATCTGTTCATTTATGCCATGTCTCTGTGTTTCCCTTACAGATAACATATAACAGATCCTCAGATGTAAACTTGTGCCCTTTGTAGTAATTGTAGCTTATATTTATGGATACATTTAAAGACAAGTGGTCCATATGGGCACAACTAACAAGAGAGGAGAGAACACGTTAAGCATGGCACGCACATGAATTCACCCCTCGTGGCAGCCCTAACGTGATAGCACATAGATACTATTACAAACAAGGAAACCAAGTCAAATAAGGTTACCAGGAAATAACAGAACTGGGATTTGAACCCCAGCAATATGCTCTGAGACCATGCTCTTAACCTTTACAAAATACTGCCTCCTTTATGAATAGCACATGTTCAAAAACAGCCCCTTGGGGAACAAGACCTTAGACATATCTTTAATGCTTTATAGCTCATAAAGTTCTTTTACATACACCATTTCATTTCATCTCTTATCCGGGGAAATTGGTGTTATTAGCAAAATGGAAAGACTGCATTCAGGATTCTGCAGAACTGAGGCTTGGGTTCAGTTTTTGTGATCTATGTGGAGTGTTTTTCCCACTTTAACTGCTTTAACTGCAGAGTTGGCCTTCCCCTGGGCAGGATCCAGATGTCCATGAGGGCTGAATGTGTAAGCCTGGTATGTGGAAGGAGGGAGAAAAAAATAGAAGAAGAAAGGGGATCTAGGCAAATATGAGAAGAGATTTGGTGTAAGTACAAATTTGGGCTGTAAGTGCAGAAATTCATAGTTCATTAAGGTAGGCAAGGGAGAGAAAAAAAGAGAGGGAGAGAGAGAAAATGAGTTGTCCCCTCTGAAAAAGCACCCTTGCACTAGGGAGTATAGACTAGCTCAGGTCTTTTTAAAAGTCATGTGCCTGGGACTCACCTAGAGACCTTATCTCCATGTAGGTTCTGATCTAGACTAACTAGGTTGAGGGCTGAGAGTCTGCATTTCTAACAGAGTACCCCCAACTCCCAGGATGCCCATGATGCTGGTCCCTGGACCACATTTTGAGTGGCAAGAGTTCAGACGACTTTTAGAGAGAGTCTCCTAACTTGTTCTCTGAATTCCCTGAACAGTTTCTAAATTCCTCAGCAGTCTAGCATCGCCTAGTTTATAGTCAACCTGTCCGTTGCTCTCTGATAGAAACCTGCTGAAGCTGAGCAACCCTAATTCTGAAACTCCAACTGTAGAAACAAACTCCAACTTTGCCCAGGAAATATCTGTTATCATGTGGCCAGAAATCTCAGATGCTGAGGAAGAACTGAGATCTTTCTGTGAATTAATGAGGCAAGAGCATTTCTTACAATACCCCCCATCCCCCCCCCCAAAAAAAAAGTGTTCCTAGAATCTATTTAGATATATCAGGGACAACCTACTCTGAGTGACCTACATTTAGGGAACAAGGTTAGTCAGGAATGGATACCCAACTCCAGTCCAAACTCTTCCCCTCCATTGGGAGCCCAGAGTTTTCACTCACAGATCACACAGGGCTGAGCAGAGTGCTCCTAGGGTGCCCTTTCTGTTTTGACAGAAGCCCTTTGAAATGATATTAGTGCTGGCTAATGGTCTGTAAATGTGTCAGAATGATGCCACCTAGTGCCTCGGATGCCATTTCCCCTTGTGAAGTCACACTGGCTGCACCACAGCAAGCCAGAATATAATTAGTGTTAATTTGGTTTTTCACTGAATGACTACTGCACAGCATTCAAGGTCTCCACTTTGTGCTTATTGGGAGATTTCTTTCTTTTCTTTTTTAGCATGCTGAGGAGTAGGAGCAGGAATGTTAGGGAGGGGACTGCACATTTGGCTCCTGTTTGGGCTGATGGGTAAATGTTACCAGACTAAGTGTCAAATTTGATATCCTTACTTTCTTTGCATTTGGAATTTTATGGCTTCATACAAACTGGAAAGAATCCCAAGACAGAGATCCTGAGTTTCTTGCCCCCTCCCCTCAGGTATCATTGAACCTAAGACTTTTCAGCTAAACCAGTACCCATTAACCTTCTAAACTAGTTGTAAAAGCCACAAACGCAGTAAACATGCTTACCAACACACAATATCTGATGCACCTAATGGTCCTATCAACTTGAAATACAGTTTTAATGTTGAGGCTGATATTCTATCTTTTTAAAATTGTATTCAAGTTGTTCTGATGCCTGGTTTCTTTTAGAACTATACTAGTATCTTTCAGGTTCTGGTGCTGTGGCTTATAAATAGTTTTGAGATTTGTCTAACTTAGGTATAAAACGCCCTTATGTAACTCTCTGAGATAACTCACCTCAGGGAGGAAGCTGATATAGAGGTCCAACTAGGACTTAACTCATTTCTTCTTGTTTAAGTCTCAAGGGAAGGCAAATAGCCAAGCCTACCTGGTAGAAGAGCTACCTAGTGATAGGCCCTACCTGGCTTTCCACAAGTGAGCATGGGCCAGTGGTTATATATACACATAATAAAGACTTGTAAAGTGAAACATCCCAGATGCTTTACCACATGTGGAAGAATTTCACTCTCTCTGGAGAACTTTGATCCACCCAAATAGTAGAAGGCATAAGTACCCCTAGAATGTGATCATCCAGTCAAAGTTGAGTACTTTAGTATAGAATTGAGAGTCCCAAATATTTTGCCTATGACTGTCAGTGATTAATATAAGAAAAGCTCTTGGGAGTAGTCAATTCTTTTGGCTTTCTTTGTTTTTTGTTTTTGTTTTTTGGTCATGCTTGGGATTGGGGATCAAACCCAGGGCCTCATACATGCCAGGCAAGCAGCCCACTACTGAGCCTCATACCCAGCCCTGATTTTCTTTTTCATAATTTAGTAGGAAAGGGTTATTTTATCCTACTCTCAGGATCTTCCAACACTGTGCATACTAGATTGGATCAGACATGGTTCAGCCTTTCTGAAGAAAGTCAGTATAACTGGAGTTTAAAAATAAGGTGATAAGTCAAACACTCAGTCTGGAAGTGGCCAAAGGCACAAATCACATTGTCTTGGGGCTAGGTCAATGCACCATGAAAACAGAATTATTTCACTATGGGGACCCTACTTTCTATTACAAAAGCTGTACCCTTTCCTTTCCAATAGACTATTTCTTTATTGACAAGGAAGGAAAGTCCCTGGCTCTGTGATTTCTCTTGGTCACCAGCAGCATCATGAACCAGAGTTTCAGTGCTTAATTTACAAGGAGATAGACAATGAAAAATCAAGATGGTAAAGAAACTGTGTACATTACACCTGAACAGAAGTTTAAACAAGAGAACATTTGGTAAGGTAAGCTCTAAGAGGGAAATTACCATATCATGATCTCCAAAGGCACTCTCCAAAGACTGTGGAGAAAAAGAAAATTCTCTGTGAGATGTAGATATCTCAAACCACACCATCCTGTTTCTGTCCTGTAATATGTATGACCTTATATGGTCTCAGGATTTGAATTTATCTTAAAGGCCAATTTATTCCAGTTCCTGTGAATCCAAAATTTGAAGACACGGACCACTGCTGCACCTCCTTTAAGTATTCCTCCAGACTCTAGGTGAATTCTCTGAGTTTCAGAGGTTCTACTGCAACGTAGTTCATTTCCTTCCCACCTCTAGGTCAATTATGAAATTGCAATTAGGCAATCAGCAGAGTGGGAAAGTTCAAATCCTGACTCTGCAATGACCAGCTCTGAAATCTTGGGCAAATTACTTAGTTCCCCTGGGTCTCCATGTCCTTTTAGCTAGAGTGAGGATATCATGCAGAACTTAACTTTTGTTAGTTGGACTCTTGAAAGGTCTAAGATGCAGAGGCACATCAAGGCTAGCCCTGCTGACTAGGAAACAAGGGAGAATGAAAAACCATCTCAGCAGCCACAGGAAATCAGGAGGACTCAAAGAAACACAGGCTGAATAGTGGAAGGCAAGCCAGGTAAGGCAGCATGTGCATATAATACCAGCTACTCAGGAGGCTGAGGCAGGAGGATCACAAGTTCAAGGCCAGCCTTATCAACTTAGTGAGGCCCTGTCTCAAAATAAAAATTAAAAAGAGCTGGGGATGTGGCTCAGTGGTTGTGGCTCAGTGGTTAAGTGTCCCTGGGTTCAATCCCTGGCACCTCACCCCCTCCCACAAAAAAAGAAGATTGGAAGGTAATAACTATTCTATTTTAGACATGCCAAGCTTGAGATTTAAGTGGTCATATGAAATACTCAGAAAGATCTACAAACAAAGAATTCAGGTTTGTGTTTGGGCTGAAAACACATATTGAAAATTTGTCAACCTAGTAAAGCTAGCACTAAAAGATGGCCTCCTGTTGTAAAAAAAAAAAATAAAATAAAATCTATTATTTTAAAGGTATGGTTCAGGATGAGATCACTCAGAGACAAGAAGCAGATAGAGAAAAGGTCCTGAACAGATACATGGGGGCATTCCAAACCTGGAGGGACATAGAGGACAAGCAGCCCACAAAGAAAACAAGACAGGGAATCCCCAGAGGGAATCCTGGAGTCTGGTAAAAGGGAAACTGCAGAGGCTGAGAACGGAGAATGTCTCTAGGTGGGTGTGGTGACCACGCACCTAGAGTAGGTTGAGGACAGAGAATGCCCACTGGCTTTAGCTCTGTTCAAAGTGGGAAGTGGTGATGGCTGACCCGGACACTAGAGTCACCCACTGGTTTGTGAGAACGTCAAATGAAAGAGTGTGATGAGGGCTTTTATCAAGCCTCTCAATGCTGTATATGTGAGCCAGTTGATACTGAGCCATTAGCACCCTCCCAGCCTTCCCCTGACTCACCTGCTTCCTTTCCCACTGGGCCAACCTGCCATCTTCATCAGGATTCGTTCGATTTTTGTTCAAATCTAAGTTCAGGAAAGCATCTCTGACTTTCCCCTCCTTCATCTTCCCACCCCCTGCCAGTGTATTTGGTCACTTTCTAAGGCACTTTCCAGCATGTATCCTCTCTAGTAGTACTTGTTGCATAGTACCACAGTTAGTTATTTAGTACCTCACTGGACTAGACGCTTCTGAAAATAGGAGACATCCCTTAACTCCACTTTTCCAGGATCTACTCTAGCACAAAATCTTCAGTAAATGTTCATTGAGTTCAAGTGCTCTCCCTGGTACTGAGCTGAATTTTTCTCCCGTGACTCTTCAGGTGGCTCCTGGGTCCTTCCTCTGGGCTCACGTTATTAACATACACTCACTGGGTCTAAGTGCATCTTCTGAGGCCTCAACCTCAGGCTAAGGCTGCCCAGTAAAAAGAGGTCAGATGCTGGTGGAACCTTAAGCATTAGAGAATTATACTCTACAATCCATTTGTTGTTGTTGTTGTTGTTGTTTAGCTTGACTTTCTTCTTTGTGAGTGATATAAGTAAGATCTTCCACCCAACAGGATAAATATGTTAAGGAACGCCTAGTAGGCCATGGCCAATTAGAAACTTGTTTATTAGTCAGTTAACAACAGACAGCAGAACCCACTGGGTTGTGGGCCACTGTGCTGCAGTTATGTTGGAGTTAGGTTGAATTTGTTACATTTTCACAAGCACATAACGTTCCTAAGGATCCTTATAAACTGTTAATTCTACTCTGGTTTTATGAGTGTACTCATAGTGCAAACAGATGTAAACCACACTGGACTCTGAAGAGAAAAAGTGATTGTGAATTTAGCACAAAGACTTCTGCAGCAGGCTCCTGGAGTGCTCTTGGAAACCCACACTCAGAGGCAGCATGCACACACTACCACCTGTGAAGTGTTAACCAAGTTAGTTTAGAAAGTGGGAGCTCAGTCAAAATTTTAACCAATGCGATGTTAGGAATTCCCAATTGCCTAATGGTGTGAAAGGAATCTGATATCCTAGAACAATAGAAAATATTGGAGCAAAATGGCACCTCTTATGGATTCCTGGGCATAATTGGTGGTTCCTATCCACCCTACATCATCTGCAGAGTGGGAAGGCTATGGGAGTTAAGCCTTAAGTTCAGGTTTTGGCATCTGTAGTTTTCTATTATAATCAATAATATCTACAAACAAGGAAGAGGTGAGATGTCATCCTATACAGCTGTTGTAGTTAAGAATCTGACGTCAAAAATCTTTCCCCAGGGTTGCTGGTTTGGTCTTTTCCTCAGATGGTCTTTTTTCACCCCTAGCTTTGACAAAAACATTATGTGTTATATATCATGTCTCCTTCCCATGTTTATCCTCACCTGGCTTTGTTGGTCTTAGAATGAAGAATATTAGGGACTATAGATTCACTCATGCAATGCACACACAGTTCTCTCTTTTTCCAGATTGTCTTTAGTTTCTCGTAGTGTCATGAGTGATGTGATTCATGAAGGTCTCCTGAGCTCCCAGCACTGCAGGGAGACGCTAACATGAGGCCTTGGAAAGTTACTGGCTAAATGATGAAAAGGAGAGCCCATTTCTCACTACAAAAATCACCAAAAGGGATGTTATTGGAGTAGAGGCTTTCATTGTTGATGATCAACAAGTGATGTACGAATCAGAGCAGAGTATCTTGAGAAGATTCTTGCATCTCAGTTCTGTCCACACTTCTTGGGTACATACTTTGAGCAGGTGCTGGGTTCCAGTGTATTAAGGCAGACAGGACATAGGCCCTATCCATGAGGAGTTAATGTCTACTGTGACATAGATTCCACAGGTCACCAAATACTGGTCTTCCAGGTTTTAAGTCTGATCTAATATTGGTATTCACCCTAATTCATCACTTTCCCCAAAACACATGTAGCTGTTTGTCAAAGACAAACTGAAGTGCTCACTGGGTGATCTAGGGCACAATTGGATATATTTCATAGAAGTCTCTCAACTCCTGGGAACTGTTATTTCAGGAATTAAATCCTTTACTTTGGATTTATATATTTGTCCCCTTGCTGGCATGTTTGGAGACTATGTATTAAATTCTGTAAGATGCACTGGATGAACCTGAGTACTCCTAAAACTTAACATCTAATCATTTTTCTAAATTTAATCACCGTTCTCTCATTCTGTTGCTTCTCATTCCTCTCTAATGAGATTCTCTCTCTCTCTCTCTCTCTCTCTCTCTCTCTCTCTCTCTCTCTCTCTCTCTCTCTCTCTCAGGAAACCCTTATCCTTTGAATTAGGGTTTGGAAGAGAATTCAGACATTGTGTTATTTCCTAACAAAAGCACTCTTTGTACATGGCTACTCTGAGGCTTCATCTCTTATCCTCTCTGAGGATCCCAGGTTTTATGGATTAAGGCTCCAGGTTATTACTTCCTCAATGTCTCTTTCCAACAATTATTACAAACACTCTATAATTCTCAGAATACCAGAATGAACAGGAGACTCTAGATTATGAAAGAGAAATGGGCTTCTTCTGGAGCCAGCCTGCTCACCCTTCTTCAGCTATGTGAACTTGGATCTGCTGACATAATTTCTTGAGCTTTCAATGCATTGTAGATAAAGTATAAGAAATAATAATTAAAAAATCCATTTCATAATATTTTAGTGAGGATAAGATCAGTTATCTCCAAGGAACCATAGGTTTTATTTGGCAATTTTGGTAACTGTATATTCCCTTCTCCACATTAGAAATAAATTAAGATGTACACTGGATGTCTAATAACTTTTTGCAAATAAATAAATAAATAAATAACCCATACTGCTAGGCTTTCGCTCTCCAACAATTTCCACCAATCAGTGATCTTAGTAACTCACAAAAACTATCAAAATTCCATGCACTTGGTATGTTCTCAATACATATTTTGCAAATAAATGGATAAATATGTGTTGCAATATTAAAAACTGTAAGTTAGATAGTAAAGCCAGCAGATCATAACAAGAGTCTGCTTTTCTGTTAGATTATATTAACTTTTAAGAAGTTACACACTTTCCCCCTAAAAAAAAGATTATTACTAGAGAGCTCTCTTGCTGAGGTATTGGTATCTCACTACATAAACTACAGGAGGCTCAGAGAGCAGGAGGCTCTAAGAGTGGCATGGAATAAGCAGGCGTTGGGGTTCTGGCCTGCTAGCTGAACATTAAGGGCACTGGAGCAATAATGCCCCAAATCGCTCTAATTGACTGAAAGAACCATTCCACAAGCACCTGGCTTATTCCCAGGGAGGAGCTTATGAGGCCAGCTAACCTGATTCACTATGTCATTCTCTTCCTTATGAGAGACTGCTTCTTTCTGTGGCCATTGAACAGAGTAAGTAGGATACTGAAATACTGGGTGACCATATGATATTTGGACTCACACTGTAAGTTAGCAATAGCCTGGCTATTGAGTTCTGTAGAAGAGCTCAGCTATGTATAAATTCCCAAAACTGTGAAATGACTTATATTTAAGCATTTATGCATGGGTCACAATGGTGAGTATACAAAGCGTAACCAGCAGACAGGAAATATTAAATAGTGGCTACATAGTCCAGTGATTAAGAATGTGATCCTTGGAGTCAGACTTCCTGTCTTGAACCAAGCATTGTCATGTACTTTAGCTGTGTGACTTTATGCAATACTATAATTTCCTCTGTAGCAATTTCTTCAGTTGTAAAATCAGTGTCGTGAAGTACTAACCTCATAAGAGTGCCATGACAAATAAATAGGATAAAGCATCAAGAGCAGGTATCTCAACGGGAGATCCTCTATTTCTGCATTTAACCAGGTGTTTTGTTCCATTCTCTAAAAATTCCATAGAATGGTAATCTGTGTTATCGGGGAAAAAAAAGGATTTCAAAATAAATTAGATGAATATCAGATGAACATTACATTAAATAAATTTTAGCAAACCATATATAAAATAAATGTTAGTAGTTCTACAACTACAAATTTTAGGTGCGGTTTTTAAACTTCTCATTTTCTGATGACATTTATCAATATATATTCCTAATCTCAAGGAGGTGCTTAGAACACATGCTGACCACACTCATAACCACAGAGCTCCAGGGAGTGACTACCTTTAACTATACTTGGGGGAAGTGGTTCCAGGGAGGCATAAGAGGGATCATCAGATAGCCTCATGTCAAATGGAAACTGCTTTGACTGAACAGCTGGCTGAGAAAGCAGAAGCAAGAGAGGGACGCATTTATCTATTTTGGAATCCTCAACTATCCCTAGAAGAAGGGGGCTATTTAATAGCTCAAGTTGATTCCTGACATCAGGATTACTGTGAATGCTCTGGGACTCCCCTTGTTAATAAATAGCATACCATTGCTTAAGTCAGAAAAATCTACATGGGTAGTAAAAATCAACTTTATCAACAGGACATGTGTGGGACTTTAAATTTTCCCTACAATTTACCACCCATTATGGGTCTAATAGAGGTATTTCTTAATTTAAAAGGTTTTCCCTAGAGAGAGAAAAAAAATCAATTAAAGATTGCTTTAAAATTATGCAAGAAATATTAAATTGGTTTTAGAAATTATTGTACCTGAATAATCTCACAAAGTTTATGAGATGAAAAAATTACATCTGCAAGTAACTTTTCAAAAGGAACGTAATGATTATTTGTAAGAACACTACTTCCATGCACTCCTTACATCTCCACAGTTAATTCATACAAATATATAGTAGTCATATGACTTAATAAAATGCAAATCGATATTGGCACTGATTTGTTAAGGTGTCTTATACTTTATCTTGTTTAAATGCCTGAAGTATAGACATTTCCCTTTTGGATCATATTTTAAAACCTATCTATCTCATAGGAATCCTATGAGTATCAAATAAAATAATTTCTAGAAACAACCCTCCCCCTGCAAAAAAATTACATACTCTTCACGTATAAAGTCAGTCTTCCACTTCTGATTTAGGCATGCCAAGAGTGTTTCTCCCACCCCTCTATCATTCAAAATAATCTCCCAGAATATGAGCTCATATTCCTCTAGGTTTTGTACTTGCCATTTAACATGAAGAATAGAGTCCTTAGCCTACATTGGTTGGCAGCACACTTATAGTGGGTCTTAGAATATTGGAGCACAGATCTGATGTTTGAAATGAATTAGGAGGGTGGTATGTGTTGCAAGTGAGGTTGGAGTAGAGTGAAGTTGATAATTGAAGAGACTATTAAAATAGAGAAATATTAGTCAGGACTAGTTCGTTTTAAATGACCTCACCTCCTCTATTTATGTTTAATCATTTCTTTCTGAATTTTTTTTTTGTTTGTGGAATTGAGGATTGAACTCCGTGTTGCTCTACCACTGAGTTACATCCTCAGCCCTTTTTATTTTTATTTTTGAGACAGAGTCTTACCTAGTTGCCCACATTATCCTTGAACTTGTGATCCTCCTGCCTCAGACTCCCAACTTCCAAGGATTACAGGTATGCACCACCACACCTGACATCTCAACTTAAAAAAAAAAAAAAAAAAACAACAGAGTTTGTGGGTTGGTATAATCAGGAAATTAAAGAGCCTGTGTAATTCAGAGATTTCATTCTCTCTGTATCAGCTGACTTGTCTTCTCGCTTGTTGACTTTGTTTCTTCAGCAGATTCTCTACACTGATAGAAAAAGAGGGCTCTGGCAATATCAGGACCTTGTGACCCACAAGGGAGACCTAACTGCTTTCTTCAATACTAATTTTGAAAAATCTTGGGAAAGACTTCCATTTGCAAGTCTCCAATCCTACCCTTCAGACCAGGATAAAAAAATGGGACTAGAAAATGAAATAACAGGACTGGGGTTGTAGCTCAGTGGAAGAATGCTTGTCTAGCATGTGTGAGGCACTGGGCTCAATCCTTAGCACTACATAAAAATAAACAAATAAAATAAAGGCATTCTGCATTCTGTCTGTCTACAACTACAAAAAAATAATTTTAAAAAAAAGGAACAAAAGGACCACAATTGGCTCAGCATTGTGCAATGGCTGGATTAGAGGTAGGAGAGAGAGAGAATGATAAATGGTGATTGATAAATTCACTAAGGCCACAGGAAAAGAAGAGGGGTTCTCTAAAGGGAAGTATGCTAAATGAGGGGCCTGGCTTCTGGGCAAAAATCCATGTGTGATTCTTCATTCCCATAAGTATGGCTTCCCCAAGCAGGCCTCATGGGAAATGCCTGTTCTCTTCACCCCAGATTTGGGGCACTGATGCTTCTGAAGGCATTTGTAGACAAGGACTCAGGCATTCCTAGATGTACTAGTGTACTCCTAGCTTGGTGTCTTCTGTGGACTCTTTATGGGCTTTTGGCCAAGGTACCAAAGGCATCTTTCGGAAGACCTCCTTATGGGATTGGGAATGGCCTTGAAATTAGTTTTCTTCACTTCAACTCAGGTCTCAATTCTCTATATATTCCCAACTCCTTCCCTGATTGCCTCAAACTCTGCAGCAGCACAGGTGCATGAAACTGCAGGATTCTTTTGTTTGGTAATTCCTCAGCAGAAAGACTAACCCCACTGCTATACTGATCCACTTGACCTTTGATTGGTGCCATTAGGAGGGTTTGGGGATAGAAGAGAAGGAATTTAGCCTCTTGCTTATGCCATTGCAGTAGAGGATTAAGGGCTTCCGTGTTACTTGAGCTTTTGGGTTGTTGTTGTTGTTATTATCAGTTAACTTCAAAACCTGGCAGCTCAGCTTTCTCCATCTCATCTGAACTTCTGACAAATGGATGCAGTAAGCATCGGTAATTAAGCTCAAGGACTTTTAAAAAAAAATTAATTGATTTTATTTTTTAAATACATGACATTCTTATTCTATTCTTACTACAAATATAGAGCACAATTTTTCATATCTCTTTTTGTATATAAAGTATGCTCACACCAATTCATGTCTTCATATATGTACTTTAGATAATGATGTCTATCACATTCTACCATCCTTGCTAACCCCCTGCCCCCTCCCTTCCCTTCCCACCCTTATGCCCTATCTAGAGTTTGTCTGTTCCTCCCATGCTCCTCCTCCCTACCACATTATGGGTCAGTCACCTATATCAGAGAAAACATTTGGTGTTTTTTGGGGATTTGCTAACTTCACTTAGCATTATCTTCTCCAACGCTATCCATTTACCTGCAAATGCCATGATTTTATCCTCTTTTATTGATGAGTAATATTCTATTGTGTATATATGCCACATTTTTTAATTCATTCATGTACTGAGGTACATCTAGGTTGGTTCCACAGTTTAGCTATTGTGAATTGTGCTGATATAAACATTGACGTGGCTGTGTCCCTGTAGTATGCTGTTTTAAAGTCCTTTGGGTATAGACGGAGGAGTGGGATAGCTGGGTCAAATGGTGGTTCCTTTCCCAATTTTCCAAGGAATCTCCATAATGTTTTCCATATTGGCTGCACCAATTTGCAGTCCCACCAGCAATGTCAAGGCCATTCTTGAAGCATAAAAAGACAGAAAAGCCTAAGTTTACTTTCGGGAGTAGCTAGCATGTTCCTTGGGCAATCTAGAGGGGTGTCTTGGAGTGCTTCACCAGTGGGTCTCTCAAAATGATAGCAGATTCCCTGGGGTACTTTACAAGCCTTGACAATGTATCTTAGGAAGTTTTTGTGGAAATGGCAGGTTATTCTTGGAGACTGCAAGTGGATTGTTTATGTAAGGTTTTTAGTTCTGGGAAGAATCATACTTTCATTTAACCCACAGAGGAGTTTGGAGAAAGATAGAAAAACAGTTTCCTAGTCATTGCCTAAGGCCTTCTGACAGTCAGTGGGGCCAGATATGGTCAGGGGGTCTTGCTTGAGTTCAACAACTCTAAGCAAGTCCAAGGCACCTCCTAACACCTGTCACTGCTGCAAGTTGTAACTTCAGTGCAAAAAAACAACAAATCGGAAAACAAAAAATCATTGGGATCTCTTTCCCCAGAGTCCCAAAGAGACATTAGAGGTCTTATTATTAGATCTCCTCCAGAGGAAATCTTACTAAGGTTATCAAAGGAGGAGAGGAATGAAAACATTTGGATTCAATCTTTCAGAGCAGATTATCTTGACCTCAGTAACATTTGAGGAAATACTGTGTGTTTGAAGATAGTTGATTTAGCTGGTGGGACATAGAGTGAAAAAGAGACCGTTCTCTTAGAACAACTCTCAAAAGATTCTATAAGAGATTCAACTGAGAGTACTGTACAAAGGCAGTTTTCCAGTATTCCTCTACATGCTCATTTCTGGGATCTCCACGTTTGGGTTTAGTTAGTGAAAGCTGCTCAGGGATGGGAGGGTGTCCAAGGTCTAGATGGTATTACTTCTTAAGCAAGTCCTACTGTATACCTTTATAGTTTGTAGAGATATTTATCAGATAAAATAAATACTGGTATTCCAAAGAGCTAAGAATTGTTACTTCTATGAACTAACGGTATTCTCAACATTTCTACTATTCCAATTAACCAAACTAAGTTTCTTAAACTACATTGTCTGAAAATACAAAGATTTTCAAAAATATCACTCCTATTTGAGACGTCTAACATACCTACATATATAATCATATAGTTACTATTGAATAGATTACAACCTCATAGTTGATCAATCATTCATAATAGTTTATGCTTTTTATTTCCTGGATTTTGGTAGGCATTTAAAAGGGATAAAGGACCTATAAAAAGTAATTTCTCACCTCAAAGAGCTTAGTTTACTTGGGGGTAACAAGATAATAATATGTATGGAAATACAAACAAGAAAACTTCAGTTTAATTACCTGCTAATGTGGGTGATTAAGATTCTAAAGGTTGTAGGAATCCAAAGGGGCAGATCTAGGAGTGGAGGAATATGCTAGGAAGGTTTCTCATGCCTTGGGTTTGGGCTCCTCCTGCTGCCTCTGACACTTGGTGCCATTTTTTTTTCCATTTCAGTCATCCCCACTCTTGGGTCTCTGTCTCCCAGCACAAAACACTGCGATAATTTTTTCTGTTCTGTATCTCTGACTACTGCCCTTCACATCCTACTGGTTGACTTCAATTTTAGAAACACAAACACACAAAAATATTTTTACGCTTGATAATTACATTTACCAATATGTTCTGTAATTTTGTCTATTCATCTCTTCCCTTCTATTGGGGAAGTGTGTGTGGTTAAGCACATGTCTCCCAGATCCCAGCTTTAAACCCCAGTCTACCAGTTCCTAGTTCTGTGGAAGTTATATATCTTTCTCATGAATACAATTTCTTAATTATAAAATGGAGCTAATAATAGTACCTGTTTTATTGGGTTGTTGTAGGGATTAATTGAGCTAATCATACTGCCACTCAGAACTATACCTCTCAGAGATAAAATACTGGGAGATTATTTACTGTTACTCATAGCATTTTTTACCTTCCATATGAATTCTTTTTTCTTCTTTAAAGCAATGTTTAATGGTGGTTTAAATGAGTTTGGTGTAAATTCCCTAACTCTTATACGTTTTAAAATGTTTCACTTTGTCCTTAAGCTTAGATGGTAATGCACTTGAAGATAGAATATTAGGCTGGTAATTATTTTTCTTCAATTCTTTGAAGATATTATTCTGTGACCTTGGCATTTATTGTGACTTATAGAAAGCCTACAGTCAATCTAGTTTCTGTTTCATTTAGGGTTCTTTATCTTTTCTCTGGATAGCTTTTGAGCATTTTCACTTGTATTTGATGGACACCTCCAGTATGTTTCTAGTTTATAGATATAATAGTGTCATTGTTATCCATTCTATATGCTGTTTACCATGCCCTTTTTAATTTTCTGTAATTTTCAAAAAAATTTATGGTATTCATTAATTCTCTGTCATTTCCATTATCTTTTTTTTTTTTCTCAGAGAAGTCTTATTTGACACTTGTTGGAGCTATTCAATCTTTCCTCAGTAAATGTTAGCTGTCTTCTAATATTTTTATCTTCTCATCCTTTGTACTAGATTTTAAGTTAGTAACTTGGTATATTTATAGCTGCTTCAATCTAGAGTTTATTTCATTTATAGAACTTTATTTCATTGATTATATTTTTACTGTTTGTAATATTTCCAGCTACTCCTTTCTCATATATTACTTTTATTTAGTTTCTATTTCAGTTCATCATTTATTATTCTTTTAAATGCATGTTTTCATACCTATTTAGAATTCTAGACATACATATTTTGAAACTTTTCTCTGAGTACTCATCAAACGAATTTATCTGAATTTGGTTTCTCTGTTACCACTTGATTTTTCATGTTTTAGAAGTTTGGTTTGCAGGCTTATTTTGAATGGTTTATTTTCTGTTTGCTTCCTCTCTTCTTCCTTAAATGTTTTCCTTTTGTCTCTTCCCACCCCCCTATATAAAATTAGATCTCTTAAGTAGGTTCCAATACTCCTAGGCCTTAGTTCTTTTTTTCATCAATCACTACTTGGACTGTTACCCAAATGAGTGTAATGTCCCCAGTGTTTTCTTACCTCCAATTTTGTCCATTTCCACCAGCATTTCTTCTTGAGAGCCAAATTCTTTGGCATTCTCCACACTTCTCTCAAAACAAACTTCCTAAAAAATAGAAAATTGAACACATTACTCACCTCCTTAAAAATACTTTGGTGGGTGGATTCATATTTCTGGGATGCTATTTTTGTTTGACATATAAATCACTTTATGATGGTTAGGGTCCTGTCTCCTTCAGCAGCTCCGTCACTCACCATCTTCCTCCCTAATCTCATAACTGCATGTTTAACTCCTTGTAATACCTTGAAAGCTCTGTGTTCTGTCAGACCTTTCCACACTCCAATCTTTCTGATTACAGCACTGTTCCATTATTTCCCCATGATTTGCCCTTATTGATTATCTAGTGGATGCTTGTACATGAGTCAAAATGCTGCTTAGTTATGACCTTCTCTGGAAAACTTTATAAGCTTATTCTCCTACCTTCTTCTTGCTCCTTAAAGTTTACTTTTACAGAATTGTGAGCAGCTATAGTTCCCAGTCTACCACCATCATTGTGTTTATTTGAACACCATCTTCCCCATCATCCTTTAAGTTTTTTCAGTCAAAATCTATATCTTTCTTTTACCTTGTTAACTTCCATCCTCCCAGGACCTAGCATCGTGTCTGTCCTGGAGCAGGTACTCAGTATTTTTTGAACTAATGTGTGAATGAATCAGATCAAGAGGCATGTAAATAGTGACTGATACAGAAAGGGTAGGAAAGCTAGGGGAATAAGGAGAGTCTTAGAAACATTCCTGAGCTTTATTAAAGGTTCTGTTAGAATTGCCAGATGCTAACATTATTGATGAGGGGCTTAGTTAGGGTGACATATGCATATGGAGCCTCAAACCTCTCCTGGTAGCTTTCATACCCAGGCCCATAGTAAATATTGAAATATGTCTCATTTTTATGAGAGAAGACCTCTATCTGACAGGACCACAGTCTAGAGGGAGATATAGATGAATGAAATGATAATACTAATACAACATGATAGCTGCTAACAGATATGAATAAAAACCACAGATACACAGAGGGGAAAATGAATGACTGCTTATAGGAATCCAAAAAGTCTTGATGAAGGTGACATTTCATCCAAGTTCTCAAAGGAAAGAAAAAATTTAGGCAGAGAAATGAGGACTTTCCGGAGGAGAGTAGTGTGGAGAACCATATATGTGCTAAATTGTGTGGTTTGTGTTTTAAAAGCATGGGAATTTTTTAAACTATGAGATACAGGGAGATAGACCACAGAACCTTGACTTTTGTGTTTGAAATCCCAGATTAAGATGCCAGTTTCCTCCTGGACTAGCTGCATTACACTGTGATTGTTCTTTTGTGCTTAGTGTCACCTTAGGTAGACAAGGCTCAATACTTAGGAGTTTCAATTTCTTCATCTGCAAAATAAGAAAAGTCACAAACTCATCTTTGGCATGGCTGGGAGCAATAAGTTAGTTGATAATTGTAAAAGCATTTGGCACATTATGAAGTTTTTATTTATTTTGGATTAGAATAATACAAACATTTTAAAATGACTACATAAATAAGGAGGTCTTTATCTTTAGCCAAGATGTCTGAAAATTAAGTAGGCTACATACATTTTAAGAAACAAGATAAAAATTAAAATAGTCCAGAAGCAAAATCCCTCACACCTCTTTGTGTCTCTCAAGAGATGAGGAAATCTACCTTTTACATGTTCTGACCTTCAACAGGACTGACAATGCTTCAAAGTTTAGTTGAGGTGCTATGCTTCTGAGTTAAAAAAGTTTCAATGGTTATAAAAAGGGATGAAATTTCTGCTTTGCAAGTGCCATTGTGCCACAAGGGGGTAGGGGAGTTCTGTGTAAGTCTTTGCCATGTGCTCTTCCTAACCAAATCTCCTGACTAAAAAATAAGATTAAGAAACCAAACCAAAACAAAGCAAAAAAACTTACATCAAATGTTAGAGAGATGTTTAATTTAATAGATATCTTCTATACCATCTACAATTCTACTATCGTTTTCCTATAATTAACATCTGTCCAGAGACTTCAGTAAAGATACCAAATACCAACGTATTTAATGTCTGTCTTTCTGTCTAATGATCAGCAGGATAGTTCTAGAGGGCCACAGAGGGTGACCTTAGGGTTGGAAGATTTGGTTACAAAGGCCACCTTTCATTAATCTGAACAGATAGCCACAGGGCAATGTGAATCTTCCACAACTGGATTTTATCACAGCAAGTTCTCTTCCATGTACGCCCATTAAAAAGAATTCAATAATAATAAAAAAAAAAAAAACACTTTAAAAAGTCTTCTGTTCATTACATACTTCTTGAATGAAGAAGAAAACAAAATGACTAGATGAAAGGGGAACCGACTAATCCCTTAAAGAATGCACTAAAAAAGTTGTTCACAACGTGTGTGCCTCTTAAGCAACATGCCTTTTTTAAAAACAACTTGTTGAAGCATGTGGTGGTAAGTCCATGACATCATTTCTGGATAAGGTGTCCTTCCTCAGTGCGGAGGTTGTCCAGGGCAAAATCATGGTGCTCCTCTGTGGAGCACAGAAAAACACAGCTGGGACACTAGGGAATTCCGCTTATGATCCACAGACCAAGTCCAATTATTTACCTCTGGTGTTACAGAGTTAATAGATTCCACCTGCACTATGTGGGTCCTGACACCCCTTTTTTTTCCCCATACTCCTGAAATTGAATGCCCAGCACCCACCTTTTTATTTATTATTATTATTGTTATTATTATTATTTGGATTTTCTTACTCTTTAGCTTGGGCTATTAAGTTATCTGTACCTTGAGTTCAGATAGTTTGGTTTATTTGGTGGACTTTAATACTATGTCATCAAAGTTTCACATCATTATTTTTCAAGTGCTTAGTGAAGAAAACAAAGGTCTGTGTACATGATGGCTTGAGTACAGATTCACGCAGCCACAGTGTCTCCCCTGCTCCCCTCAGTGGCACACAGCCATTCTGGGCCCACAAGCAATCTGTCTGTAATAAGTGACAGATTCTGCCTCCTATAAAGGAAAGGGCCGGAGGAGAGCAGCCCAAACCCAGTACAATAGCGAGGCAGGTGCTCCGGTCAGACTCCACTCTACCAGGAAACGCTTCTGGAATGCATGACCAATTTGGTTTCAGAACAGAATACTCCCTTTAATGGACAGAAAACACTAACCTTTTCTTTTTCCTTTTTCCTTCCCTTATACCCCCACCCTACAGACTCCCCAGTTTCAACAAGCCCCCTTTTCACTTTAACCCTTTCAAAGGATAAAGGGCCAGGCTTCAATCTGCACACACCCGTCCATCTATACATAGCTCTGCTAGCAATCCAGGAAGAGGAGGGAAGATTCATTGGCAACAAGAACAAATGTCCTCTTAGCCAAGAAACACCAGAGCCTTATGGGTCACTTTTTCTTTTACATTGTCATTTTACAACAACTTCAAGAAGCCTACTTTCACAGAAAGGACTGGAATATAACATGTCTAAAAATAAGAGAGGATGAAAGGAAAAAATACGTTATTAAATATAAAATATCAAAATCACATTAAATTATCTCTGTCCTTTTGGAGATTTAAGTGAAATAATCAGCTCTCACTTTAAGGAGTTTCAGAGTGTTGTATCATTTTTATGATGCTAAATTAAATAATAAAATAATAAATCAATAAAATAATAAATAATACTGTTATTATCAATACTATGGGTGTAGCTCACACATTATTCATAGGTGGCAACACTGCCTTGTCTATTATTCAATATGTCAGTTTTCCTGCATATAAAGAAAATAGCTAGAACTTGGGAGAAAATCATTAACCAATAGTCCAGTTAAAGTCTTCATATGTGTACCCTGACTCTATTTGACCAAGCAAGATTTAAACAGACTTGTATGGTTTCTTTTCCATGCAACAGTGTTTGAAATGCAGTGATAGAGAGTAATGTCTATTAACAGTAATAGGGGTTTCCCCTCCGAGAGTTGTTGTAACTTATCTTTGAAGTTAAGCTCATTTATCATGGGGAGAATAGACCCCAAAAAGTACAGCAGCCGCAGCATCCTGCTTGAGGCAGAGTTGAAGATTTCCACTAGCTGCTGTAAAGAAACATTTTGAAAATGTGTTTATTACTGCACCGATAAATCTTTAAAAAGAAGAGTTTTAATTACAGAGGATGGCAAAGCCAAGATTTTTCAAATGAATCCAAAAGTATGACTTGAGAGCTTTAGCCCCCACTTCCATGCTACCCAACCTTGGATAAATTTATATATCTTCTTCATCTGGGAACAATAGTCTGCTTTTGAACAGGACTCATGAAGGATATCTTTCTTTGTACAATAGTATCGGGAGAAACAATGGAAGTGAAATATAGTAAGTCAATCTATATGCACATATGAGGAGCAAAGAATGTGAGAGGTGCACCGTGAATTCTTTGGGGGCATATTGCAGATTGTGTATACGGGAGAACGTGTCATGCATGTGTATGTATCTTCCCTGCATGTATGTGTGGACATGTGTTACTATGCAGCTTGATCCTCAATTGTCTGCTTCTTTAAAGAAAGAAAAAAGAAATATTAGTGTTGCTTATGTCCTAGGACTAAAAATGAAGTCCTATTTTTTGCGGGGGAAAAAAAATAAAGCTAATGAAATTAGGGGTTGTTAAAATCAGAGGCAATTAAAATGCACACATTTTTTCCCCTAGAATCTGCAATTGTATTCAACATTTGCAGTACAACGCCTGCCTGTAGGATAAATAATGTAATGGGTTTTGTGATTTGGTACTAAAAGCATAACAAAATCCTACAGCTGTAGCCTCATTTTTCTCCACACTCAAACTGTTCCCTTCTTAAATTGCATATTTTGTACAGTTTTTTTTTTTTAAGAACACAAAGTAGGTTCCACAGCTTTGAGAACCAATTTCTAACATAATAGGTAATTGCACATAATTACAGGAGTTTCAGAAACTGAAACAAGAAAACAAAACAAAATAAAATCTCTTCCCACTCAGGTCCTTCCTTTTTATTAAAGACTGGGATTAAATCATCATCTGATTCTATTCAATTTTGTCCTTAACTGCAATAAATTATATATGCTAAAAGTAACAAAAGGTGAAAACTACCTGAACTGCTTCTGATATCCAGTCATTTATTACTAATTTAGCATTTTGATTATACAGATACAAGGACTGGTATTTTTATAAATTTTTTAGATATGTATTTTTTTACTTCTGCTACATTATAGGGGAATGTGGTCAGTTTAAGGCTTGAAATTATGTGGACTGTATTTTAAATTATTTTACTATTTTCTGCATCCACACTCAAGTGCATCCTAATATTCATTCTCTCACACACTAAGGACCAAAAGAGCATGCAAACCAATAAAGAGGATTTTGCACTTTGAAATGAGAGAATGAGAGAAAAGTCTGACAGTAAGGGGAGACTTTTTTCTCATCTTTTCATGTTTGTTTGGTTTTGTGGTGATTTAAGTGGGATTGGGGCCTGGGCAGAGGTAAGGCCTGTCTCTAAGGCCTTTGTGGGAGTGAGTTTTGCAGCTGTACAGCTGAGCTTCTGGGTTTCCTGTGTTTGCGGTAAGTGGTGGTTCTTTTCTCTCTCTGCTTTTTCCTCCTGACAGGAGATTGTAGATTGGAGGTTGAAAGAAAGTTTTTAGAACTTTCTACCATACTTTCCTATTTCTCTGAGTGAAAAATAAATGCATCCTCCTCAGTGGGTAGATAAAACTGGCTGGATCATCTTTTAGTTTGTATGGTAGTTGTGGGTTACTAAAAGGCTTGCAAACTGACCATTTCTCAGATATCAGGAGGAGGAAGTAGAGGGGGGAGTTAGTTTCACAATCCAGTTAATGGGCTTCGCTGTTACTTACAGGGCAGGCATATCTTTTATTGTTTATATTTCTCCTATGACAATAACATGCCACTCAATATCACGTAAAATTAATAAAGTACATATTATAGGTCTGCAGTCATCTTTTTCTGAAACTGTAGGCTTGTAAGTATCTGAACAAAATGTATATGAAACAAAATAAATTGGGGAGTTCAGATCATTTTTTTTTTTTTCCCAGTGAAACCAGGGAACATTATGGATTACTGGTGATTCAATACTCATTTCTTTGTTCAGAGTTAGAAGTGAGGAAACAAGTCTATAAGTTTGATCAGAAAAATAAAATTTAGGGATTCTGTTCCCTATTAATATGTAAATGACTTCAACAACAACAACAACACAAAATTCAAAACAATAGTGGTGTTAGCATTTCCAGCAAAAAGAGTTTCCAACTTCAAAATACAAGTCGGAAAGGATTAAATGTCATTATTCTTATTTTGCAGATCTGAATGATGACAGCGCAAATCACAGAAGGTTAGAACTGGGATAGGAAGATAATGATGTTGCTTGAGAGGCAGTATGGGGAAAAGAAAACTGCCTTACTCTCAAGGAATCCAGAAAAACCTCCTCAAGGAGATGACTTTTGAAATGTCTCTGAACCTCACTTCCATCAAATGCAAAAATCCTCCTACTAGTGAGTACTATTCTTCCATCCCTTATACTACTAGTTCTTGATCTACTGTATAAAGTCTACATGAATACTACTACCGCTATTCCACATGAGGGCAGGGACACACAATGAGTTTAGAATTTGTCACATCCTGTGTTAACCAATGTTAACCAAAGTCTGTATTCTGCCATGCTGTGAAGTGTTCATCATATCTCTTCAGCTTTTCAAGAGTGTCTGGCATATAAACATTTCACAATATCTGATAAATGAAGAAAGAAATGAAGATTAAGGCTCCTGGGGTCCCAGGTTTTGTTTAGATCTGTGAACTTAATGATAATCAAATTAAGAAAAGTGTAAGTAAAATTATACTCTTCTACTTTGTTGTGATCTTATGATGCTTCTTGCTTAATTCCTGCCCAACACATCACAACCCAACCTAATAATTCCCCCAAATTAGAAAACTGTTGAGTGTGGCGAAGTGATGTTTTTTCTTGTATTCCACACAATATCTCACACAATTTGGGAACTTACTAACTACATGTCAAAATGAGATGAATAGTGTATCTAAGATTTAAGGCAAGGTCAGCAAACCTGCCTAAGGTGACCTATGGCTTATTTTTGTAATTAAGGTTTTGTTGGAACACAGTTACACCACTCAGTTACAAATCATCCATGTTTTACAATATAATGGCAGAGTTGAGCAGTTCCAACAAACATCCTATGGTCTGTTAATACTAAAATATTTACTATCTGGTCTGCTGTAGGAAATAGTTGCAGACTCCTAACTTAGAGGATGGGCTCAATTTCACTCACACTTTAACTTGGAGACCGTGAGTTCTGATCTTCCACCTCTGCTCAAAGAATTAAGGTAAATTATGTTAATGGTAATATCATTAGTAGGACTTGCTGATGGATTCCATGTACACACTCTTAATTAAAAGTAAGAGAGACATTTCTTTTGCCTCTAGAGTCACATGAACCTTCTTTTCTCACTATCTTTAGACAGTTTTCAGGAAAAATCTAATGCCTCATGTTTAATTCTGGAACATGACAGGTTGTGTTGTGAGATGTTATTGAGTTGTGTTATGTTATTGTTATTTATTATGTTATGTTATTATAATAACATAACATAATAAATTATTATAACATATTATAATAACATAACATAGTAAATAACAAGTACTTGTTTTTATAACATTTTAGCCTAGATATGAATGATTCTTGGAGATATGAAGAAAAGTTAGTTTGAGAAGCACAAATGCAAGAATTGATATGTGCATATATATTGCATGTTAATAGCATAAAGTTACTGAAGTTTAATCATACTGAAATCATCTTTTTTTCCTCTAAATAATGCTTATTGTTTTTACATTTTTCAAAAGTGGTATATAGAAATTTCAAAACAGTTGAACAACCTATTGTGTTTATTATTCTATAAAAGCATTTAGAATTTATATTCAAACCTGTAGACTGTGGTTTATGCATCACAAGTAAAGCATGTGTACATGATTGGTAGAAACACATAAACTATGTCTAGACTATGTGGGTTATAGTTAAATAAAAGGACTGACATCTTAGCTGACATAAAAAAAGCTCTTAAATTAATTATGCTGTTGTGAACCCATCAAATACATCAGGTTATGAGAAGGAGGTGTCCTGTGTTCCAGAATCCACCCCAATATTTAACACACAGTCAATGTCAGGCTAGATACATGTGTTATTTAGATTTACATCAAGGGGTGGATAGTTTCTGAATGAAGATGTTATGAGTATAGGGTTAGTGTTCATGTATCCAGTCTTGACCTACAATTCTGGTTTCATCCTTTAGACTATGTATGACTTACTAAATTTAGTAAATAAAGTCTCCCTTGGTATTTTTATCTACAAAATGGAGATGCTAATAGTTCCTCCTAGTAATATACTTCTGATGAGTTTAAAAAGAATTGACAGAGGTTGAGCTTTCAGACCAGTAATGGGCTTCATAAATGATTAGTATTATTTCTGGTTCCCCAAGCAACACTAGTTTGTCATTGTTGACCCTCATTAATTTTTTTTTTCAAATGGAGTTTGGTGGTGAAATGTCTATCTCAGATCCTTTACAATTTTAATTTTTTGGTTGTTATAATTTTGGGGAGATGTGGAAAGAAATGTAAAGAAAAAGAGTGGGTGTTAGAAGAATTGATTCAATCAAAACCTGAGATTATGATGATCCAGTCACAGATCTGTGCAGGCACCTGAATGTGAATACATACACATACATACACCTTCACATTTTGACTCCATGTGTGACATCAACAGTTATCATTCATGGAAGAAACCTTAAAGTCCTTTATGGCCATCAAAGAGCAACTAAAAAGCTGCTATTCATAATAAATTGAGGTCTATTTTATTTTCATGTTCATTAAAAAAAAAAAAAAAAAAAAAAAAACTTTTCTGGAAATGTAAAAAACCACAATTTTCCCTGCAAGTAACTTTAAGAAAAATACTTCAGTGTAGAGGTTAGAAAAAAGAAAAAAACTTCCAGCACATTTAAAATCAGCTGAATGCGCAGAATTCAAGTCCTTTTTTTTTTTTCCTGAGGATAGCTGAAATTAAGTCAGAAAAAGAGTCAAAATTTTGGATTTCATTTGTGAGCCTAAAAAGATTAAATACAAAGCAAGACTCTAGAAAGCCCTTTTCAGTGAGCTATGTTTATCAGCAATTAGGTTCATCCACCAGAGGTCATTGGATGATCTGATGACATATTTCTACCACTTTTTGAAATGAAAGATTACTACGCCCTCTAGTCTTTTAAAAGAAATTGCAGTTTAGTCCTCTAAAATTCATTTAATGGAGATGAAAACTTTTGGGAACTATAAAATTCTTTTCTTTTTTCTTTTTTTCCAGTATGATAGCTTATCTTATGATGAATTGCTTCAATCCTGATGGGGTCACTGGGACCATGGTTGTCTATACAATAACATAAACCAGGCAAAGAATTTGATATGAATGTACATTTTATAGTCATGCTACTTAGTTAGTGTTTTATTATCATATAGCACTGTGTTAGAGATGAAAAATCCATTTTGGGGTTTTATATCCCAGTTCCATCTATCACTTAGTATTTAATCTTGGGCAATTATTTCATACCTGGAAACTCAGTTTGCTTACTGAAGTAGACATAATGACATTTACAATATTGGGTTGTCATGAAGATTAACCAAGATACTACATGTATATTACCTATTGCTGTGTAACAAATTATACCCCTCTAAACTTAGTGTTTTAAAACAACATTTATTATATCAGTTTATTAAGCCAGACATCTGGATAAAACTTAGCTGTGTTCCCTTACTCAGAATCTCTGATGAAGTTGCAATTGAGGTACTGGCTGAGGCAATGGCCATCTTAAAGCTCAATGGGAGAAAGTTGTCTTATAAGCTCCCTTGCATGATTGTTGGAGAATTCTTAGACTAACAGCCTCAATTACTCTCAAGCTATTTGTCAGAAGCCACCCTTGGTTCCTTGCCATGTGGGTCTCTCCACAGAGCTGTTCACAACAGTGTAGCTCATCTTACCTGATTTAGCAAGTGGAAGGAAAGAGAAAGAGAGAGGAGGGGGGTGGGAGGAGGGATGGAGAGAGAGGGAGAGAGAGAGAGAACAAATAAGAGTATACATAAGACAGAAGACACAGTCTTTTGAAACCTAACCCTCAGATATCCCATCTCATCACTTTTGCCATATTGTATTTGTTAGAAGTAGGTCAAGGGCCCTGCCTTAAAGAAAGGCATTCCTACCCTCTGAATGTAAATAGCAGTAGGTGGAAATCATTGAAAAGTTATTTTAGAAGTTGTCTGTCATACCATATTAAGCCATCATCACAGTAGTTAATGCAGAGAAGTACTCAATACTTTTTTCCTCTGAGTTAGTATACTTTTCAAAGAACATTGTTCTAATGGTAGCAGGTCTGAGAATAAAAAGGTATGAGGTCAGGTTTAAAGCTAATCATGTTTTTTTTTTTTTTTTTTTTTTTTTTAAGGATATAGCTACTCTCTTCTTGGATCTATTTATATCTGAGTTACTTCACATAGTCCTGAACAATATAAAATGATTATGTGAGTTGATATGATGGAATAAATCCCTCAGAGTTTAATCGTGAAGAACAGTATGAATACAGATACTTTTATTCTTCCTCATTCTCTCAATCTATTATAGGTACATGGGCCAAAAGTAGATAAAGAATTCCACATGTCCAATTTGCTTCTAAAACCTACCCTGATGACTACTTCATGCAAAAATAGATTTCCTAAATGGTTGATACAATATTAATAGCCAACATCCTTAACTCTCTAAAGGGATCATGTAGATTTCTATTACATCACTTGTATTTCCCTGACTTTAGTTCCTCAAACTCTGCAAACCTGAACTCTACTCTGCTTCAGCAGATGGCTTCCTGAATGTCTCCATGTCACATGCCGTCACTTGACATGTGAAATTACATTCTGAGATCTGTCTCTCTGACATGCTTCTGCTCTCATTCCTGTTAAGTTCATTCTTTATTCTTCAGGAAAGCTCCACTCACAAGAGACATATTCACTCAATTTTGACTTCTTAGCTTTTCTTGCTTTCTTTCATTTTGCAAGCCAGTTAGTATTTCAACCAATTTCTGTGCTGGATTTCTTAATCTCCAAAGTTATACTCTTTCCCAGTTGTGGGTGAATGCCCTAATTACTTTGCTGGCTCTAGCTACAAAGCTTCTAAGCAAAATTAGAGAAAGTAAAAATATTACTGATGATTTGATCCTCTGCAATTTTTGCTGGTTAACTTAAGCATGATCATCAATGTTACTTAAAGATGAAGATCTTACAGCTAAAGTCACATGTTAAGATTCTAGATCTAACATTTCCTGGTAAAATAAATGTAAGTGAATTTTTAAAATCCTTTAAGTCTTAGTTTCCTTATGTGTAAAAGGAGGATGGAGTCCACCTCAACAATTTTTGTCCTAATTTCTCCTCTTAACAATTTCTGGAGTATTTGATTCTTTTTGCCACAATCTCCTCTACTGAATTCTCCTTTTTACTTTTTATAATTCTGCACTACCCTGGTTCTTCTCCTGCCTATTCTCTGAGCCTCTCAGTTGCTCATTTCCTTTTTTATATCTCTCCAATGCATAAGGGTATTCACTGATATCTTCTCTTTCTTTCTTTCATTCTTTTTTTTTTGCATCACTATCTTTGATATTAACTCACTCACTCCTTGGCCTCCATTCTCATATCTACATATAAACTATGACACTTGTACCAGAATATTATCAAGTCTGTATATGGCCCAGTCAACTACATAGGATGGAGCAGACCAAAAGGTGAGTCATAGAATGAATGCCATTATTGTAAAAAGAGAAATAATTACAACTACTGAGAGAATATTCAGTCCAAGATACTTACCATGGTGTGGTGTCCAAAAGTCTGCCTATAGACACTGAATCAGCAGTAGAAATTCGCATGCATTTTGGTAGTTTTGGCATATCTATGTGTGTATGGTGAGGAAGAAAAATGGCTAAAAAGAAATACCAAGGGTGTCTCAACAGGTGTAAAAAAATATGATGATGTGAAATCATATAGCAGGTGACCTGTGGGAATCTAGGTCATAAAAACCCAGATGCCTGTAGGGATTTTGAGAAACCTCAATCCTAGAGAAAGGAGTCACAAGACAGAGCACTTGGATAAAATCAGAAGGGGAGCAAACTTGATGTATGTAAGAGCTTAGAACTAGGTATTTAGCATATAGCAAGACCCTGTTACTAAAAGTGAGTTCCCAAGTGTAGCAGCAATAAACTTGCAGTAAGCAATGATTTGGTGCTGAGTCTCAGAGTTTGGAGCTGGAGTTCTTAAAAGCTTTCTTGTCCCAATTCATAACTGACTGTTAGGTGGGAGTGGGGAAGAATTGGTCCCAAGTCTTCCCTTCAAATCTTTATTATTTTCTTCCTGAAAATTTTCATAAAGAATTCAGCAAAATTTTCAACTGTACCTGTCCATACTGGACTCATTCTCAAACAGACATTTCTTCCTAATAGTCATGCTTTTGGTAATAGCAATACCATGCTCCAATTACCTGGAAATAAACCATTTCTAAAATCTGATTTTCTCTTTTCCTTTTTCCTGTACTTAAAATTCTATCTCTCTTTCTCCAATACATCCCCCTCTTCTGTCTTTTCACTTCGACTGTTCTAGCTTACACTGTTTTCTATGGACCAGTGCAATACCATCCCTGAGTCTCCTTCAATTCATCCTAAAAGTTTCTATCTTAAACGTACTTGCTTATCAACCCATGCATAACTCTCCGTGCTAGTTCTGAGCTCTTCTCAACAGAACTCTAAGTCATGTTGACTGTATATCCAATTTCCCCACATCTCCTGCATAATCCACTCCAGGAGCCCTAGTCACCATTCAATGCTCTAAATTTTATTTCCTCCCATATTTTTGCTGATGTTCTTTCTTCATAAAAAGTGCACGTCTCTGCTTATCAACTCCTACTTATTCCAGTGCCCTTTTTCATATTTTCACATGACCCATCGCCCTTGATCTTTCTGGATTTCCTTCAATAGAATGTGAGCTGCTAACACACATACACACACACACACACACACACACACACACCAAGACTTTGTAAAGTCTTTGCTTTCTATTTATTTATTTATTTATGTATGTGTGTATCTATCTATCTATCTGTCTATCTATCTATTTATTTATTTATTTATTTATTTATTTATTTATTTTTTGTGGTGCCAGGCATTGAACCCAGGGCTCTGTGCATGTGAGGAAAGCATTCTACCATCTGAGCTATATCCCCAGCCCTTTACTTCATTTCTTATACTATAATAATGGCTTGGTTTTACTTGGTTTCCACTGATCTCAAGTGTCCTGAGAATATAACCATATTAATTCAATTTGCTTATATCATAATCAGCATTGCACCTTGTATATGGTAAGTACTCAATAAATGATGCTGAACAGAGATGGATTTAACACTGAAGACACCTGCTTGCATGCCTTTTTGGATGCAGTCATTTTATGTGTAAACTGGAAGAGTAATTCTCTTCTTGAGTTTACTGAATACTCTTCTCCAGCATGAAAAATCTGAGAACCCTACAGATTTTTTATGTTTATCTCTATTTGGGAACTGTTGATCTGCAAGTGAAAAATGTATCAAAACTGGAATATAACACCAAAAAATGAGCTTCATATTGGGGTATCATTTTATCCAACTGCCATAATGTTTAGTAATTTCAGGATACAAGGTTATAACATATAAAAGATGTGAAAACCTGATAGCATGTTTGTCCCCCAAATGAGATTAAGTAGTTCTCTCTTAAAATTGAGAAATGACACAAAAGTAAAACTAGGGAAAAATAACTAAAACTACTACATTATCTAATATCAAGATATCACCTCACTTGTAGATAAACAGAAACCATTCCAGCAAGCAAACTAGATAACACATTTTGATAACTTACATTGCCAAAATTCCTTGCAGCCAGAGTTTAAAAAACTAATATTTGATCATTTTAATTTTCAAATGCTCTGACACCTCTCTGCACCTTTGGAGTCAGCTGTAAACTAATGAATCTGGAAATGATCAATTCATATTTCTTTCCTTAGTAAGTTCTTATCAGAGCTTGCCTGAAGCAATGTATCTTCCTTAGTGCATGTCCAGGAAGTCTGAAGCATTTTCTCCTTTGTGACCCAGATTCTCTGATCTGTGTGTCTGTATCCAGCTTCCAATTATGTAGAGCATCTCCTTGTACATGCTGTGTAGTCCTTATTAGCAACTTAGAAAAACAAGTAGATAAAATATGATAGGTTGTATTCTCCAAAGGACACTTGAAGGAAACATTTGATTTGTGGTATTTTTTTTTTGACATTTAATACTGCTATGTTTGAATGTTTGTGCCCCCTCAAGAGTCTAGTATTGAAATTCTAACTCTCAAGGTGATGATATTAAGATTAGGATGAGGGGCTTTTTGAAGATGATTAGGTCACAGGGGCAGAGCCCTTATGAATGAGATTAGTGCCTTCACAAAAGAGGCAGAGGTAGGAGGGGGAGAAAGAGAGAGGGGGGGAGAGAGAGAGAGAGAGAGAGAAAGAAAGAGAGAGAGAGAGAGAGAGAGAGAGAGAGAGAGAGAGAGAAAGCTGGTTTTAACCTTTCCATCATGTGCGAACACAATAAGAAGGTACTGTCTAGGAACCAAGAAGGAGGCTGTCACCAGGAGCACAATCTGCCCACCCTCCAGACCTGTGAAGAACAAATTTCTGTTGTTTAGAAGCTACTCAGGCTATGGTTGTTTCTTGTAGCAGTCCAAGCTGACTAAGAAAAATATTTGCATGTGAAAAATTGATCACTAATATTTCTCTGGCTATTTCTATCATTCCAAACTCCTCCTTTTAAAATAAGTGTGAGAGTTTTCAGAAGAATTCACATGGACTCTTCAAAACCCAGCTATCACCCACTGCTCCTGCCAGGTACACTGTCACTTCTGCCAGGCACTGCCCCCACCACTAGGCAGTTTTGTCTTCTGCAGGACAAGGCAGATTCTGAGGAGGCATTGCTGCTAAAGCACTGGAACTGCCACAGTGTCAAAGCCCTGACATCGAATGAAGAGAAATGGGGAAAAAATGCCTCCAACCTGCCCACAGCTTGCCTTGCTAAAGGAGCCAGGGCCCTTCTGCTTTACAGTCTTAGTTAAACTAACTCTCTTTGGTTGTTGCTACTTTTCCTGTTTTCTCCCACACCACTCTGGCTTCATAGAATTTAAACTTGACTCAGACACTGTTTTGGCCAAAAGGCAAGGCAGAAAGACATTAATGCTGTACTCAGGTGACAAATACTTGCTTCCTTGGTCAAATTCTCATGACAAACTCCCTTTTTTTTTTTTTCCCTGGGCTGTGTTTTTTCAAAGATGTTTTCTCAACCCTTGATGCAAATAAATATCTGGTGGGTTAGTCCTGCTACTTCTCCAACCGTGTCTGGCTATGTTAGAACTTACAGCAACAGGCTCACACTGGAGCTCCTGTCATCCACTGAAATGAAGTGACCTGGCACATGAAAAAATGCTTAGCCCAGTGCAGGTGCTTGGGTATTGTTCTAGCCTGATGCAAATCCTTTAACCACAAGGGATATCAAATTCTTCAGAAGGAAGCATCATTAAATGTGATTTGCTCTATTTCTGCTTGCAGTATTTTTTTTTTTTTTTTTTTTTTGGTAACAGGGATTGAACTCAGGGCCACTCTTAAACACTGAGACACATCCCCAGTCCTTTTAATATTTTATTTTGAGACAGCATTCTTGCTAAGTTGCTTAGGGCCTTACTAAATTGCTGAGGCTGGCTTTGAACTTGAGATCCTCTTGCTTCAGCCTCCTGAGCTGCTGGATTACAGGAGTGCACGACCACACCCAGTTATACTTGCAGTATCTTGGTAGAAGCAAGAAAATATGTTCAGTCTTCCAATTTTTCTCTTAGAGAACTCCTCTAAAACTTGCATTTCCCAGATCTAAGTGTAAGAAAAGGGAGATTATTACTGTGTGCACATGCAGTATGGGGAAATAGTAACCTGTGAGAAGACTCTATTGAATGAAAATGGTTGCCCAGGTCTGTGAAAATCTTCACTTTTGTTTCCATTAGAACTATTCAAACATTGGATGGTTCCTGGATAGGATGGGATGGTAATGTTGAGGGAATACATCTTAAAATGGGTTCCTTTTTTAAAAGATAAAGACAAATATACATAAGAGCTTCTTTTTTGTTTCAATACTCACATGAGACTTTGGCCATGCATTCAACACATAAGAAGGCAGAAGTTGTATGTATTATACTTTTATTTCATTAAATAACATCTGTACCTCCTTCTTTTCACTTCCCAGGGTAATTTTGTATGAGCCTTTGTACTGGTGTGACACAGGGAGGAGTCCAAAGTGAGCTCCACATTTGGTGGCTGATGTAGTGACTATGGTTCATTGACTCAAAATCATGAGACCTTCCCTTGTGAAAGAGAATATCAGAACAGAGATCTCTGGATTTTTGGAAACGTGTCCCTCTGCACATTCTTGACTCCATGAAATACAAGAGCTCTGTTAAGTGTCATGCTTTTCTCAGTAACTCACATAATGTGCGTGTTGGATGAGAACTGCAGAGGCAACCCAGCTCTGGGACTCAGGTGGACACCTCATGAAGAACTGGAGAGTGAGGCTCTGTAGGATGCTGAGGAACTATTCCAAAAGTTGCTGCTTCAGTGTGCTAAATGGCAGCCTTCAGCCCAGCAGAGATTTCCTGCTGGTTCCTAAACTGCCTGGTGAGCACCCAGGGTGCAGATTCAGTGAGAAGTTGCTTCATTAAACAGAGAAACCTCAGTTCGAAATAATAAGGCAATATCTTTCTTGTTTTGATAGGACTGCATGTTACAAAGTGCTTTAAACTACTTCTCAGTCACCCACATAACATCTCCATGAAGGTTTAGAGAGAGGTATTCCTGTCTCAGAAATATCAGATAACTGGAAAAAAAAAAAAAAAACTTATCTGACAGAAGTCCCAAAAGAAAATAAACCTTCACTCTGGTAATGTGGCACATGGAGGAGTCCAATCTGAGGTCCACATCTGGAACCCACCTTCTGCTCAACTTCCGCCAGTTGCCTCCAACATGCCCTGCACCGGCCCTCCGTCCCAGTCACCTTAGGAGAGTTCCTCTCCAGTGTACCATGCCCTATGTTTTCTTATTTCCCTGCCTTGTCATTTGGACCATTATTCCTCACATTAGTCTATTTGGGCAGACACTGCCAGTACTTTAAGGGTCAAATCAAATCCCACTTTCTCGTTCAAGATTCTCATGAGTCTTCCAACTTGGAAATTCACCTTTGTTTTGATGCTGTTTATTCAGTTGAAATTCATATTTCCTTCCACTGCATGTGACCATGATTTATCTTCCCAATTACAAGGGCAGCTTCTAAGGCAAAGAGTAGGGCTGAAAAGTCTTAAATGGAAGCTTCTTAGAGACCAGGATGGACTGTAAAATACCTCCTCCTATCATCACCAGGCACGCAGCAGAGCTGTCCTGGGAGCTTCCCAGTGAACCCCTATTGGCTCCTCCCAAAGTTAATGTGGCAATTTACATACTCCAGATCTAGAGAGGAGCATATGCTTAGGGAACAGATCTATCCAACACTCAGCTGCTATCAGATGGCTCCGCCTTCCTGAGTGGTACTTACTTTACTGCTCACAATAAGTGGTTCCACTTGGGGTATTATCCTCCTCAGGGGTTGGCCAAGCCACCAAAAGGCAGAGGAATGTCTGAACAAGCAGATTAATGAGCAATTGGAGAGGAGGTTGTGGATTCCCATTCAAGTTCTAGGAAAGTGTCTGTCTTTACCCTGATGAAAAGGACTGCATTTGGGGCCAGAGGGTGAGAGTGGCTCCACATGTCCCTTACCTCCTGCTGCTGGAAGCCTAAAGAACAATGAGGAGTCAGAGAGGCAGTGGCACGTGGGAGGCAGCTGACTCCAGCTGATTGAAAATAGGCCATTTGTCCTGTTCAATGCTAATGTGTTCAGGGGCTTGCACAGTTGGGGCTGCAGAGCGGGGCAGGGAGGCAGTTGCATTTATGTATGTATGTGTGTGTGTGTATGAGATGAAGCCTTCTTTCTTTGCGTTTTAATCAGCTTTCTCTACTCGATAAATTACCAATAAGAATAGCCTATGGTCTCACCAGCTTTTCTAGCTGCAAAGATATAAGGGCTCTGCCTTTGACAGCTTGAAGGTGGGGGTGGGGGCAGACTTGGATTGAAAATCTAGAGTCAGGTGGGACTTCTCTGTGTATTTCTGAACTCAAGGAAAAGTGATTCGAGCAGTTAACAACTCAAATTTCATTATAATGAATTATAAGGGAACAGCTGAAAATTCTAATTAACTGAATTTTTTTTTCCTCAAAAATATGGCTTTAGTATGCATGTATTCACAGGGCTTAGAAATGATTTCTACAGGGGTGGTATCAGCAGCCATGATAACCTGATCAGTAGTATCAGCCTTCAGGGATCACTGAATCCAAGTCAGCTGGTTATGGCCTGCATCAAAGGCAGGGGACCCGGAGACTTGCAGTATACAGTTTGGCCACTAGAGGAAGATTCAGCCAACTGCTTTCAGTTTCCCTGTACAAATGATGCCAGGGCCGTGTGCGCACTCATGCACACACACATTTGCTGCAGAGGGTGCTTCAAGTTGATATTTTGAAGGTTTTCACTCTGGTCCCCTCAAGGGTAATCCAGCTAAAAGGGAAGTGTGGCCTACCCTCTTCATTCTCATTATAGAGAACTGAATCTTACAGAAGTCAAACAGCTTATTCAAAGCCAGTGGTATTTGGCTCTTTGGTCCCTGCCATATCTTCCACTAGGTTAAAGGCAAAGTTTGAACTCTTGCCTTTCAACCTGGGGCTTTGTTGCATTGCACAGCACCACTCTTTGTGTTCATGCAAGCTATCTAATCTAGGCAGGTGGGGACCTGTCGAAGAGAATAGGACCCTCCCTTCCAAGGTACTTGTCTCTGTCTCTGAAAAAGGCTGGTGATTCTGATCCAAATGCCAATTATCAGTTAGCTGTATTTATAGGAATCATTGATCTCTGCCATCAGTTAGAAGGTGAGGTTTGGGTTATATATACAAGACTATAAGTGTGGAAGTTGGTGTGGCAGAGTTAGAAAGCCTGACTTAAATTGCTTGCCAGGGATTTGAGGTAGTCATGGCTGCTCCCAGAATTCCTACAGGAATGGTGTTTTAGCTTTCTCTCGCCTTTTTAATATTTTTCTTTCCTCTTTCTTTCTTTCCTTCTTTCACCTTTTTCAATGTCAAAGAGAGTTTTGAAAATATATCCATGCTCTACTATTAAAATAACCATAACAATTTTCATAAAATAAGCATAACAATTTTTCTTAGAGTGTCACCTCTTTCACCAAATACTGGGTGCTATTCTTTTCTGATGTTCCTTCAGGAAAGCCTAAAAATTTAGAGGGCATAAGATATTTTCAGTGCTTTCCATTGTCCATTGTTCTTCATGCTTTGAATTCAATATTGCTACCAGGAGGGAATTTAGAATGCAAAAATGAGTAAAGGACATGGACTCAGGAGCTTATATTTTAGTATGAGAGGTAACGAATATATATGAAGTTCAAAGTAGAAACAACATATAAGGACCCAGTAGGAACTTGTAATTTCCTCATGAGACCCTTGTCTAAGGCTTTTGAAGAAGAGGTAATATTTGAATTTAACTTTAAAGAACTAATATGAGCATCCAGCCATCCAAGGGCAACCATTTCAGACAAAGACTTCATTGTAACTTCTTGTTAGTTTTCACTATTATAAAACTCATTTTCAGAAGTCCGAAATTTCATCTTCATAGTTTTTTCATCAAATATTCTCTTTTTATAAAAAAATTTGTTTAGTTGTAGATGAATACAATACCTTTGTTTTATTTATTTATTTTTATGTGTGCTGAGGATCGAACCCACTGCCTCACATGTGCTAGGCAGGTGCTCTGCCACTGAGCTCAACCCCAGGCCATTCATCAAATATTCTTACATCCAAATCTTGCTTTCATATGCCTAGTCTAAATAATTCTTAATAAAGCACAGAATCATATGAGATTCAGATTTGTCTCTTCAAAAATGATGTGGGCTGTGGAAAGAATACACTCTTGGAGTTTGGTTAAGTACTGACACTAGAACATCACCTGACATGTAGAGATTCTCAATACTGGGTGTTATGACTGACTACTCAGCATGGCCAGTTCATGTGCTAAAGAGTTTATTTATGCCTATTTGATCCTTAACACTCACAATAATGAAGGGGACATCTTCAAGGTAGATTTTTATTTTTGCCTTCATTTTATTTATTTATTTATCTATTTTATTTTTTATTTTTTTATTGTTGGTTGTTCAAAACATTACGTAGTTCTTGACATATCATATTTCACACTTTGATTCAAGTGGGTTATGAACTCAATTTTTACCCCGTATACAGATTGCAGAATCACATTTTATAACTGAGAGAATTCAGACACAGAGAATTAAGTAATTTGGCCAAACTCAGTCTGCAAATGTTTGATTCATGTTGGAGCCCAGGATGTCTTATTGGAAAGTTTATGCACAAACACTATTTTAACAAAACCTTAACATAAACTTTAACATAAACACTATTTTAGATGGACTCTTTTTAAATGGAATTAGTTTTTCAAATTTTTATTGAGCAACATCTATCTTCTAGGTATTATAAATTGAGAATGTAAATTAAGAAGTGATGGCTCTCCTTAAACAGTCCATCTTAAACCTTGAAATGAGAAGCTATTATTTAAAATAAGGGCAACTGCTGGTAAGAGAAGATTAGAACAAAAGTCTTTGAATCTTTATCTTTTAAGTAATGTAGTAGAAAGACATAATGCTAGATATTATAAAAAGAGACAGATCTCAAAAATTAGCATAATAAAATTTATTTCTCACTAATCCAAATAATCCAAAGAGATGTGCTTATTTGGGTAGTTCTCCAAATTGGGACCCATGGACTCATCCTCATTCTATTCTGTGTTTTGTCTCCCTAGGCTCATCCCAGGGGCCTCATCCTTTCCAGGCAGCTAAGAGAATCTAGAGCATCAGCATCGTGCATGGAAATATTTCATGAGTCTGAGCAAGAAGTAGCATATATCACATATACTCACATTTATTGACTAGAGCTCAATCACATGGTCATATTTGGATGAAAGAGAGACCTGGAAATGCAGTCTTACTATGGACCCAGGAAGAAGAAGAGGTGGATTTGAGGATTAGTTGCAAGACTTATGACATACATCTACACCATATACTTTCCAATTAATTGAATTTCCAAATGATACCACTATATTATTTAGAAATAAACGTAACTTTTAAAATCTAGGAATACCATATTAGCAGTCCATTACATATGAAAATAGAATAAGATCAGTGGAGAAAAGATTCTGCTTTTGTCTGCCATTCTTTCCTGTCCAGTAGAGAGTAGAATTATGTAATAAACAGGGAAAATATTTATTTAATAGAGCTTCAGTTGTTGATTCTTTTCACCTTGTATTTGGATATTGACAACTGTGCAAAAAAAGAAATGAATGGAAATTCAATCATTTGCACATGATTCCATCTACTTCCAGCCATCCTAAACCTTTATGCTAAATATATCTTTTCAAGGTATGAAGAAGGGTCTAAAGATGATTAACACTTTTTGTTTCTCTATAGCAGTCATTTTTCTAGGCACTGGAACAATCCATACTATGGCATGTTATTATTCTTAATTCTTTAAGACATCATGATGATTCTCATTCAAAGAATAGGCCTTGCAGATATAAACAATGAGCCTAATGTCACATGGTCATAAATGGCAGAGCCAGGATTCAAGTATGTTATGTCCAACCCACAAACTTTTATTCATCCTTCCAGCAATTGAATTTACTCAGTCTGAAGAGGCAGTAAAGATAATTTAATGGGAAAAATAACTAAAAGCTTTTTAGTTTATAAAACCAAAATATCCAGGTAATTTCTACCACTCTCTATTCAGACAGACAATAAATGTTTATGATGCAAAATAATCTGGAGATAAAGAGATCATAGTAACCTTGTCTCAGGAGGCATTTTATCACAGAGTATTCTCTTTAATTCTGTCAGCATTTATTGAGTATTAGTCATTCCCAGACTCTACATTGATACATAAGTTAGGGCTTAAACAGTCCCTCCACAAAGGTAGTCTTTCTGTGTTTCTCCCAGGAGCCAATCTAGACTCATATACTGTTATGTAGATGGTCCCCAGCCCTTTTTTGACTTTGCAGTTGTGTGAAAGTGGCATATTCAATATAATTCATAGTTTGAATGTTGATCTTTTGCCCCAAACCGGTTATATGCAATGCAGTACAATACTCTCATGATGCTAAAGGGTCTGGTAATCACAAATTCTCATTAGACATATGGTCCTGAGGTTTAACAACTGTTATGGTTTGGATGTGCGGTTTCCCCCAAAAGCTCACGTGTGAGGCATTGCAAGAAGGTTCCAAGGAAAAATGACTGGGTTGTGAGAGTCTTAACCCAATCAGTGATTTAATCCTCTGAGAGGTATTAACTGAGTGGTTACTAAAGTGGTATGGTGTGGCTGGAGGAGTGGGAATTCGGGTGTGGCTTTAGTGTTTATATTTGTATCTGGAGAGTGGAGTCTCTCTCTGCTTCTTGATCACCATGATGTGAGAGGCTTCCCTCTGCCACACACTCCACCATGATGTTCAGCCTCATTTCCAGCCTCAAGAAATTGAGCCAGCCTTCTAGGACTAAGACCTCTGAAACTGAGCCCTCAAATAAACTTTTCCTCCTCTACAATTGTTCTGGTCAGATCCATCAGTCTCAGCAGTGAAAAAGCTGACTAAAACAGCAACCAATACTCTACAAAGTCTTGCCTTGCTAAGCTATGATGGTCAGTAGATCAGGTGTATTAAATGCATTTTTGACTTACAGTTCTTTCAACTTATATATATCAAGATGAAACTCAATTATAACTTGAGAAGCATCCCTACTTATTTGATGAACTTTGGTAATTGCCATTGCATTTGCCTATCTTCTGAGTTCATGGATTGCATACTTGGCTTATGACTCTACCAGCATCTAGCCTTGTCCTGACACATAGGGCTTCACAAAACTCATTCTGTAATAAATAAATAGATGAGTACATAGATGGGTACATTTTAGGAGAAAATTTTTAACAATACTAAAAAAAACTAGTAAGAGCAAAGGCATTAAGTTATAAACTTATGACTTCAAGAAATTTACAAAAAATCCATAAGCAAAGTTTGATGTAGGGAGTGGGGAAATGGGATAAGACAAGATAGGTGCCAATTCAGGGCTAAGAATTGTGGACTTAATTTAAATAAATATGACACAAAAAGAAAGGATGCTTTATATGCTTGATTTGGTTGAAGTACAAACTTTGTTGAAAGTAATGAACACTTAAGATAAGGGTTTTTTTTTTCCCAATTATCTGAACCTAGACCCATTATAGTTTCATGAGAGAATAGGGTTAAAAGTCAGGAGACAACTTTATTTTATGGGACATAGATAAAGAAGAATTATTTGAAAATCTACAACTCTTCCAGTGAAGAATTTCAGTGAATTTACTAACCATTTGGGAACGGATTAGAACTCTGCCATAAAGTAAATATTCACAACCAATAATAAATATAATAAATTTATTATATTATATTAGCTTAGATCTTCATTATTGGTATTGCCTGCTGCATTATCAAGTGGATACTTGAAGAATATGCTTTGATATGTTTACTGGTTAGATGAAAATCAGATTTTATATATGATGGGGAGTGAAGGAGTAGGCAGGAGAAAAATCAAGTTAGTTATAGGTTAGGAGAGTAAGTTATGAGCTAGGGTTTCAGGATTAAGGAAATCAAATGAACCTCAGAATTCTGGGGGAAAGAAGCATTTTATTCCACTAGGTCTTCTGAAACACTTCACCTGTAAGATCAAACTCATTGGAGTGAAGATCGGGGAAGTGCATGGCACTTAGAATCAGGAAAATTTATTTTAGATTTGGCTCTGCCTCAGACTACAGATGAGATCTCTGGCAAATTACTTAATCTTTTGGGGCCTGTTTCTCAGTTTCCTTGTCTGAAAGATGAGGAATTAAAATCAGTATATTAGACCAGATAATGCAGAAAATCCTTTCCAGCCCCAAAGCCGTGAAGATTTCAAAGCCTGTGATTTAACTCTTTATTTCACTTGACTTACAGTGCATCCTTTAAAAAGATATGTTGTGGCATATTATACAGAATTGTAGGTTTCATTGTGATATATTCATATGTCATATATAACATAATTTGTTCAAATGAGTACATTCTCTAGAATGATGTGGCATTACACGCTTATTTCCTGCCATTAGTGCCCAAGGGTCCAACACTAGAGACCTGGAATTGGAACCTAAAAGAATGGTCCTGGGATTACCAAGTGAAGGCTCTCAATGTTGTCACAGAGGAATTCAAGAGAAATGGCATTCAATGTCCTACCAACTTCAAGGTTCAGTAGCTGATGGTACAAGAAGCCCTCATTAGAAGATGAAAGTGTGAGTTTGTTACAAAGCCAGAAGAGGCAGATAAAGGAGGGGGGTGCAATGTATACACCTGCATTAGTTTTCTATGACTGCTATAACCAATTAACACAGACATATTGCCTTAAGCAGTACACATTTATTATCTTGAATTCTAGAGTTTAGGAGTCCAAATGAGATCACTGGGCTAAAATCAAGATGATGGTAGGAAGCATTCCTTTTCTGAAGCTCTAGGGGAGAATCCATTTCCGCCTCTAAAGGTCACTCACATTCCTCCACTTACTTACTTCTCACTTCCTAGATCTTCAGTCAGCCAAAATTGCACTTCCCTGAAAATTCTTCTGTAGACATTTTCTACTTTTGTGATTACATTGAGCCCAATCAGTAATCTAGACAAATATCTATTATAGGATCAACTGATTAACAGTCTTAATTTCATCTGCAATCTTGATTCACCCTAGCCATGTAACCTAACATATTCACAGGTTTTGAGAAATAGCACGTGGATGTCTCTGGGGGACTTTATTCCCTGTCATACTAAATAAAACAAATATAGGGAAGCATAAATACCTGATTGATATATCCATACTTAATGTGTTCTAGGACCATCATCAGTCTCTACTACAACATTTGTATCATATGAAAAGTAAAGTAAAATAAAAAACTAGACTTGAGAATCAAAAAGTACTTAGCTTGAATTCCTGGGTAAATGATTTAACATTTTGGCTGCATATGGTGTGCATGGCTGTCATCCAATGACTCAGGATGTTGAGGCAGGAGGATGGCAAGTTCAAGGTCAGCCTCAGCATCTTAGCAAGGCCCTAAGCAACTTAGCAAGATCCTCTCTCAAAATATAAAAAATATAAAATGGGCTAGCTATGTGGCTGAGTCAGTAAGTAGCCATAGGGTAAATCACTGGTACCAAAAAAGAAAAAAAAATTAACAGAGCATGGATATAATGATATATATTTTGCAGTTTGACAGAAGTATTAAAATAGTTGCTAAATTAAATCTGTATTTCTAATTTTTTCTTATGTATAACATTTAATAAAATATAAAGTTGTATTGAATTTTTGCATGTTTTTGTTAATTTGGTTTTGTAATTTAAGACTAACACTGGTAAATATGCTTAAAATCTTTATAATTCATGTACTCATTGTTAGGATGCTACATCTATATTCATTTTTTTGATACAGAGGGGAAAAGAATAAGTTCTTTTTCTAAGAAGAGGACATACTCTAAGTAATAATATATTTCATCACTTTTTCAAAGAATAAAAACATTTGTTGGTTCAAGCAATATCTAAAAGATCTTTTATATATGAGGCTTGGCTAAGACTAAAATAAATCATGCTTTTGGCAAGGAATAATTATGTTGTAATGAAAGTCAAACTTTTAATTTAAGATCTGAACTACTTCCATTGTAGCAGTAGTTCTTGACCTGAAAATGAGATAATATATATCTGAATAGCTTTCAACTATTCAGCATGCCCATTCAGGAGATGCAAGGACTTCTGTGATACTGTGCATCTATTATGTGATAAGAGGAAATTATCATGGGCAGAACTTATTACAATGGACAAATAAACATTGAGAACGTTTCCAACTCCCACTCTGAGCCTCCTTGACACTATTGCAACATGAAGTATTCTTGATTGGCCAGTCAATTAGTTTCATCTTTGTCATTAAAAAAAAAAAAAAAAAAGCTGCTATTTTTTTTTTAATGCCTTTACCTAAATGTCCAAACTGGTTGTTGCTGTTGCAAATTCTAGTACAAAGTGTCTCAGGTTGGCAGTGGCACAATGTTCTTCTGGGAGAGCCAAGTCACAACCACCCAGGCAAAAGAAAACAGGACAGTGCTGGGCCAAGGTGAGGTAGGAAGGTGAACAGGACCACAGGTGACCTTGAATTCTCTGGGAAATATTTTGACTTCTGCTGCCTGTATTGGCTCTCTTGTACCTCACTTCTTTGGCTGCTTTGAAGCTGCCTTGCTTTCAAGTTGATGTTGGTTAGTTGTAGTATTATGTTAGCACATCTTTTTGCACTTTCAAAAGGTAATGGACACACATCATTCATTTTTCTGCTAATGCTTGACCAACTTCCCTTCACCTATTTCCCTTGGTGCCATTAGCCCAAAGAGACACAGAGAAGTATTTCTAACTCAAAATTTATTATTCATATTATTTTACCTACTTGAAATCCACAAATCCACAAATCAGTAAATTTATTAAAAGCCTACCATGTTCAGTGTATGGTTAAGTTGTAAAGACATCCAAGATGGGACTATATCTTTAGGAACTTTATAACATTCTTTTATTCTTTTTGTTACTATGAAAAACATTTTCAGGAACTGGTGACAGGCTTTGGAAAGGTATATAGCTATGAACTTCAGATTTGAGAATAAGATTGAGTTGAACCAAAGTCAATGTTAGTCCAGTTTGAAGAGAAAGTGATATTTGATTTTTAAAAATTTATTTTAAATGTCTATAAAACCCCGAGTTTCTCGAAGTTTTGTCAGATACTTAATGTGTCTAGAGCATGTGAATGGAACATTCGCATCACGCACAGTGAGACAACTGAATCTTTGAGGATACCACTTTGAAAGTCTCATTTGGAAGTATGTTTAAGGATTTCTTTGTGATTTTTCCAAAGAAAAGGTAAGGGTGATTTGGATCTGTTTGTCAAAGTGATGTGTGCAGTTGGGGTCTTGCCATAAAGGAAAGCTTTTATTAATGCTCAACAAAAATGGGTTTCACATATGAAAATATTTTTTTTAGGTAAATTGAGTATCAGGACAGTTCTTTAGAGGAAATTCTGCCCAACCCCTTATTGGCAACCAAAGGGCCTAGGGCAATAATAGTGAGATAAAGAACATTTTGAACTCTATTTTGAGACTTTCTTATCTTTCTTCCTATCCTTCCATTATTGCTCTCTATGGATTTTAAAGGGGTCTCTAAAAAATGAGTGGTGTAACCCCATCTTTTCAAACCAGGAAGAAAACAAAACAATTCTTTCATACAACAATAGGTAAAGGAGAACAATGATTTTCAGAAATATTTACATTTTAAAGAATTATCTCAGAGAAGGAGCTGGATGCAGTGGCCAACAACTCAGGAGGCTGAGGCATGAGGATCACAAATTAAAAGCCAGCCTCAACAACTGAGTGAGGCTTTGTTTCAAAATTAAAAAAAAAAAAAAAAAAAAGAGGGCTGGCAATGTGACTCAGTGGTAAAGCACCTCTGGGCTCAATCCTTGGTACAAAAAAAAAAAAAAAAAAATACACACACACACACAATTATCTCAGAGAAGGACCTTGAGCATGAGGTACCCAGCACAGTTGCAGATGTCTGTGTTCATACATCCTGGTAGGCACCTCCACAATATAGGCTATTCCATTTCACACTCTCATCTATCTGACCATGGACCTTGGCACATCAGTGTAAGAGATCATGAAATAAGAAAGTCAACATATGACACTTGGGTTATTTTCCCTGTATATTATATTCTGTGACAACAGTACTTTTTTTTTTTAACTAGCACATGATATGGTATTTATTTTATGGTACTATCTGAATCACAGAATCTTACTATGGGAAGGAACTTCAGTGGTCATTTACATAATGAGAAGTCTGTGGTCCTCTGTTCTTCTCTTTGCCCAGGTCTTTAGCCACTGTAAACTGTAAACCTCTTTGGTGAGTCACAGCTCAGTGTGGACTCCTTTTCAAAACTACCTTTGCAGAAACTGCTTCCACAAGAGTTCAGAATTTCTTTAACTGATAATTTATTTTCAGGTTATTTCATTTAGTTTTAAGGGTCAAGTTTATATGAAAATATTTCCTCCCTATATGCCCAGTTTCCTTTAAAATTTGTTCTTATAATACAGAACCCCAAATTCTTTGATTCTTTCAAGACTGTTAAAAAAAGTCGTCTTGAAAAAAGAAAACAAATCAAAATCAGGATTCTAGTGGATAGTAGAGACCATCTTGCTCTTTTAGTAATTCAGGTGTTACTTGTGTGCATGTCTTGGAAGTGACCCTTATCTCATTGAACTCTGTGCTGCTTTAATAAAATATGCCAGTTGCTATTTGCTTGGATTTGAGTCATGTGTTTAACTTCCGGGAATGCTCTGCATCAGAATGTATCCTTATGCACATATCTGGAATCATGATCCAATATGGCAAGAAAAATCCATATCCCAGCCAAACTGGATTTCTCAATCTGTGTTCTAAACTTTGAGATCACATTGATATGAGTGCATAAGACATTCACCACTGAGGGAATGTTGTATATATTAGAAGACTTTTATTCAGCTCCTAAACTCATCCATCATTGGAAGTTTGGAGGATGTTCGTTTAGCTTGTTCTCTTATAGTTTCATAGAAGGAGGCATTAACAGCAATAAGACCCACCAAAATAGGTAGAGATGTGCAGCTACTGTTGTTGAGAAATAATAATCATTTAGGTTCTTATAGTATAATCCCTTATCTTATGTTTCCCTAACTTTGTAATAAGGTATTCTTAGTTTAATTTACTGCTGAGGATGTGATGGAAAATGGGAATTGAGAAGAAATCTCATTTAATTATGGAAATTCTAAACTCTGCAATATTTTTTCTATAAATGCAGAGACAAATGCAATCTCATACCTTTTTCAAAACTTATTTGAGCACATCTAAGGCAGTGTGACTGGGCCAGGTCTAGATGGGTTTAAGTCAAACACTATACACATTAGTTTTCTCTGAAAGTTGTTTTTCGTTGTCTGATTTTATTGTTTTCCTTTCTCCACAAGAAACTGGTTGTCATACAGGAGGCTGAGTTCTCCAATGACTCACAAAACATTCCAAACTAAACTTTTACCTCCTACTTCAGTGAATTTCATTTTTAAGTGTGCAGTCATTGCTTTGTGAGTTACTAATACCAATTTGTCTTTCTTTCTTTCTCTTTTTTTTTCCTCCACTGAACAATAAAGGAAACAGTTAGAGCTTTAACAACCAAGACATAAATAAGAAAAACAGCTCAAAAGCAGAACACTGTGTGGCTGTTAAACGATCAGCTCCTTTTCAGATCCTCCACAAGGATTAGGAACTAAATGAATCTTTTCACATATTGTTACTTGGACACAAGGCACAGAATCAACTTCATTCTTCTCCTTTGAACCAAAACGACAATCATACTGGGAAGCCCCCACCATCCCCTGAGTCAATTAAAGACCCTGTTACTGGAGTTATTTTAAATGGGTGTATATAAAGCACTAGGGGACAGATTGTAGGGTATAATCCTCAACTGACAGAGGGGAATGTGCTAAAAGTCCCTCAGGAGATCACCCATCTTGATTTTTGTGAGACACATGGTAGCAGAAATGATCAAATCAATTTGAATGAGATAAGAAAAGCCAAGCTTCCCCCACCCCTTCCCCCAAATCCTCAACCACCTCACAAGCTGAACCTTTCAAATACACTTAGTGCTGAGGCAATTTGACATGGGTGGTAGATTAACACACCCACACAATGCAAACAGGGATAGCACCTCCCTTATTGATGCTGGGTTTGCAGAATCAGCTGCTGCACAGTAGGCCAAAAGCCAGCTTGGAAAGACTAAAATTGTATCCTTCACTCTGTCTTTATTTTAGGACTCAACTGGGATTCTTGGAGAGGAAAGTTCTTTCCAAGTATTCTTTAAAAACTCTGGGATGTGATTGATTAATTTGTGGGGTTTTTTTTTTTGTTTGTTTGTTCTTTTTATTTATTTATATTTTTATTTATTAAGAAGGGATGAAAAAGCATCTTCAGAGTATGCTTATTTTTTTTAGTTTCCAAATTGTGGTGGTATTCAGGGGTCATTGGTGGACAGGAGAAAATGAAGAAGTCATAAGACATCAGAATACACCCAGACCCAGACATAAAAGTGAAGCCTTGCAGATTTTTCTAATTTTAATAATTATTTTTACATTATTATTTATAAACTTGATAATCCTTGCACCTTTAGTCTGCTGAGTATATCCAAAAATTAGAAGAATTAAAGATAAATTGATCTCTACAATTCCACAATTGTGGTTTTAGCCTCAGTTGGTGGAGTCTTATCTGTTTGCTTCAGATAGGGAAGACTTCCCAGAGTCTGTGTATATATAGAGACAACATGGGTAAAAGCAGGAGCATATGAGACATCAACAAATTCTACCAAGGTTTTCTTGGACTTTATCTTAACCACCCAGATGAACTGTGGAGTTGGATCATGATTGGAGGCCTGGAGTTGTAATTCAGAGGGAGAGCACTTACCTAACATGCACAAGGCTCTGGGTTCAATTCCCAGAACGGCAAAAATAAATAAATAAATGGGTTTAAAAATAAGTTGAGTAGAGACCAATAGCTGGACTAATTAATGAATATGTCATTTATTTCCAAAGTTTTTATGTTCTGTAGACCCAAGCACAGAGCAGGGCCCAAATGGCTCCTCTGAGACTGTCAGATCCACTGGGCTCCATATCTTCACCTGCCAGCTCTGATTTCCTGCACATCCTCTCCCCAGTTTCATTCAAAATGAGTCAATGGGCAAAATTTTAATAGCACTCATTAGGGTCATTATTGTAGAATGTGGAACGTGGAAAGTAAGCGTATTTTTTCTTATTGTCTCTCATTCAGATTTCATTACTTTGGTTAATTTAAACCCTATACATTTTTTTTTTTTAAATCATGGCAAGTTTTATGGTGAATGACATTTAATTTACTTAGATTTGCCATAAACTATGTTGTTTTTACATGATACTGAGATTTTCATTCAAACAGAATAATTGTGACTCACTGAGACCAAAGACATAATATAGTCAAGTAACTGAAAACACATATGAAGTTGTCAAATAATAAATGCTGAATGTGAATATTCACAATATCTCCCACTTGGTTGTTTAAAGTAACCTTAGAAAAAGCAAGTTAAAAATAGCCTCTATCCAGAAAATATCTTCTGAAGAAACAGAGATTAAGTTTTGGACAGGGTACTTTCATATCCACCTCTTTGGAAAAAACAAAAACAAAACAAAAAAAAACAGATTTCGTGACAGCAGGGATTTTCCCAGGAATTCACAAACATTTTTCAGAGATGACAAAACTTAAATCCAAAAACAGAGCTGATAATCTGGAACCAATATACATATTAAAGTCACATAAATCTTTTCAAAACATGGTGCAAAGCTACCATAAGAATTTTTTCAGCCTTTGGTGTGTGTGGAGGGGGAGGGATAGCTTAAGCCATTCCCTTATGGAACTATTTTGTTCTGCTATTCTGCATTAACTCATGCTATTGAAGCATACTTCTCCAAGTTCTTAAAGACTGCCTCCTATCTCCTCCTACCATTTATCAGTTTCTCAGAAGATCCTTTAGTTCTCAGAATACTACTTTTCAGTGCATATTCTAACCTTCCTTTTTTCCATATTGTTTATATATATAGAAAGACATCTTAGTGGAAATAATTCTGAGTTTTCTATGACTTCTAGCCAATTATAAATAATTTTTGAGGTATAGAAAAGGACAAAGAAATAATTCTTTTGAAAACTACTCATAATCTGCATACTAGCTCTTTAATTCATCTATGGCAATGACAGAGAATTCTCTGGTAAAATATGTTCAGAGATGCTTTTTGATCATTTATTTGTCTCTGTGAATAAATGCTCAGTAAGGATCTTATAAATCACATACACCTGACTTGTATACTCATTTACCATGGTGATAACTTTAAATTTGTATTCCAACTATTTAAATAACCATTATTATAATTTTATAGAAGAATATTCATGTATCTTGTAGGTAATCATTCTGATGTTCTTGTATGATAAATGTAAGTATGGCTTAGAAAAAGAGATAAAATTTTTTATAAAGCATTTATTCTTCCTTTCCTGATATTCCCATGTATTTATCTATTAATCACTATAATCTGTGTTTTGTAGATTTATAAGATATTGGTCTATTTTTATATCCTATTTCATAAAATTAATCAGTATACTAATATGCCTGGCACCATGCATTGGCAAAACTCATGCTAAATCAAGTTTTATAATTGTATCTCCCCTTCTTTCTTTACCCTTAAAATCTGATGGAGAATTTGGGTAACTGAAAAATTCATCCTTCACCTGCATTCAGGAGGTCTCCTTAGTTCTAGGTAAATGAATCTGTTATTCCACAGTAAAAATGTAATAGAACACTTTCCCAATTATGGTCTTCATTTCAGGACATTATCAAAACAGAGGATAGGGAACCACCTTTACTAAAACAGCAGCCAAATTTTTGGAATGGTTTCCTGCTTGGTGAATGAAGTAATACACAAACATAACTACTAAAAAAGCAAAAACAAAACCAAAAACTCCAAACACTAATGTTCCATTTTTTTTTCTTATTTTCTAATTCCATTGACTTAACTTCAGTGCATAGAACTACCCTTCCACCTTGGGCAGTCAATCATGTCACATGGAGCAGAAGCCCTCAAGCTGGGGATATTGGATACAGTGAAGAAAATACTATAAACTGTAAATCAAAGATGATGTCTAGTTTATGAGAATTTTGCCTGAAGACACATTTTTATTCCCAAAAGCCTCTTTGCTAAAGCATTTATTATGGATCCTAATTCCTCTTGCAAACTTCGTTAATACTCATGGATATCTTTTGCATACAGAACAGGGCACATACCATCAAAACAAAGGTATCTTTCTGGGAAGTGCAGAGTAGATGGGAGTCGATTACAATGAGGGAGGTGGATAGCTGAGCCACATGTGCTGCCTATACAAAGTACAACAAAACTGTCCATTCTGTGAGCATCTCTGGATATCCCTCACCTCAGGACCATCTCCTTAAGATCACCAGTCGGAAAGTTCACAGTGTGAGAAGAGGTGTTCCTTCAACAAACAACTTCCTGATCAGTTTTGAAATAATTAGAAAATATTTTCTTTCTTCATATCAGGTTACTTCACGCCAGTGTTTATTTAATTCATATTTCTGAAGTTTTCTGGCTTGGTTTCACTTGAAATTCAACATTCTTGGCCTCCACCTCCTGTCTCAGCATGTCTAAGTTAAGAGGGTGCTCTTTCTTGCTTCTTTTAAAAGCTCTTGCCAAGTACTGGGTATGCATCTTTTGTTCATTTTCAGGGAGTCCCCCAAAATACGTCTTGATCCTCCTAATTAAAAATGTCCCTGAAGGTGGGGGTATAGCTCAGAGGTAGAGCAATTTCTTAATGTGTGTGAGACTTAATCTTCAATGCAGAAAAACAAAAAGTCCTTGATCTTTCTTCATCCCCAGGTTCATATCATAACATGGTTGACTAAAGTCCACTGGCCAGGTTCTCCCACCTCTATATGATTACCGTCACATTCTGTTGCAACAAAATTTGTTATATAGATATTTCTACATCCTAGCTTTTGATCTACTGATTTTATGTAAAATCTTATATAATCAAATTCCCAACTGATGGAAGAATATGGATAGCTTTCTGAGAGTTTCTTGAAATAAATTTTGACCCAAGTGGGAAAAAATATGAAGATAGGTAATATTTTTCCAACTCTTAGAAAGGTGTATTTCTTTATCTATTTATAGATATCCATGGAGAAAACAACTCTGGAACCTAGACTACCAGTACTCACTCCTGCTTACCACCTGTTACCACCTCTCGCCATACTTAATATTAGCTTTGTACAGTTGGTAGTCACCACATGTTGCCAATTTATTGTTAAATTGTTTTCTCTCTCTCTTGAGATCATAACTCTATTAGATCCAAGACTTTTGAGGGTATCAGGAGTTGTCTTTCTTATATTAGTTCTTTGAGGTCCTAGTGCATGCTCAGTTACCCTAAGCTCACTTGGCACTGAATATTACCTATATGCATGTGATTGTGCTATGAATACACACCTGCCAGGACACTCCACCAAAAATGATGGGTATTGGTGAGATTGAGCTATCACTGACTTGCTATGAACAGTCCCTCAATAATTTTATCCTACATGATGAAAGCACCTTTTAAACATGTATGAAAATATCACAGTGAAATCCATTAATTTTATGAAATAAATATTTACTAATTATAATCTTTTTACAAAAAGAACAATTTTATCCTGGAGATGACTTACTCAGTAGAGGAAGTCACCTCCAGCTTCAAGTAGAGCCTTCCCTTACCTTTTCACAGCCTTGAATCCTTGAGCTGAGATTCCAGGAAGTACCCGAAAGTCGAAGTCCAGTAGGTAACACTGAACTTTTTGGCAGAAATTACTGGTGAAGTGAAGAGATATTTGCTTGAAACATTTTAGAGCGTTAAACAGGAAAACCCACAGTCATCGGCTGAGGGATGCCTGGAGTGTGAAGGTTGGGTCTGTTTCTGTACCAGGTTGCCTTTTACTTTGACTCTACTGGAAGGAAAACGCTGGGTTTCAGAGTTGTGTCTTGGCTTCACCTTCTGCGCTTTCTCTTTTCAGGTTCTCGGTGTCCCTCCCTCTCATCTTTTCTTTTCTCCTTCTGCATCCAAAATTTTCATTTAAGTATTAGCTATCAATTCATAGTAACATCTTAAATGACTCATTATAGCTTTATGCTGAGAATGCAAATTGCATATACAACATTTGAAAATATGAAAAATGATTGAAACTACTTTTGTGAACTCCAAGAATTAAGACAGGGGAAAGGGGCTTTAGTCAAGACCCCTAACACTGTGGAAGGTAGATAATATTTCTCCTGTCTATAGTTTGTAGAAGACTGACTTTATGGCACGTCTAGATGAAGGTGTCTCTTCCCAGCCCCAAGCTTGAAAGGGACAAAAAACATATAGTTAGCTGTCTGGATTCAGAGACTCTCTAACAGAATGGTAAAATACAAGTCCATCTTATGATCCAATCATGTGATATTAGACAGATGGTGTCATCCTCTAAGTTGACTTATTTATTTATCTTCTGGAGCTTGCACCCAGGGCCTTATGCACTCGAGGCAAGCACTCTACCAACTGAGCTTATTTTGACACAGAATTTGTACTGACAAGATATGATCATATATTTTGACTATAACAAATACTCATTCATTAATTTAATTTATGAAGAAATTAAAAACTTTTTATTAGCCAGGTACTCTAACTAGCTATGGGGCAGTATTTAGAAAATAGGTAGTGTGATGACTGTGATGTCTGTTCATGTATTCAGCACCTATCCATTTGAACAATCATTTTGTGCCAGTCATTGTTCCAACCAGCGTGAATAGAGTGGTCAGATGGCAAGATCTCAACTTGTGTATAGCAAGCCCTTTTTTTTTTGAAAATACTTTCCAAAAAAAAAATTGTCACAAAGAATATTCAAAAAAGTTTCTAATAAAAGAACACCTTCATTATTTGCACCTTGAATATACTTTTCCAAGGGGAAAAGGTTTGAGTTATTTCTCTATGTTCTTCCATTTGAGTGTCACAGTGACTGAGGAGTCCTACAAGAAAGACAGCAAGATGAAGGAGAAGTGGTTGCCACTCTCAAAAGACTTGACTCTTCAATAGTACAGGTATCAAATGGGCAATATGTCAACTTGATATGATCAAGATGTCATGAGAATAAAAAAAAAAAAAGTGTTGGGTTTACCCACATCTCTTATTGCTCTGGATCTACAAATGTCCATGCTGCCAAATGGCCATTTCCTTGAGGATGTCACACAGATCTCACAGGATTGAGCTATTGAAAGAAAATTTTATCATTCACCCCAAATCTGATCTTCATTATTTTAGTGAATTGTTAAGTCTGATTAAACCAGGTATCTTGTTAGTTACCTTGAGTCCTCCATTGCCCTCAAAACACCCTGCTGTCCTATCTGTTAACTATCTTAATTATTACTTTGATTGTTATTTTTATTATTACTGTCATTCATAGGACCTTACTTAAAACCCTCATAATTTCTTTCCTGAATTATTTCTTTGGACCATAAACCAATGTCCACATCTCTACAGCACAACTTCCACCCTTGATAATGCTATCAGAATAATGATTCTAGAATATAGTGCCAATAATATCAAGCAAAAGAGAGAAAAATTGCACATTACTAAAATCCATGTTGAAAATGGAAATATTACCACAGATACTACTGAAATACATTAGACAATCAGAAGCTATTTTGAAAAATCTATACTCTAATAAGCTGGAAAATCTTGAAGTCATCAGTAAATTCCAGAGACATGTTACCTACCCAAATTCAATCAGAAAGTTATAGAAAATTTAAACAGATCAATTTCAAGTAAGGAGATTGAAGAAGTCATTAAGAGCCTACCAACAAAGAAAGCCCAATAGATTCACAGCCAAGTTGTACCAAGTCTTTAAAGAAGAAACTGATAGCAATCCTCCTCAAATTATTCCACAAATAGAAGAGGATGGATCCCTTCCAAACTCATTCTATGAAGCCAATATCATACTGATACCCAAACCAGACAGACACATCAAGAAGAGAGAACTTCAGACCAATATTCTTGAGCAACATAAATGTGAAAATTCTCAATAAAATACTAGCAAACTGCACACAATAACACATTAAAAAGATAGTGCACCATGACCAAGTGGGTTTCATTCCATGGATATAAGTTTGGTTCGACATACAGGAATCAATAAATGTAATTCACTGCATCAATAGATTTAAAGACAAGAATTGCATGGTTCTCTCAATAGATGCAGAAAAAGCATTTGAGAAAATACAGCATTGATTCATGATTAAAACACTAGAAAAAATAGGAATAAAAGGATCATTCTTCAACATTGTAAAAGCTATAGATGACAAACCCAAAGCCAATGTCATTCTAAATGGAGAAAAACTGAAAGCATTCCCTCTAAAAACAGCAACAAGATGTAGATGCCCACTTTTACCACTTCTATTCAGTATAGTCCTACACAGAGCAATTAGGCAAAAGAATGAAATAGAAGGGATCTGAAAAGGAAAATAAGAGCTAAAACTAACTCTGATTGCCAACATAATTCTATATTTATAAGACCCAAAAAACTTTACCAGAAAAATTCTAGAATTCATAAATGAATTCAGCAAAGTAGCAGGATACAAAATTAATACCCACAAGTCAATTGCATTTCTATACTCCAATGATAAATAAACTGAAAGAGAAATTAGGAAAACCATCCCATTCACAATTGTTTCAAGTAAAATAAAATAAAATACCTGGGAATCAATCTAACAGAAGTGGTGAAATACCTTTACAATGAAAATTACAGAACATAACAGAAAGAAATTGAGAAAGACCTTAGAAAATGGAAAGATCTCCCATGTGCTTGGATAGGCAAAATTAAAATTGTCAAAATGGCCATACTACCAAAAGCACTATGTAGATTCAGTGCAATTCCCATAAAAATTCCAATGATATTTTTCATGGAAATATAAAAAGCACTCATGAAATTCACTTGGAAAATAAAAGGCCCAGAACAGTGAAAGCAATCCTTCAATTTCTTTCTTCAGTGTTCTATAGTTTTCACTGTAGAAGTCTTTCACCTCCTTGGTTAGATTTATTTCCAAGTATATTTAATTTCATTTTTTGAGGTTATTGTGAATGAAATAATTTTCCTGATTTCTTTTTCAGCAGCTTCATTATTGGAATAAAGGAATGTTATTGATTTATGTATGTTAACCTTGTGTTCTGCTTATTTACTAAATTTGTTTATTAGCACTAGCAGTCTTCTGATGGAGTTCTGTGGGGTCTTCTAGGTATAAGATCATGTCATCTGCAAATAGATAATGTGATTTCTTTATTCCCTATTCATATCCCTTTAATTTCTTCTCCTACCTGATCACTCTGGTTATAATTTTAAGATCTGCATTGAATAGGAATGGTGAGAGTAAACATCCTTGGCTTGTCCCTGATTTCAGAGGAAATATTTATAGTAGTTTTTCTCCATTTAGTGTGACATCGGCCTTCAGTTCATTGTATATAATCTTTATCATGTTGGGTAAGTTCCCTCTATATTCCATCTCCAGCATTTTTAATATGAATGGGTGCTGGATTTTGTTGAAGGCTTTTTCTGCATGTATTGAGATGATCATGTGATTCTTGTATTTAATTCTGTTTAAGTGGTGAATTATATTTATTAATGTATGTATGTTGAACCAAACTTGCATGTGTAGGATGAAACTCACTTGATCTTGGTGTGTTATCTTCTTAATATGTTTTTGAATGTGGCTTGCCAATATTTTATTAAGGATTTTTGCATCTATGTTCATGAGGGATATTAGTCTGCAGTTTTCTTTCCTTAGTATGCCTTTGCCTGGTTTTGGTATCAGGGTGATACTGGCTTCACAGAACCTTATTTGGGAATGTTCCCTCACTTTCTGTTTCATGGAATAATTTGAGAAGCTCTCTCTCATGAAGAAGCTAGAGCAAAATAAGTGGGGACAAGGGGATTCCATAAAAATAGAAGGAAGATTGATAGAGTAAAGGAAGGGAAGAGAGGGGATGGAGAAGAGATAGGATAAATGGGAAACTGTGGAATGAAATTCACCAAATTATGCTATGTACACATATGAATATATTATATGGTGATTTTCACCTTTATGTATATCTAATAACTACCAATTAAAAATAATTAATAAATAGAAGGAAGACCAGAAAAGGAAAGGGAACAGGGAAGGCAGAAAGGAAGAAAAATAGAAATACTGTTGACTGAAAGAGCAAAATTATATTCCAATCATGTATTATTACATCAAGATGAACTCTACTATTAAGTTTAACTATAATGCACTAATAAAACATAAAAATAAACTTCATAAAGACATGATTTTTGTGCTATATTCCCAGTTCTGAGAATAGTCATCAACATCTAGTACATTCTCAATAATAATTTCTTAAATGAAGGCATGAATGATCCAGAATCTGATCTGAGACCTGTCTAAATCCTCCGTTCCGGGTTCAGTTTCACCTTGTTGGAGATGAAAAGGATTAATGGTTGTTTTATTGAAATGCCTTATTTCATTTCCTAATCCTTGCCACTTTTTCTTCACCTCTTGAATATGTTCCTACCATCTCGTATTTGTAATTTAATTCCTCTGTGGTCGAAGTAGATCACCAAGTGCTTGAAATGTGGTAAACTTCCTAGCTGACTCAGACATGTGGAATGTTAGAATTTGAAAAAAAAAAAAAAAGCTATAACTTATCAGCCTTTGCTGGGTCTAATTTTTCTAGTTGTAAGATCTTCCTTTCCTATCACCCCTAACTTACCTGATGGAGAAACTTCCAGGTGCTGAGTGCAAGGAGGGACAGTGACATCATCTCCTTGTGTGCTCTTCCTCTACCATCCATATTCTTTTCTGCACAGCCTCTCTTATCCTGGGCTCCCATCTCCCCACTCATCCATCTGTTTCTATTGCCTAGATGCAACCTGTCTCCAGCATGTGTCAGAGCAGCTGCTTGATTCCATCAGTAAATGGTTCAGAAATATATTAATTGAATATATTGAATATATTTGGATGGAATAGTCAAACAACATAATTAGAAATTTTTAATCAGGAATAGATGTTTTCATAGAAATAAAAGTTGCAAGTTGAGGATAGCATGCTCTTAAGAAGTAGGCAAGAGCACCTCATCTCCCAAGCTTCAGAATCTCAGGGTACTGAAAATTTGCCATAAGAAAATAGAAGAGATTGGGAAATGCTGGTTGGACCATTCACACATTCTTTTTGGGAAGTTTTTCAGCACATTGTTAATTAGGGACATATTTTATGGACAACAAAAGTGGAAATCAAAAGAACAGGGGTATTTTTTTTTTTTTTTAAATCAGTGTCTCTCTGCTGGGAAGTTCACTGCTCTGTTAATATCTATCACACTGGGCTGAAAACTTTCAAGACCTCTGTTCCAAATGGTGATTAAGGAAAGAAAAGTGAGAACTGAAACAATGCCAGAGTTTTAACATAATATCTGTGGGTGCCTTTGTGAGTGCCACATTGAAAAAAAAAAAAACAAGTTTCTCAATATTTCTAGGAATTAAATGCCATCTTCAGTATAAATTGTGGGAACTTGCTATATTATCAACAAAGGGGATTTAACGCATTTTAAAAGGTAAAAAGAGCGTGGTGTACTGTCTAATCAGGGGTAAAAGGAGTGAATTGGAGATCTCTGAACAAATAGAGACAGTGATTCGCTTTTTCTGAGAAATTTACCCTGGCATGACCACTTCCTATAATGTTTAACGGGTTACAGTCCAGATTCTAATGCACAGAATTCCATACAACTCTGCCCTTGCTTGTAAATTGCATGTCAGTTGTTGGCTGTGTTTATGTCTCATTTCCTTTATTGCATTATGAACTAAGCAGCAGTGTGTTCTCTCCCCACCCTGTGCCTCTCATCGCATCGAGGGTTGAGCTGTGCGTGGTGTGCAGTCAGAAATGCCTATTGAATGAACTTCTTGTCTATGTTGATCCTATTAACCAGATAATTGCCTAATCTCCACTTGGCTTTGTGCTCTATAGGCACAACATAACAGGTGAAGTGAATAAAAGCTCTCTTCCAGCAAATGCTCTCATGAATGGGGTCTTTTTTTGGGAGGATGTGGTCGCCTGTACCTCTGGAAGACAATGTTCATCTCACACCAATGAGCAGATTAGACTCAGAACAAAGTTGACCCAAAAGATCAGATTTAGTATCAACACAGACAGACCTTTATAGAGGAGAAATCAGGGGGAAAGCTGCATGCCCAAGTAGAATAAGACTTTCCCTTTCCATGGCCACTCTTCTGTCTGAACAAACATTTGAACCACAGACATTCCAATCCCCATCAACACTGTTTACTTGGGCTGAGGCAAAACTCAATAAGATCGATTCCAAGTTACAGAGCCAGATATACAGAGAAGGAGAACTGTGGTGGGGATGGGGGAGAGAGAGAGAGAGAGAGAGAGAGAGAGAGAGAGAGAGAGAGAGAGAGAGAGGAAAGAAAGAAAGAAAGAAGATCTGAAGATCTGTGCTACTAGGCACAGCCAGAATTTGAGTTGCTAAAAATCAGGAAAATTTTTGAACTTGTGGGGTGTCGCCTACCTCTTGACAGATCATTTGCAATTGAGGCTCTGAGTTATCAAACACAGTTAACTAGCATTTCATGGGATGTTCTGCTATTACAGAGGGTCAAGAATGTTCATTTGGAGAAGTTATTTCAAAAAGTTACCTGTATATCTTATATCCCAACCCTAGTAACATAAAAATATAAATAGGTGACATATCATAATATTTTCATATTGGGTAACTACAGAGAATATTTTGGCATGGGTGCTTAATCTAAAATGTTCAATTTTAATCAGTTTGAACTATGGTCTGTCTTTCTGTGAACTGAAAGCCACCAATCAATTTTCCTTTATCTTTTTTTCTGTTTTTCTTACCCAAGGCAATGCCTTTTGTAAAAGGGTATTTATTTTTAATGGATTTTTTAATGAATTTTTCAGTCAAGCTATTAATAATGCCATTAATTATAGGCAGCTTGTATTAAAGTGCACGCTGGCCTCTTAATCCTGACCCCCAGCTATTGGCTTGCAGCTAATCCAGCCTGGTGCTTGGCAGAGAAGGGCAGGCCTCAGCCAGCGGCTGCTAGGAAACAGGATGGGAAAGGCAGAACCAAGGGATAAGAGGGAGGAGGGGACGAATAGAATGTTTCGTCTCTTCGTTGCCAGAGGGCCTGAAGTTTAAAGCCAGATGATGTGTGAGTGGGGTGGGATAATCCCGTGGATGCCATGCAAGCACTTAGGAAGAACTTCCCACTGGAAGGGCTTTGCTCTGCCTTCAAGGCCTGGCCGGTTTGATAACCCCACAGGAACACTGCGCTCCCTTACCTGAGGCGGGTATGTGTGACTGCCTCAGCTTCAATCTGCTTAAATCGACCAGACAGAAGCCTCAGCCACATAATGGATTCCAATCCCTAGCTTTCTTTCCTCCAGCACCCCAGCTTCCCAGTGTTAGGAAAAGTGTTTAATTACCATTTGCTTTCAAGATAATTAAATGTTTCAGGATTTCATCCTGTAGTGAAAATGCTGCTGTGGGTTTATGGGGATGAGTGTGCTGTATGTTTTTAAGTTGCTGGGTAGCACAAGCAAAGGATCAGGTCTCCATGAGTAATGAGCAAGCTTTTAGTTGTCTTTTGTTGATTGTTAGGGTTGACATGGTGAGTTGACATGGTGAGGAAGCAGCTCAAGATGAAGATGATGGGGAAAAGGGCTTCAAGAGACCATAAGCAGAGTGAACTGGAGATAGCATACATCAAGAATGACATAAAGAAAATAGCAAAAACAGACATGCAAATAGATGGAAAAAGCTGATTATTTTCCCCCACTTTACTGGGGATTTAACCTACTGCTGAGCTACATCCCCAACCCTTTTTGCAGCTATTTTGAGACAGGATCTGACTAAGTTGCTCAGGCTGTCCTTGAAATTGTGATTCTCCTGCCTCAGCCTACCAAGAAATTGGGATTACAGGTATGCACCATCAGGCCCAGCTTGAATGAATTTTTAAAAATTATAATAATGAGAAAAAAATAGAAGACATTAGGAATCCATGGGTCTCCTGACAATAACTTCTTTTGCCTCCTGAAGGGCAGTCATTGCATCCTATTAGTATAAGAAAAAATATTGTTTCTAATAACAAATTCTTTCTAATAAAAAATGAGTAATAATACTAGGACACTGCTATAGCTATTTTCTGGTATAATGATTTTGACATAAAACAAGGTGAAACCTCACTTTTAATTATACTCAAAGTAAGTCTGAGTTCAATTTTCCAGAAAACGAGAACGTTTTAAAGAATTTATTTCATATTGAATTATAATAAATATTTATATTATATATAGAAATATATGGGTGTCAGGGAGAGTTGATTTCAGAACAATTCATTTGTTATTAACACTTTTATTATTTTCAACTAGAGACATCAATTTCCCACCTAACTAAAAGAATTTCTGCCATTAAAAATAGAACAACATAATAATGGGTTGCGCTGTCATGAAAAATGGGAAAGAATCATCACATTCATCAAATTACTTCTTCATTCCTCTAATGTACATTACATGTCTGGCATGGGTCTGAGATTGGGTCAAATTTCGTAGACAGTGATGAACAAAACCAGCATGGACTCATAGAGCTTGATATTGACTGAGGTGCTGATGCCAACATCTACCCAAAATAGTTTTCTCCCCATCCATCCACAGAAAGTAACAAATAATTGAGGGATTGGTGGTGTGCATGCCAAAGGTCATCACCAGGACACTCATCAGTGTTACTAAAGAAACACCGAAGAGCGCAATATCAAAGACACGGAGAATGGTTTGCTTACTCCTTTACTAGTACCTTTTATGAGTCTAGAATATTTTTGTCCTATTAATCTAAGATAAACCTCTCTGATGATATCTATGTGAAGTTATCACATGCTAGAGTTTTATGGAAAGTTAATTTATTACCGCTGGGAACAGAACCCCTCCATCTGTCTGTTGCATCAGTTTCAGATGTCAGCCTTGCCAGGAAGTATGAAGAAATTTCCTCTCTCATTCTAATTATTTTCACAATGCCCATGTTCCTTTAAGCTCTTAGTGGTGAGACTATTACCTGGATAGAATCAGAAGTAATGTTCTTCATATCCCCAAATAGCTGCATATATTTTTAATTTTCTTGGTGTATGAGAGAATTTGGCTTATGATTTAAGAGTATAAGCAGAGTGCTGTTCATTATCAATGTGTTTGATTTCCCAACACACTAAGCTCTATAGAGCAAAAACTGTTTCTTTCTGTTGGGTCTCTCAGTCTAGCGCAATAAAAGACAGAGTTGGAAATCAGGACATTTATTGAGAGAGTAAAAGAATGAAAGGTGAAAAAAATGAAGGTGATATAAAGTAAGATATAAAGTCATTTTAATTTTATTGTCAAGAAAACTGATTTCTGTTATATTGTTTTTGTGTATTTGATCCTTTCCCCCCTTTATTTTTACCCTCAATTTAGCAATCTGCAACCTGGGGAAATTTGAACACGTTTAACCTTACTAATATTTTGTTTCTCCATCCTTAAACTGTGACTAAGAATCCCTACTGTGTCAAGCACAGTGGTTTTCACTTGAGGCAAGAGGATTGTGAGTTCAAATTCAGCCTCAGCAATTTAGTGAAACCCTAAAGTAGTAACTTAGTGGTAAAGTGGCCCTGGATTCAATCCCCAGTACAAAAAAAAAAAAAAAAAAATCCTAGAATCCTTACTTTTCAGAGTCATGTAATTTAATGAATGTAAAGTCCCCAGTGAAAAGCATGAAAATGACTCACTATATTGCAATAAGTTTATTATTAATTTTGTTGCTTTCTGATGCTACCTGTATTAAGAATATATAATAATTATATTCTACTTTTGAGCTATACATTCCAGGAAAATAGTTATACCCCTTCCTTGATTTTACTCAGTGCCTATTATTCTATATGCTTGATTTACCTGGAGATCAGATCTCACTGATCACTGCATTAATATAATAAATTCTAAATCTTGAAGCCAGTTTTGTACAATTAAGACATGCTGTGCAGACTGGCTTTTCATCTACATGTTACTCAGTTTTCTGAGTTTTGTGAATTTCCACATTATTAAAACATATTTTTGGACTCATTTTTTTTATAATTTAAAAGACTTAATGCTAGTTATGACTTATCAGGGTTCAGTTCAAAAGCAACCCCAGGCCAAACCTTTCTAATTAGATTATTGACATTGTGCTACTTGACTGGAGATTGTAGGAGGATTCTATGTAATTTTAATTTGATAAACACCGGACCTGAAACGCACTGTCCTGCATTTGATAGTTAAGCATGCTTCCCACTAGGTTCATGGACTTGTAAAGTGTGTCCTAAATCTCTGGCAGAGGGGCAGCATGAAACGAGATTGGTGGGGACAGACTGGGCTGTCAGGGAGACCCAGATTGTGTTCATGTGACAGTGGCATCTGTCTCTTCAGAAAGTGCTGCAGTGCAGTTGTCATTGATGTTCAGTTGTCCCAATGTGTTTGTTTTCTTTGTTTCCAGTTCTGTATTGACCAAAAAATTCTAAAATTTCTAAAACAAATAAAACCCCAAATTATGTTGTACAATTTCTTTAGCTTATTTCAAGTGATGTGGTGGTTTTATTACATATCCAAACACTCTCCGTCTTTTTTTTCCCCTCTCAGATCTTGCCTAGGAAGCTGGGCTTCCTGTTGCTATCTTCAGGGCCACTTCATAGTTGCCTCAAATTTCAAAGTTTCATTTAGTTTCATTATAAAGCCAGACCCAGAACTCTTGAAAGTTGTTAATTCATTTAAATATTTGGAGCACAGATCAGAGGGTGGGGGCGGGAGGGAGTCTTTTATACTGCATTTATTTTGGGAAAAAAATAGAGGACTCAGAGGCCCAGCCTTTCTGAACAAAAAAGAAAAAAAACTATGTTTAGTTAATTGGGCAATGTGCCTCACTGAATATATATCTTATGACTCTGTTCATCTCAACTCCTCAATGTTCTTCTTTCAAATTTATCTCAGGACTTCATATTTTTAATTTTACTTTATGGGTTATATATAAAGTTAATCGCAAATTCCAGGAAATTTTTTCTAAAAAAACATTTGTGAAGAGTGGCATAATACAATTCAGCTTAGTTTTATATGACTGTGATGACTGTGTCATTGATCATATTCATAGCTCTTCTCCTAGGTGGGAAATATTGCCATCCCATGAGCCGTGGAAGCCATAGCAGAACACACACTGTACACTTCAAAATATTTAAAATGTATCAAGTATGAGACAAATTCTTATAAGATAATATTGAAATGTATCTGATTTTTTCCTGATTGGTGAACACCATATTTTTTCATATATCAGGGTTGGGAATATTAGAAAAGGCCTTAAAAGCCTAACTTCATAAATCATTCTTTCCCTTCCCACATTTATCCCAAGTAAATAGTACTGAAAATTTAGTTTCTGTTGAAGAGGAAGGCCTGTTTATGACACCACTCACAGCCAGGACTCAGTGCCCTTGCTGCCTCTATCAGTGTCATGCTAGTGTCACTGTAAAAAACGGGATGGAATAACCCATCCTTGTTTTCATATAGCACCAGACCTACTGTCTGCAAAATGCCTTTATGTTCATACTCCATGCTCTCCATGTGACAACTTTACACAGTAAAGGACTATGAGAAAAGAGAATATTATCCTCATTTTATAGATCAGGAAATTATTAAGGTTTAGAAAATTCAAGTGATGTCCTCCATCCTACAGCTTCCACTTAGCACAGAATTCTATATCAGGTAATCTGAATTCCCATCCAGTGCCACTTTTTGTAGCATTCCAAGCTACAACTTGGTACTTGTGCCTCTCTATATTATATGAGTACAACTATGGCAGAAACTGGATTAATACATCAAATGATAGGGAGTCCAATTTTCGTTTCAGTCCACAGATTTCGAGTTGTGTTTCTGGAGCACTTTGGAATGCTTAGTCCATTCTGTGAGAAATACAAGGATCCCATCTAGAACCTTCTTCCCACCAGCTCAGACAGCACTGGAAATCTTTCTCACAGGGCTCTGACTCCATGTCAATTAGGAGAGGAAGGAAGCACACAGCTCCTGAAGTGGAAGGCTGCAAAAATGAAAACTGAAGTTTTGAATGAACATAACTCATCAACATGATCAATTAGTCATTTAAAGAAGAGTAGGGAATTTCCCCAAGATGTCTTAGAAATTCAAATAGTTACCTAAAGATTCTGAAGGAAAGATGGTGGCCTGCAATGAGCTCTTAGCATAGCTGTAGGATCCTTGCATTCTCTAATATCCTTGGATCCACGCTTATTCCACTGGGTTCTTCACCCAGCTAATGGTGGGAAGTGAGGGACAGGGGAGATGCAGAGATGAAGGGAGCTGTCTTACGCTCTTCATCTCTGGATGGAGGAACATGGCTTTTATTAAAACACAATCAGGGAAAGTGAATTAGGCTTTCTGGATTCTTCTTTTCTTCCATCTTTCAATTAATTTGTTGGCAAGGCAAATTACTGTGTTGCCAAATTCTTTGTATATTGATCAATAAGGTCTCTCTCTCTCTCTCACTCTTTTAGTAATAACTCAAAGGAAATGCACATGATAGTAGGGCAGTATTGCTAAAATCAATATTAAGTTCATAAATCTGTAACTGTTTCAAATCCTTAATGTATTGGCTTCATTCTTGCCCTTTCTTCTGTTCCACTGTAATGGCGTGGCTTTAAAAATATTTTTAAAGGGTTTCTGGAAAATAATTCAATATTGTTCCTAGCCTCTCTACTTTCCTTTTTCTAGGGAAGTTTCACATGGCTAATGCTTTATTGTTTCAAGTCACTTGCTAGTTATTTGGCTTTGACAGAGCTGGGTTATGGATTCAAGGGAAGGAGAGAGTAAAAGAACAAAAGGAGTCCAATTCATGCTTGAGATTCTTTGTCTTCCCACTGGGACTATGTTTTTGTTTGTTCTTTACAGGAATGATGAATACTGATCAGACTAAATTTAAGACCCACAGGGAAGTTGTATGCACTATAAAATTCTTTGGGTCCTGAACAGGGTAACACACTTATGATTTCAAAAAGTACTGATGAATCTCAGTAAAGACTAGGGGAATTTTTTTTTTTAAAGCAAAGTAAATAGAGAGCCCGAGGGACTGGAGTTCTCTCTCAATTCTCACTTTCTCTGTTTTCTTTTAACTCTTTATAGCCCCTACCTTTCCAACATTTCTCTAGGGAGTTAAGCAATCCCCAAGGTTAGAGCAAAAATAAAAATGATACTCAGTGAGCTTTCGAAGTAAACAAAGTCTATGCTTGTGTACAGAGTCTGTTTTATTGTCCCAATTCAATAAACTTCTTCCTCATAGCCTTGTAAATAGCAACCATCAGGACACAGCTCCTGAAATTCAGTCTTACAGAGTCCTGGCAAGTGAAAGCAATTAAAACTTTCAGTTCTACCTGCTTTCACTACACACAAATAGGCATAGTGGTATCATATAATTGTAGATTAGTTGATTGAAATGGCCCTAGATGTAAATACATACTTAAGGTGATTTGTGAATTTCAAGAAGTTATGTGATGCAGTTCTTTGTACATTATGCATGGCTTCGCCAGTTACAAAGAAAACTAAAATGTCTTACAAAAATTCAGTACATGCCTGTACATATAGATTTCATTTTATAGTCACCTTTAAAGAACAAAGGGATAAGCATTATTTTTAATTCATTTGAATAGACCACTAGAATGACTTATTTTTTTTTCCTTTTAGTTATATTCTTTTCTCTTTGGCAACAAGGAACTCTGTAGTACAGTAGAATATGGCATAGTATATTATTTATGCCATAGGTCCTTTTCAGTAAAGTTTCAGCTAGTACATATTTCAGTCTTTGCTGGACATGTGATCTCTATCTAAATTATTCAACCCTGCTGTTGTAGAGCAAACGAAGGGATAGACAGGGCTGGGGGTATATCTCAGTGGTAGAGTACTTGTTCAGCATGTACAAAGGCCTGGGTTAAATCCTCTGTATTGGGGGGAAAAAAGCAGCATAAAAAGAAGCCATAGACATATTGATGTGATTTTGTCCCATTAAACTTTATTTTAAAAATAGATGGCAACCCACCCATGGAACATAACTTATCAGCCCATGGAGAAAAATTTCCTCATCAGGTTTTAATACTAGTTCAAAGTCTATAGTGTTATAGTTAGTATAATCTGTAATAGGATCATTGAATTAACTCTTCAGTTTTCATCTATAATATCGCCACCTGTATCTCTCCAGTCATTGATAAGTAAAGTAAGACTATATTGAATATGTACATGAGTAAGAACATGCATGTGAGATGGAAGTGGTTAAGATTAAGGCTGGTTAAGGTAAGACTGTCAAAGTATCATATGTCCAGACATTGATGATGCATAATGTAGGAATCCAGAAGTAGAAGTAATTACTATGGAAAGAAAGAAATCACAGTATTTCTAGATGCCCTTCAGTATGCCAAGTGCATTTGTTTTTACTTACTTCTTATTTAATATTCAAAATTCACCTAGACAATGGTGTTACTGTCATTTTTTTTTTCAGAGTAAGAAATTGAAACTCAGAAAGATTTTTAAAATATCCTCCAATCCTGTTTGCTTTTTTTCTTTAAAGTCATGGTAGCTGGTACAGAAGTGTATGTTCATCTCTGCCTAGCACAACTTGTAGAAGTAAATGAGAATTTCCTCTCCCTGTCAAGAAGCAGAAGCAGAGGGAGATGGAGTGAATTGCCTCTGGTCTCACAGTAACTTAAAAGAGCCAGATTGGAATTTTCAGTCTTTCATTTTTAAGCCATGTCTGAACACAGCACCATGCAAAAGAGCAAGGTCTAAACCATATTACAGGGATACAAAACCACATTAGAGTGGTGCAGAAGAAAGGAGGGTGGAGCTTAAGTTGAACCACCACTGTAAGGCGGCACTGGGCTATTTTGAATACAATCTATAAATACATCAATGAATGAGGAAAGGGATTATAGACTGATGAAAACTATTATGAGATGATACTTCTGGAAATCTCCTACAAGACTAAACTAAGACAGACTGAACCCCTGTGTTGCCACAAGGATAATTATATCAGTTATTTGCCAGTCTTTAGATCTTAAAATCATTTTAAATGTCATTAACTCCTTAGGTGATAAGTCATTTTAACTCTTTGCCCCCAGTGTTCTCATCTGGAAAAATAAAAGGCTGCAGCACTATTGGTTATTTTCAGCTGTAAAAAACAAATGTATCTGCGATTCTTGAATTCACTGTGATCTAAACCTGTGAATTATGTACATATGGCCTTTGGCTATTAATCTGCCCACCAGAGTTTGCAATTGAGAACCTACCTAGGAAACAAGTGACCTAATATAGAACAAAAATTGGAGACAACATATGCTAATAACTATGAAATATGTTTTTTAGAGTGAATCACCACCACTGCCAATTATTTTGTTTTATTAAATTAGGGGTGCATTTTAGTACACTAGGACTTTGACATTTTTAGGAATACTCCAAAGTCAGGAGTATCAAGGTGTCAAATCTTATAACAAAAACTTCAAAAAAGACAGTTCAGGTCTGTGTCTTCCTTCAGACTACTTCTGAGTAAATCTGTGACCCAAGAGCAATTGCTCTGATCCAGGCAATCAGGGACTGGTGTTAATCATCCTTCCCTTTCATAAAATGGGATTAAGGAACTGTCAGTGTTGTTTCCTGACCCTTCTCTTGCATTACTGACATATGTTACAGGGAAACCCTGCCTCCACAGGCCAGACCATTGCTTGGCATCTCTGTACTTAGCACAGGAAGCCTGATCAATTAGTCCATTTTAACAGGAGCTCCCTAGCCAGCCTCCCTCCGGAAAATAGGTGAAAAATTCTTATATTCCTCTCAATATGTTAATCAGACAACTGGTATCACAGTCCTCTAACTGTGTAATACCAGTCCCCCTTGGCAGATATATTTTATTTGGATAATGATGTGAAATTTAAGATCTACGTTTCAATTGTGCAGAGCCATAGGCAGTTGTCAATTCTAGTGACAGACATAGACCTCGAGCTAAATTCCTGTGCACAAGCAAAAATTCCAACAAGCGTAGCACAATTCTGGTCCCTTAATAGAAATACATTTTCTCCCATAGAGGGGCAGTATTTTTAAACTGTTCATCACATCCCTTGGTACCAGCAAATCATTAATGTTCTCGAATATTTCCTTTAACATGGGCTTTGGTGACTTGAGCCATCAAGCAGTCTGAAAGGAAATCAGATGGTTATAACCTGATATCCTACCTCTTCTCTAGGAGAACAGAGCTGATTATACACCATTTTTATCCCTCTGCAGTTTCTCTAACAATGTTGCTAGTTAATAGGTCCAAACTCCAAGGCAAAAAGAAGAGCTCTTCACTGCTGAATTTCTAAGACCTTAGGATCCACATACTGGGGAGAAATCCCACTGCTGATCTTGCTGTTGGCAATTACATTAAAGAAACAGCCAGCAAGTGAATCTTGTGGCTTGGGGCATTGGTAATGTGATGTGCAGCCTCTCACCTCGAGGTCACTGGTTCAAATCCAATGGTGGCTAATAGGGGCTGAACAGTGTCTGATTACTCTAGGTAAAATTGTTTGTTAGATTTGTGAAAACACACAGAGTCCAGGGGAAAATGCAGCAAAATAAGTATCACAATTAATTCTGATGCATTGGTATTTATGATTTAGCACTTGATGTTCCTCATATAAAACTGATAGCTTTGTGCTGTGGTCTACAGGTAAATTAACCTGGACTTTGTCTAACCTAAGAGCAAGAGAATTCCAGAGGCTTTGTCCAGCTTAAGAGCAAGGGAATTCCAGAGAAATAGGTTCACTTCCTGAAATTCAAATCAGTGGCATCAGTACAGAAGGCTGACTGATTTTTCCTGCTCCAGTATTGGACAGGGAGGAACTGTCTGAGTATGACCTTTTTACATATTTCCAGGTACAAATTAGTGGTACAATCCATAAGACAAAGGATTTGGGGGTGAGGCACAATATGCATCATACTTCCTCTCTGGATTTTATTTTCTCATTTGAAATATAAAAAATTAGGGGAAAAATCTCTATCTATATCAGTAGCTATATGAGTCTGTGTTGTGTTGAGAGCTCTGACCTCTAGTGCTCTGGAACCCAACTTTTCACTGCCTTGATTGACAAGCATCGCCACCCCTCCATCACCTGTGCATTCAAATTCTCTGATATGAGACCCCCACCCAGGTTGCAGATCATCAAACCAAAACTAAAATCTTGACTTTGCTCCGCCTCGTGTATGTCCTGATACAGGGGGACTTATCCTTCCTAATTCTAGGGTATAATAAGAGGAAAAGAATATTTACCTCAAATTATAGTATGGATTAAAGGAAATAAAGGGAGCTACAGTGCCCAGGGTCATAGTATATATGCAGTGCATTGTACACATTTTATTAGTAATTACCTCTTTCACCATCTCAACCTCCATCCCCAAAGAATCAATATAAGATTGGTTATCATTCACTCGCTCAAAGGTTCTAAAATTTGGACTTACTTTTTCAGATTCATATAAACAGCCAATTGAGCTACCTAGTGTGAACTGCTATTATCACAACCACACATAAAGTGAGGATTCTCACCCTACTTTAGTAGAGGGACTGCAAAGGCCAATATAACAACAACAACAGAAAAGTGTTTTGAGTGTGCAAATTGGCCTGGGCAAGCATTTAATTAGGACAATAAAATAAGTTTTCAAAACTGGATTTTAATTTTTTTAAAGTGATCACTAGGGGATAGATAAGTTTTGAGTGGCTTATTCTATATGACTCTGCAACTCACATTGTGTTCATTTCTGGATTCAATTTTTTTTTTTTTTTTTGTCTACGTTCATCCAATCTTCCCATATTGCCTCACAATAGATGTATCCAAATTGCTAACTGCAATGACTTATTAATTGACATTTCATAGATAAAGGAGAACAATCTATGGAAGATAAATGAAGCTTTCTCTTGATCACTTAAATTCTTCTTTTCATACCTAAATATCCAGAGCAGGGTTTCTCAACTTCAGGATGGATGATTCTTTGTTGTGGGGGCTGTTCTGTGCTTCATAGAATGTTTATCAGTAGTTCTGATCTCTACACACCAGATGCCAACAACACACCCCTAATTGTGACAGTAGAAATGTCTCTGGATTTTGTCCAATGTCCCCTGGGGTGGCAAAACCTATCCAGTTGACAACTAGTGTTCTAGAGGCTCCACCTACCTCCCAAAGCCATCTGGGAAAACACCACCAGTGGAAGGTAAATAATTGGCATTTTCCCAGAGAACAAAGGGGCTATGATTTGTGTTGTTTACTCCACTTCCAAGTTACCTGCAGCCATCACTTGCCTCTCTGGTGTCTTCAAATTTTGTGTAAGGGCTGTAGATATATGTGTGTAGGGCTTTACTATTACCTTGGGATTTGGAAACAGGAACTAGAGGATTGGTGTTTGTTTTTATTTGACAGTTTCTGAAATTCTGTGGCTATTGATCTTTGATGTCTTCCAGATGGAACACACAATAACAGACAGCCCAGTTGTTGATTAAAAAGAAAAAAATCATAGAGCAATTGCCAAAAATCCACACACAAACAAAATGGGTGTTGCAGAAATCCACCTACAAGGAACACTGCTAAAATGGAAACTAGTAACTCTGAGATGCAGCATTTAATAGTGCTGGAGCCTTGGAGGAGGAATCAGAGACATCAAGAAGCTCTGCCTCAAACCAGGGCTGTGTGCCTTTCAGGACACTGAGACAATAAATAGGTTCAGTTTTCTCCAAAGGTTGATTGGCTCTTAAACTTTATTATGAGTGACTGTGTCAAGATAATAACTGAAAATTACTCCAAATATACAAAGAAAATTATTGTACAATTGCCTCCATAACTCATGGAGGGAGACCGGATGACAAATGGCTCATCTCCACAATCTGCAACATGGTAGGAAACAGGTCACATTGGACCTGGACTGCTAGACACTTGGTGCTTTTCAAATACAGGCATAATTCTGGACCATATATAAGCATATAAATGTAACCGGTATTTTCAAAGATTCTTGATTGCCAGGTAACTTTGTCAGACTTTGGCAGTTTGCCCAAGCCGTAGGTGTATGTTGTTACATGTCAGCTACAGAAATATGCTGCTGAAAGTATTTTGTTTGCTTGCTTGTGTGCTCTGTGCTGAAATAGTACTCTTGCAATGATCCTTACCATCTTACGTTTTACTTAAAAAACTAACTCCAAAAAGATTGAGAAAAAAATATATTTGGGGTTTTTGCTTGTAGATTTTGCCCATGCTACTGGTGTGAGAGAAGGCAAGCAAAATTAGGATGTAGGAGATGAGAAACAGGCAAAAATCTAATGTTTTCTTTCTTTTGAAAGGTCTTTGTAAACTTCTCTCCCTCTTCCTCACTCACCACTCACTTTTTGCAAGAAAATGAGGTGTTTTCATCACTTCTGCATTTAAAAAGAGGCATCTCACTTTTTCCCACAGTAAGACTTCCCCTGAGTGGAAGTAAGCTCTTCTCAGATTTGGAACTAACTGATCAGATATTTTCCCCCAATGCCCTTTCCTTGGTTTCTATAATGAATCTGGTAATATCTCTTTCCCCAATCAGCTCTCCACTTCAAACACCTGTAATGGTGTATACAGATGTTGCTGCTGACTAAAAAGAATAGCATAGTCGGGCCTGATGGCACATACCTTTAATTCCAAAGACAGGGGAGCCTGAGGCAGGAGGGACTGCAAGTTTGAGGCCAACCTCAGTAACTTAATGAAAACATGTCTCAAAATAACAAATTATAAAAAGGGCTTGGGGTGTTGCTCAGTGGTAAAGTGTCCCAGGGTTCATTCTCCATATATATAGAGCACAAGTTCCCTTTTATAAGAAAAAGCAGTTGTATTCAGTCTGCAGAGTCATCTTCAATAGATGATTGAAGCTTTGCCTGTTCAGACAGAATGTTTCATTCATATTTTCAGTCACATACAGGTTAGAGAGAGATTCATCTCCTTAAATCATAAAAGAACAGTAGAACATATTTATAAACACCTCAAAAGACTTCACAAAGTACTGTTAACCTATGACAATAATTTTAACAATAACTATAAAAGCAAGTTACATTTAGACCTTAAATAAGGCAAGATGTTTAATCTCATACTTCCTTTAAATAGACACTGATAGAAGGAAATGAGCAATGTGTCCTAGTTGATAGAGCAGATAGCAAAGTTTTTTGGCTGTTTTTGAATGATATGTAAAAACAGAGTAATACCTTTCAAAGTTGTTTTGAGGATCAGATCAGATGGTCTATGAAAACACTTTGAAAATCTAAAGTGGTGTTTAAGCACAGAAGTGGTTCATTGTTTAAATAGCAGCTCAGTATGTGGGGTGTTATTTTGGCAGATCCTTGATGTAGAATCAGGATTAAGTTAAGTTGGGTGGAGGTTTATCTACTATTACCTGGCAACCTTGTTAAAGTAGGTGGTGACATGTTAGCTTCATTCTGGATTTGTGGAGCTGATTATCACCCCTAAATGCTTAAGTTACTTGTGTCCCTAGGCTTGCAATTGTCACATGAGCAAAGGAAGCCACTGGAAGGTTTACATGGTGCATAAGATGATCACAAAACACTGCCTACACTTGCATCTGAGCTATAACTTTTGCTAACTTTGAGACATTTTATAGTTACATTATCTTTTAAAAAATATACACCATCACAGGGCTAGGGATGTGGCTCAAGCAGTAGCGCACTCACCTGGCATGCATGCCGTCCGGGTTCAATACTCAGCACCACATACAAAGAAAGATGTTGTGTCTGCCGAAAACTAAAAAATAAATATTAAAAAAACTCTCTCTCTCTCTCTCTCTCTCTCTCTTTTAAAAAAAATATACACCATCTCAAATCTCTAAGGGACTTATAGTGAATATAGATAATAATTGCATAGAAATGAGCAGTCCAAATACAAATACTAATGAAACAGGTAAAGAGTCAATTTTGTGACAGTTTTCATTCCTAAATGTCTTGGGGACTAGAGAAAGACAAGTGAATAAAGGGAAAAAGAGTATAGAGGGGCAAGATAGCTCCTTATTTAACTTCCCAGTGATTTCTTTTTGAAAACATGCTTAATTTGAAGCATTTCTTTCTTTACTGGTGAGGACAGATTCTGTGTTTCTCTGACAATATATTTCTTCCAAGAACAGATTTTCACCTTCAGATTAAAAAAACAAACAAACAAACAAACAAAAAACAAAACAAAAAAATGACTTCTGTATTTTGCTCATTAAAAGAGAGAGAAAAGAAGTTATTTCTTTCTGATGGTACTACTTTATGCTATTTCTCCAAGCAAAAAGATATTCACAGAAAACAACTTTGAAAGGTATTACTCTGTTTTTACATATCATTCATTTAATTATCTAAACTACTTAATGAATCAATTTATTTATTTGCATAATACTTCCCTGTCATGATTGTCATTAGTTTAATCCTTTTTATTCCTAATAGTAGTTTATTTATAAAAGTTACTAAAACAAAGGTTTTAATATAGATCCTTAAATGCAGAGAGTACACTATTTTTATACAATATTTTTTTCTGAGAGTGATTTATAATTGGGTAGTCTGAAAAGCTAAAAAGAGTAGCTGTTTTGGATCCTGTTTTTTTTGTTTCCAATTCTGTTTCTTTCATTTTACAACAAGGTACTTTTTTTCCCCCCTTCATCTCTGTAATAATTTATAATAAAATAAAATGCTTCACAAATTTAAGAAAAAGGCAAAATTATAGCTAATTTAGACTAAATTATATCTAATAAACACAAATTATAATAGCAGGAAGGAAATCTAGTATTTTATAGACAATATTTAAAATGGTAAATATGAATGCATTTCGGTTCTGCCTTCTCTTAGAATTGGTTGAATCATGAGCCTCACCAGGACATCATTAAATGCCTCCTGTCATCCATACAGAAAGCAAGCAGCAGACTTGCTTCCTGCTCCATTGTGGGGCAGGACCAGTAAAACTCATAATATAGACAAAAACTTTACAAACACCAGGAAAAAAAATTGTCATATGTCCTGTCCATGTATAAATATTTATAGAGATAAGGAATAAGGACCCTCCAAATTTGATAAAATATTTCCTGATTCTAATTAAGAATGTTTTATGATTTTATAGCCAAATCTATAATCCTGATCTAAAGTAGACTCACTACTTGGTGGAAAACCTTACAAAGAATCTGCAAATAGCCAAAAGCCAAAGACCCCAGTCAATTTTCTCCCTCCTGAAAAAAGTCTTTACATATTGGTGGCAGAGTATCATGCATGCCTGTAATTGCTCCTCTCATAGAAATGCAGAGAACAGCATCAGTACTCTATAAGAAAAAGGGAAATGACAATAAGATTAAAAGCATGGAATGTCGATCATTACAGCCTGAGATAGACTTTAGTTCTCCCTAACAACCACCCCCCCTCCAAATCTAACAGATATCAGAAACCGATGGTACCTCTTGTGCTATTTGTTCTTGGATGCAGAATTCTTCATTAAAGTTGAGGGATTAAATATAGCACTTTAGCTAATTAATTATAGTTTGATCGTTTTGACACCTCCAAATGACTCAGCCACATACCTTGAAGCTTTGTCAACTCAATTGCATCTTTATTTTTGTTGCCTTTAACCAACAATGAAGACTAATGCCACTCTTTCTAGTTTTCAATCACCTCTACAGAAGTGCTCCCCTGGCAATGTGCAAGGACAGACCTAATTAATCCCTCATCTGCCCTCCGTGGTGTCTATACATCACACTGGCAGTTGGAACTGCTGCTTGTTTTAAGGCTATTGCTGGAATGAAAAGCTCATCTGTTTTTCAATAATTTTACCACAGGTGGTGATTTGTAATTAGAAAGGGCAGAATCCAAATTTTGGTGTGTGTGTGTGTGTGTGTGTGTGTGTGTGCGCGCGAGCGCGCCCGCATGAGCTTGCTCACATGTGCACATAAGGGCTTGCATATACTTTTTAATTTACAGTGGCCACTCATTTGTAAAAGAGAAAAAAGAAATGAAAAGCAGCAGGCACAAGCAGGAGAAAAAGCTTCACTTTTAATATTGAACCAAACAACAGCATTTTAAAACAATAAACATTTTTTGTGTTCTTTTGAATTTTGGTTTTTGTCCATTGATATATAGTCAAACTCCACACTCCATTTAGAGATCAAACACTAGGAGAAAGGGGGAAAGACTATATGATCCGGAAACCTCAGAACCCATTGGTGTTCAGGAGGGGTTGCATGCTTGTGGTGAGCGTGTGCAGGTAAATCAAGGAAGAAAATTCAGTAAAGACTTCTTTTTTGACTTGGATCTTTCTTGGGTATCTGTTTTGATTTTGAAGAGAGAACTTTGTATTCTCATCTTTATCCTTGGTGGAACTTGCTGTAACTGGAAAGATAGTTTATTTAGCTAAAGAAAGTAGTCTGGCTCACTTTAGCAAATCAAGCAGGAGAGGACCTGGGCTTTCAGGTGAGTAGAAATGAGCTGATAAAGGAAACTCACCTTGGTCACTGCCTTTGTTATTATTATTATTATTATTATTATTATTATTATTTTGGTCTATTTGGAGTCCACTCTTCACATTTCAAGGCACTGCTCTTCCACTAAGCCTTCCTCCACCATCCCAGCCTGCCATCCCTATTCTACAGATCATGTGGCTTAAGGTTTTTTCTCTGGTGGACAGCCTGGTACTATCAATTTTCTGTATGGACATTGTTAGAGTCTGTAAACAAGTCAGGATGGCGCCTGGCATTTTGTCAGAGGGAATGGTTTGTGAAGTAATGCCAGCGAGCCATTAAGTGTGGAGATTCCTTATTGGTTGACTGCTGTATCTAGTTTATGTTAATTAAGGTAAGCTGTGTGGAATGTATATATACCACTCCTATCCTACAATAAATGGCTCCCACTCCTGCTGAATCAATCTACACAAGTTGCTCCTCACCCCCCTGGTTATTTTGCTGTAGCCGGACTGCGGCAGGACATAAAAGTCTTGAAGGATACTTGTGATACTCTGGAGGGTGAGAGTACTCTTTGGTCCCAGAATCATGTTGCAGAGCTAATTTGTTGGTAAACATATATTGAACTGAATTAGACTTTGTGATTGCCCAAGTAAATGAAAGATAGAGATGGAAACAGAGACTTTACTCACATACTAGGAGAAACATTATATGTAACTGAAGCAGAATGCCTCAGAAGAAAATGTTCTAATTTAGACCATGTATTTTTTTGAAAAGAATAGTTACTTTCCTAAGTGTAGTTAGGCCTGGGAAAGGTAAATAATGGATAACTGATATAGGTTCCTTGCAGTCTCCAATATGGAGACCAGTGTTAATGGAGTATGATTGGTGGGGTAGACAAGAGGATATAAGATTTTGATTCAGAAATTATTTCTGCCAACTTATGTTCATTGCATGGGAAGAGGCTGTTTTATACTTTGTGACATCATGGAAAGATGATGGAAAATCTTGTTCAGAAATGTGAGATTGGTGTTAGAGATCAGTGTATACTCTCATGTTAAGATAATTCTCTGCTAAATGAAAAATGCTGCTTTGTTCTCCAGGGATGTTTTTTCCCTGAGAGAAAGCTTACAGAACCTTAGCAGAGCTGATCAATACCTCACTTCCCATTCTGTCATGTCTCTATACTTTTATTCCAGAAGATTATGGGAAAGAGTTCAGTTCAGACCATTGGAAGGGAGCTGGATCCAACAATATATTGTTCTCTCATTTAAATGAGTATCTGGATTTATAATGTACAAATATCCTCACATCCTTAATTTCAGTTAAGAATATTACCTGCTATGCTTGTCCAATAGAAAAATGAAAGTAAAAATTGCAAATGCACAGAATAGTTTGGATCTTATGTGGGGGGGCAGGGAGTGGGTATGGGGGATTGAACTCAGGGACAGTTGGCCACTGAGCCACATCTATAGCCCTATTTTGTATTTTATTTAGAGACAGGGTCTCACTGAGTTGCCTAGTGCCTCATTTTTACTGAGGCTGGCTTTGAACTTTCGATCCTCCTGATTCAGTCTCCTGAGCCGATGGGATTACAGGCGTGAGCCACTGTGCCCAGCTTGAATCTTTTTTTTTTTTTTTAAGTGTATATTGTTTACATTTTTGGTTGTGTTTTGTAGTTTAGACCTTGGTTTTGTTTTTGTTGGCGGTGGTTTCCTGAATCACATTATATCTTTTAATTCAATCTGTTCACTCAAGTATTAATATTCACTTTATTTTGTATGTGATATTAATTTTAAACCTGATTCCGTGGTAGTCCCTGAATGAATTTTCCTCTTTAATTAGATTTCTATCTTTGTACTCTGTAGACATGGGGCCTTCATGGGGCATTTCCCTTACTAGAGAAATCACCCAAACTTTTCTCATCATGTGAAAAATTTTACCTTTTTTAGCTGAGCTATTCAGGTTGACCATAACATCTCAATTTTCTGACCTCGATCCTATTAGTATGTGTATCATGTTGTGAAACTTTATTTTCAGTACTGGAGTAATAGATCAAGTTTTGTTGAAAGACATCTCTATAGTCCTATATTTATTGTGTTATTTTATTCTGAAAACATGGTTTTATACACTAAAGCTTTATTTCTGTAATTAAATTATAAACATTACTCATCTTCAGCCTTTCACAGTGTACAGCACACATAACTTAACAAATGTTTGACAATTTGCTTTTAAATAGCACATGTAATATTGTCATTTCGATTTCCTGAATATGTACTTCAAAAGAGCAGGGAAATTTAAGATATTGAACATTTCTACAAAAGGATCAGGAACCTAATCCCTATACCAGAGAACCAAGGTTGGTGGAAAGAATTGCATTTTTGCAGAATTGAGAAAATATTTCAGATTTAGACTTACACTGAGCTGGAAGGGATCTTAGAGCTAATCTCCTCTAACTCCTTCTTTCAACAAATGAGAAAACTGAGACTTTATAATAAGTAACTTGATTTTATATCTTTTCACACTGTAAGTGGATAATGTGACTAATAATATTAGTACAATTTAATACACTTCATATTTTCCAAAGCATTTTTACATACATTGATTTTTCTCCAATTGTAGCATTGTAGCATTTGTTATTATCCCTGTTCTTTTTTTCCCCTTTTCTTTCAAATTAGGAAATTTTAGAAGTTCACTTAGTCTATAGCAGAGTCAGAACTAAGACTTGCATACTAGGCCACCTCTACCTGGGTGATCACTTCTATACTTCCAAAGTCAAATACACATTGCCATCTCAGAAGTCACCTCTGATTACTTGTGTGTGTGTGTGTGTGTGTGTGTGTGTGTGTGTGTGTTTGTGTGTGTGTTTCTTTTCTATCACTCTCTTCTTCAAATTTACCCTTGGTTGTCTCAAAAGCTCTTCAAACTCCATATATCCAAAGCTGAACTGATATTTTCAAAATATCCCAGGTCTAATCCTACTCCAGTGTTTCCTAGCTTAAAATGTCTTCCTTCATCAAGATATGAAAACATCTTTCACTCAGCACAATGACTCATCACCAAGGAAGCCTGATGCATCTAATATCTAGATGTCTCTCTGTTTTACGCATTCTCTCTTCCTGGACTATCTTCACCCCAGTCCACACTACCATTGTCTCATGCATCACTGTGTCAACATCCTTTCTGACTTATGCAGCTTTTACTCTGGCTACAGATTTCAGTCTGTTCTTCATGCAGGGTAATCTTTTAAAATTACATGCAGGGTAATCTTTTAAAAATTTGTAAGTTTGACCCCTTCACCAACCCACAAGAACCCTGCAATGACTTTCTGTTGCTGTAAGCATTAAAACTAAAAATCTTTAATTGACTTAATATAAAGCTCTCTCAAAATTTAGTGTGTATAGAAATAACCTGCAAATCTTTTATTAAAAAGCATCTGATTTTGGTAAGTTAGGCCAGGGCCTGAAATTCTGCATTTATAACAAGCTCCTTAGTGTTGCCAGTGTTGATGGTCGGCAACTGACATTGTGAATAGTCAGGTCCTAGAAGTCCTTTAAGAGTCCAGTCCACCACATTCGGCTGTCCCTCTGCTGTTGCTGTGTACTGCAGCTTCAATGGCATCCTTCCCAATCTTTGAAGTTGGCATGTTCATTTGGTAAGGAACAAGCCTTTTAAATCTATCTAGAATGTTTCTTTCCTATCCCCATTTCCCTAAATCTACAACCCCGGTGTACATATATTCATCCCATAGAACCTATTCTTAGGCCAGATTTGATTCCTGCCGGTACTTTTCTGTCATAGCACTTAACAGTTTGTACTCATGTTTTTAAATTACATAATTATTTGATGTAACTACAGACTCCATGATTGAGTTTTGAAAAAAACTAAGAACTATGCAATAGGGGTCCAAGTACTTTTGTTACAAGTCTCTCTCTTCACACTTCAGGAAGGAGTCACATACTAGAAGACAACATTATTTCATTACTGGCTCAAATGAGAGGTGACCATCAGAACACAGATTCAGGCCAAATATGAAAAATAAAAGAACTTTCTAACATACCTCAAGGCACTAAAGGCTGAGTTTGAATTATGTATCACTGATCTGTTTTGCTTGCCATTAAATTCACATCTTGCCTAACACCTAGTACATGATAGAAGTCTAATAAATATTCTGACTAAAATCACACACACAAATACTAAAAGGAGTATCTCCTGATCTAATGGCTTCTCTTGACCAGCATTATATAATGAGGACACCATGTGAGTTGCTAATGTAAGCTACATATATAATTTTAGATTTTCCTAAAACCACATTAAAAAATTAAAAAGAGAGGATGATATGAGTAAAATAGTGAAATAGGAGATTCCTCACAAATATTCCTCCATATCAAAAAAAAAATTTTGCTGCTGTCCATGTATGAAAGTTCCTTTGATGGGGTCTTGAGAGTTGGAAAGGAGTTTGTGAGAAGCCAGTGTAGCCCAAGACCTAGGAGAATCATTTACACAGGATAGAAACACACCCACTGACCATACTCTCAGCTTCACACCTGCAATGGCCCTATGCTCTTGAAATATTTCTACAGACTTGTTTGGCCTTGATCCTGCTACCAGAACCAACTGCTGAAGAGGAATGACATACAATGTTGCCTCAGGAGACAGGCCTGCCAACATTTGTTTTGGTTGTAGGCACTAAACCAAGTTGTAACTTGGTATCAACTTTCCTTATCTGTGATCCAAGATCAGTCTTACTCACAAAAGGACCTAGGGAGTGGGCTGGGGTCTTATTTCAGTGGTAGAGCACTTGCCTAGCATGTGTGCATCATTGGGTTCCATTCTCAGTACCACAAATAAATAAATAATAAATATCCATTGGCAACTAGAAATATATTTTACCAAAAGGACCCGAGGGAGGAACACCTGTCTTAGGGCAGACTTAACAGGTTTGGTCCCATAGTAATCTCCTGAAGGATCCCTGAAGCACAGCTCCACTCTCTTCTGGCTGTGCTCTGGAAGCAGAGTACTTACACCAGGACCCACCAGGAGACGTGACCATCTGGATATCCAAGACAGGCTGGTTAAACTTGGCACCATAATTGGTTGTAGAAGAGCCTTAGATTTGTACCTTAGTCCCTCTGGGATGTGCTCTGGGAGAAGTTCTGCCCACCTTGAAACCTAAAGAGAGGTGTATCTGGCAATGCTTCTATAGGTTGACCTGCTGATCGCAGTCCACTATGGATTTAAAAATAGCTCTATAAATCAACTCCATGCCCTATCCATCAGGAAATACCCACCTATGACTTCAGACACAGGTCTGAAGACCTGGAGCCCAGCTGTAGACTGTGAAGCAGACCTGTGACTTGATTCTAGCCTCTCTTAGCTGGAGTCTGAGGCATACCTCTGATTCATGAACATAACCAGTGATCTAATAAGAGACATCTAAGGGTGTTGGAAAAAGCCACACCTATCCACATACCTGGTAATAGGACTACTGTATGCAGTAAAAGTAGACATTTATCCCAGTGCCAGTCATATGCACCAACATTCTGTAGACAGTCAGCCATCAATGCACCAATGTCCTATATACAGTCAGGAATTAAAACATGTCCCTACAAAAATTCAGCAGTCAGTATCTGCTCTTGTTAGAACTCCTGTAACAAGCCACCAACTGTAGATCCCACTGTAGACCCAACAGCAAACTTGTGTCTCCCTCTCAAACACAATCCCAGAAGTAATCCCATCCCATCCATCAGGAACCTAACCATTTATAAAGACTAGAAGAGATGTTTGCTTCTTCAAATGCATAGATACCATTGCAAGGCTACATGACAACAAAGAATCAGACAAACATGGGTCACCAAAGGAAGCTAATGAAGCTCTAGTAACCAAACCCAAAGAAATAAAGATAATAAGTTGCCTAAAAAAATTTCTTCAAAAATCATCTTAAATAAATTTAATGAGATGCAATAAAACAACTCTATGAACTTAGGAAAATAATGAATAAAAAAGATTAAAAGTTCCCCCAGAAAACATAAACTATACAAAGGAACCAAATAGAAATCTTAGAACTGATGAATATGTGACAGAATGACAATATTTATTAGCATCAATCCAAATAATATTCCAAAATGCTTGATATCACATTTCAAAACATAAAAGACAGAAAGAATCTTGAAAGCAACAAGAGATAAGAGACTCAGTGTCATGTAAAGGCACCTTCATAAGGCTATCAGCAGACTTCTCAACAGAAACCTTGTAAGCCAGGAAGGAATGGTATCAAATATCCAGATTGGAAAAAGAAAAAAAGAGAAAGAGAACTCTCAACTGAGAATGCAATACCCAGAAGAGCTTTCCTTCAGAAATGAAGGAAAAATAGAATCCAGAACAACAAAAGCTGAGAGAGTTTATCACCATGAGACAGACTTACAAGAAATGTTAAAGAGTTTTTTTTTTCAAAGTAAAATGAACGGATGCTAGATTACAACAAGAAACCTTATGAAAGTGTTATATTCACTGGTAAAGGTAAATACATAATCAAACGAAATATTCTAGAGATGGGGTATAGCTCAGGATAGAGTGCTTGCCTAGAATATGCAAAGCCCTGGGTTTGACCCCCAGGATAAAAAAAAATCCTCTAATATTGTAATGGTGCTGTATAAATCACTTTTAATTATAATATAAAAGGTAAACAAATATATTAGTTAAAATAGTTATTGCTATAATAACATGTTAATGAAGACACAGTGTAAAAAGATTCAAGTGTGACATCAGCAGCATAAAATATGTATGGAGAAATTTGAAAGTTTTTGTTTCTGATTGAAGGTAAGGTGTTATCAGCCTAAATTAGAATACTTATACCTATTAAACCTTTAATACTGCTTCATGATAATTACACATAAAATAATCTGTATTTATTTTATTTTAAAATACACAAAAAGAATAAGAAAGTGGAATCAAAACATGTCCCTACAAAAAATGCAACAAATCACAAAAGAAGACAGTAAGTTTGGAGGAAAAGAAAAAGGCTACTACAAAATAGTCAATAAACAATTAAGAAAATAGATACAGTAACATCTTACCACCAATAACTTCTTTAAATATAAGTGGAATAAATTCTCCAATCAAAAGACTGAGTAGCTGGACAAATTTATTTTTATTTTTTAATTTATTTATTTATTAGTTTTAGGTAGAAAGAATATCTTTATTTTTATTCTTATGTCATGCTAAGGATTGAACCCATTGCCTCATGCATGCCGGCCAAGTGCTCTACCACTGAGCCACAACCTCAGCCCTGGATGGATTTTTAAAAGGAGGTTCAAGGGGCTGGGGATGTGGCTCAAGCGGTAGCGCGCTCGCCTGGCATGCGTGCGGCCCGGGTTCGATCCTCAGCACCACATACAAACAAAGATGTTGTGTCCGCCGAAGACTAAAAAATAAATATTAAAAAATTCTCTCTCACTCTCTCTTTAAAAAAAAAAAAAGGAGGTTCAATGATATCCTGCCCACAAGAGATACATGTTAGCCTTAAGAACAAAACTATATATATGAGATGTCATGGAAAAATATATTCCATGCAAATAGTACATAAATGAGTGATTATACTCATATCAGGAAAAAAATATATACTTTCAGTCAAAAACTGTAGAAAAAAAAGATCACTCTATAATGATAAAGGCATAATTTCTTAAAAAGGATATAACAATTCTAAGAATATAGATACCCAAGATCACAGAACCAACCTAAAGATATAAATAAAATATCAGTAGCTCCAAAGGGAAAGAGAGACTATAACATAATAATAGTAGAATACTTCAATTATGAGACCAACTAGACAGAAAAGTGAGTAAGGAGAGAGTACACTCCAACTATGCTTTAGAGCAAATGAACCTAACACACTATACAGACCATCCCATCTAACAATAACAGAGTATGCATTCTCCCTAAGTGCATATTAAACATTCTCCAGGATGGATCATACATCAAACTATTAATAAGTAGTCAAATTTTAAAAAGAGAGAAATCAAGTGTCTTTTTTGATGACAATGGTATGAAACTGGAAATGAATAACTCACAGAAAAATCACAAATTTTTAGAATTTAAGGAACATGCTCTAAGACAACCAATGAATCATAAAATAATCAAAATAAAAAATAAAGTAAATGAAAAGGGAAACTCAACATATCAAAATTTCTTGGATATATCAAAAGCAAGTTTAAAGGGAGAGTTATAGTTATTAATGTGTAAATTTATAAAAGATCTCAAATAAACAATCTACTTTCATACCTCAAAGAACTAGAGAAAGAATATATTAAACTCAAAGGTAGTGAAAGGAAGGAAATAATAATAATGCTTAGAGCAGAAATAGAAAAAATACAAAAGATAAAAAAAAAGAGTTGGTACTTGAGAAGATGAACAAAATTGGCAAACCTGTATCTAGACTAAGAAAAAAAGAGAAGATTCAAATTAATTAATATGTCCATTGACACACTATATTAAAGACATTAAAAATGAACTCCCATATGGTTCAACCATTCCATTTCTAGGCACACACATCTCCAGGACATTCAAGAGAGGTTTGCATTGCAATGGACATTGCAGGGTTATTTACCATAGCCAATATGTAGAATCAACCTAAGTGTCTATCGACTAATAAATTGATAAGAAAATGTGATACATACCACACACACACACACACACACACACACACACACACACACACAGTGATTGTTTTAAAAAGAAGGGAATGTTGTCATTTATAGCAATGTGAGTGAAACTGGAGGACACTATACTGAATGAAAGAAACCAGACATTGAAAGATAAATACTGCAAGATCTCGCTTACACATGGAATCTGAAAGAAAGCTTTTTAAAACTCATAGAGTAGAATGGTGGTGAAGGGTCTGGGACTAGTGGAGGATGAGGAGAAATAAATTCAGGAGATATATTGTATAGCATGGTGACTCTAGTAAATAATACTTGAAAATTGCCAAGTGAATAGATTTTAAATGTTCCCATCAAAATTATTAAGTATGTGAGGTGATAAATATGATAATTTGCCTGATTTATTCATTCCACAATGTATACATAAATCAAAACATAATGTTGCAGTCTAAAAATATACATACTTTTCCATTTTTAACTAAAAATTTTAAAACATAAAATATTGATTTTTAAATAAACACAAGGCAACATAATTTCATGACTATGTAATCAATATTTTATATTCCTTTTTCCTTTCCAAATAAGCTTTCAAATCTTATTGTGTATTTTATGCCCATAGCACATATCAGATAAGCCACATTTCAAGTACTCAGTAGTCATTCTTGGTTAGTGGCTACCATATTGGACACCATTTGTCCTCTTTGTATGTTTCATTACACATAGGACTTGGCACACATGGCAAAATTAACCTCCTGAAAAGGGTACATACAACTAACAACTCAAACTGCTGTATCCTTCATTCCATACTTCTTACAGAAAAGTCATCTTCTATCCTCCAATGCATAGCGTATGAAAAAGTTCTTGCTACTTAACTCCCACTATTTGAGAACACTGAAAAAGAACCAGAAGGGGTTGGGGTTATGGCTCAGCGGTAGAGCGCTTGCCTTGCACGTGCAAGGCCCTGGGTTCAATCCTCAGCATCATATAAAAATAAATAAATAAAGTTATTTAAAAAAAGAACTATAAATACAGGCTAGTGATTTTGTTTCTGTACCAATATGCCAGAGGGTAGATGTATTTGTTGAATCCAGCTTCATTTTTTTTTTTAAACTTGAAGAAATTTTGTTGGATTTTTTGGTTTTATAACATTTGCACATTCTTTATGAGTCACTGACAATTTCAGGTAGGATATGCAGCCTTTATGTATTTACATGCCTTAGTACCAACTAGTGACAAGAAACAGCTTGTTTAAAACAAATTCTTTGGTACTACTGGGAAAGTTATTCATAAATGAGAGTATAATGCTAAAATTAATCAAATGTACTGCTTATTCTGTGTACATGTGTTCTGAATATTATATATTTTCATTTGCACCTCTAAGGATCTCTTTGTTTTTTTAGAGATATGGTATTACTTAGTTGCTGAGGCTGGCTTTGAAGTTGCAATTCTACTGCCTCAGCCTCCCAAGTCACTGGACTACAGGTATGTACCACCATGCCCAGCTACTCCAGGGATCGTATTTGTACATATAAGATACTTGTTCATTCATTAACTGATTCTATTCATTTTTTATTCTTTCAACAAATGTTTATGGAGAATTCTTGTGTGTGTGCATTGTGTCATACTTGTGATTGAGGACACGTGACCAATAAGGCAATAATAGCACTTCACGGTTTAGTGAGTTTAGAGACATAACTGTAAGAAAAGAACAATTAAATTTTTAACTTTCCATTCCAAGTGCACTTTTGTTTTTAGCCTATTGTCTTTATGTATTTTATTTACCTAATAACTTTAGCAAGACTTAGGTGGACAAATAAATAGTACATATGAACTCAAGCCATTCTCTCAAGAGTATACGCGGAGCTACTTTGTCAGTGGGAGATTCTTGTGGAATTCCTGGAATTTTTCTATTGTCTTAGCTGCTTGAAAATATTGAATTGAGAAAATCAAAGAAAAATTTTTATATTCTAATATCTCAGGTGTTATAAAGTATTACTATACCTCTTAATGTGGAGTCTCTGCTTCCTGTAACAATGGCTTCTTTGATAACAGAGCATTCTTGTACTCTTGGATTAGACCTAGAGGGTGATCTTTGAATGATTTAGTAGGGGATGAGAGAGAGAATCACTGCTGCCCTCTTCTAAAACTGTTAGGATGAGTTATTTGGAGAAGTATGCTACAAGAGTTAGCATTGACTGTCTTCTCCAGGTAAGGTCATTCAAGGCAAGATAAGGGTACCACTTATCCTCAAACACTTTCATGGATAAGTGGTACCCTTATATTCTTTTTCTACACTATCTTCCTGATTTCCACTTTATGTCCCTTTCCACAGACATTGTGGGAATAGAGATTATTAAGTAGAAAAACAATACACAGTCATTACACAACCTTTTACATACCTTCCACTCCTCCACCCCCAATGGGAGGAAATAAGATGGAGAAAATGTTGCCAGCATACATGCTTCTAGATGTAACTTCTCTTCCAACCCTTGGATTCCTTTCCAAGTTCCAGTTTTACTACCTACCTGGGAAAGTAAACAGTGAAATGATTTTCTGAACCCTTCAGCAAGACTTCCTTAAAGGTTTTCTATCAGCCCTTGTGTTGTATGCTTTATGCCTTGGAGGGGATTTGGCAGAGCTAAGAAAGGCATATAAATCACATCTGGGTGATTTGACTAAAATTTCAACAATCTCTCATACCCCCAAGTGATTTGCTTTGCCATTTATTTTCAGTGCTATTGTCACATGTTGTGGTTGATAAGTTGAAATCCTAACAACCCATCCCACCATGGTCTGAAGTGGCAGCTGACGGGAGCCAACGTGTGCTGTGCCTGCTGACAGCCGCTATCTGACAGACCTTGTCAGAGGTGCAGGCGGGGCCTCAGGTTGTAAGTGTAGGCTGACCCTTTCAGATGAATGGGAACTGACAGGGGTGATCTCTGCAACATGGAATGGAGTGATGACGTGAAAAGTGTCATGTTTGGGATTGAAAACTGGATGCGGATATGTCACTTATAATAGAGAAATGACAGGGGACTGGCACTAACTTTACTTGACTTCAGTTAAAAAATGTACTTTGTGCAAAGAGCCAGAGTAGCCAGCAGTGTTAGTCATGTACTGGGAAAATCACTCCTTCCTGGACTATCCCTATCCAAGTTTAATCTGAGTTAGAAGACAACCTGTATCATGTGCCATTAGAACAGTGTTTCTTAACAATGGGTTTACATTAGAATCATCTGAGTATTCATGGCTTGGCCTTAGCAGGTTTCAATTTAATTTGCCTAAAGTGAGACATAGGCATTGGCATGCCTTAAAATTTGAACCAAGTGAGTCTGATATGCAGCAATGGTTGATAGCTACTGTATCAGAGGGTTCAAATAAAATAAAAAATGTCCCAGAAAATGGACATCATTTTCCTAATACGTTTTTCATATTTCATTTTCATATTTTAATATTTGAATAATCATAGTTTTCTGTTCAAAATAGCATGATGAAATTATACAGCTCAAGAAGCTCACAATCCCTTCTTATTTCATTGCCTTATTATTATATTTTTTAATTTTGTCAGCATCTGAAACCAAACAAGGTTTAAATAATTAAGTTGGCTCAACTGACAAGCCACTTGGTTCTGGGGACACACACTTCACCACCTCCCTCTCCTGTGTATTCTGTCTGAGCTAGAAGTTAATGGTCATGTGAAGCCCAAACAGATAATTGTTACCTTGACCCTAGATCAAATTGATCTTGATAGAAGAGTAAGTTACACAAGAATTATTTACTCAATAATACAAGGTACTCCCTTTTAAAGTGAAGTGATACAGATTCCCAGATTGTAGTAAAAGGAAGAACTGTCTCATTTTCATTATAGCTGAAGTAGTAGTCAGCACGTCTATTTATTTATTTATTTATTTATTTATTTATTTATTCATTCATTTATTTATTTATGTATTTATTTATTGGTACCTGGAATTGAACTCAGGGGCACTCCACCACTGAGCCACATCCCAGCCCTATTTTTTGTGTTTTATTTAGAGAAAGGCTTTCACTGAGTTCCGTAGCACTTTGTTTTTGCTAAAACTTGCTTTGAACTCCAGATCCTCCCATCTCAGACTCCTGAGCTGGTGAGATTATAGACATGTGCCAAGGTGCCTGACAGCCCATCTATTTTTGATCTATGTATTCAAACATAAGGATATGGCTGGACAGGATTGGGGTGAATCAAGATTATGACAAACATCAAAATGAACTGATTCTCTTTTCTCCTACTACCCTGCCTCCAATTTGGAATTAGATCCCCATATATCTTCCCTACCTATCTTCCTAACAACCTATGTCTGCTTCTAGGATTATGTGCATTTTAAATATTATCAATAATGTAGACTACACTTTTTTAAAAAATAAAACTAAAAAATTACCTCTTGACAATCCACTAAACATCAACAAGCCCTAATGTTGAGGGCCACAGCCGAGTCAGGATGACGCATGGCATTTTTGCCAGATGTAGTGGTTGAGAGGTGAGGCTAGCGAGCCATTAAGATGATGACTTTTGAGTTCAGGCAGAGTTCCTGTTGAGTTCCACTTGAGCTCTCGCGGGGATTCCCAGAGAGTTCCCATTGGTTGGGGAAGTGCCCCAGGAGGGATATTTCCTGTTGCTGGTTCCTGGAGGAGCCACGTGGCGTTTCAGGGGAGTTCCCAGGAGCGTGTGTGGAGTGTGCTGGTGGAGTTCAGAAATAAAATTTGTTCCTGCTTCAGTGGCTCATGATTTGTGCCCAGCCACACTGCGGCACCCTAATTTCTGTTTTGTATTTTTAATTAAAAAAAAATAAAAAGAGAAATTGTGAAATAAGCTGTTTATCTTAAGAGGAATAGTCTTATCATTTCTCAGTTGTGGATTGAGAAATACAATTTTGTCATTAAGATATTATTCCCCAAACATAGAAGTATCTCCACTAAAGCTACACCTAGGGTATGATGGCAATGAAAAACCTATACCTAAATCATTTCTCCACCCATTAAAACAGAAAGATATGTAATGTCTCAACTGACCTGAAAACTAATGCTTTTGATGAAGGGTTTTCCAATTCTGTGGAAGGATTATCCTTAGTTGAGGACATGACATGGGTGGGATGAATTGGGAAACTGTGTCACAACCTATAAAACAAAACACCCAGATGAACTTGTAAAAAATGGTAAAAACAAAACAACAAAACTGAACAAGTCCATAATTACTCTCCTTTTTACCTACCCACAACCCCCAATTCTCTTTTATCTAAAAATTGAGCTGAGCCGTTAATAATCTAGCCTGGGGTAGATCTCAATGATTCAGGTTCTCAGAGGTATCTGCTCCTTCCCTGAGTCCTCTCTTTGGATCCCATTAGAGCTGCCACTGGGGTTCCTCTTTGAGAAACAATGACATCTACTTTATAGTGACAGAATGTGAAAGGCAGTGAATATCATATCCAGCATCCTGGAATGTGCATCCTGAATTCAATGGGCAGAGCAGGAAGGACAGTGGGAATATTCAAAGACTCTAGCAAAGGAACCAAAGGCTATTTTTAAAATATCACCCCCCCCAAAAAAAAAATTAACCTCTCCAGATTTGCAATCTGCATAGTGAAATCACTGAAGATGTTTAAAACAAACAAACAGCAAGCAATAGGGGCAGATATATTTTAGGAAAATTTGGGCTTTTCTATAATAAAGAGGGAAATGCAAGGAGGGAAATAAAAACTGATTTTAAAAAAATGAATTCATGTTTATCTCAATTTTCCAGACTGGAAAATTTCACAATATGAAAATAGTCTACTGATAGTACATGAGAATGTGAAACTTACAATGAGTTATGCTGCCAACTATTTTCTTTTAAAAATAATGCTATGTCATTTTTGTATGCGTGTGTGCTGGGAATTGAACTCAGGGCCTTGTGCATGCTAGGCACATGCTCAACCACTAAACTACTTTCTTGGCTCCCAAGCTATATTTAGGAGTGACAGTGAGATAGGTACATTGGTTAAGGGGAATAAATGCATTAAATTGTTCTAGAAAACAATTTTGTCATATATATCTGAATTTTTGAAGATAAGGATTTGACTTTAAGAGAATCTCACATGAGTTTAGTATCAGATTTGAAGGTCAAGATTTAAGTATAGACAGATATAGCTCATATTCTTTGGTTGTAAGAATAAAAGTATAATAATTTAAATAACCAACAATGTATTCAATAAACTAACTATAGTACTTCTTCATAAGATTATTATACAATTGCTAAATGTTTCTAAAATAATTATATATGCACATATAGATATACATATATATGAGGTAATTAAAATTTTCATTGTAAAATTCAATACCTAGTTTCCTTGTTTGTGAAATAAAATATCAAAAGGCTAAATAGAGCTGTAAATGTCAATTGATTGGTTCAGGAAATGAGTCCTCTGGAAATTAAAAAATGAGAGTTATTTTCTCAAGTAAAATGAAATATCTCTTGAAACATAGTTGAATCTGGTTCCCAGGGCCTTGAATGCTAGACTGCATTCTGATGCCAGTGGAAGTCCTTGAGGAGATATTTGAAGCCCTAATTAATGAATATCCTTTGTTCTTCTTCATTAAAGTTCATACACTGAAAATGTATATGTATATGTATATGTATGTATATATTTATATCTGAACGTATGTACACTAAATATATTCATCCCCAGGCAGAAAATAATGTGCCTATAAAGAAGGAACAGGAAGAACGATTAAGGCATTAGTTAATTAGGGTCCATTTACATCTCCAGAGTCAGCTAAAATCATCCATTTATTCAAAGGGAAATCTCCTCAGTTTATTATAGTCATTATTACTTGGCAGTAAGAGATAACTTGTTTGAATTTCACAAGTAGAGAAAATTGCATAGTGTATTGTTTCTTTCTCTCAGGGGTCACTATTAGTCAACTTTTGAGTAAAATTACATTTCTTAGGAAAATAAATTAACATTTATTGAGTACCTACTATGTACAGAATGGCCGGTTGAATTTCATTTAAAATCTCATTTACTCTTCACAGCAACTTCACAAGATTGATATTGAAAATATGCATTTTATAGTAAAAAAGTTGGGGGCAGATATTAGGAAAGTCAACAAACTGACCAATGCAAAGTCTAGATTTAAATCTGGAACTGTTTGATTCTCATTGTTCAGTATAACTGTGATGTTGTTATCAGTGGATGTGATTGATGGATGATAGTTTATCACAGTGCAATGCACCCATTAACTCTTGCATTTTCTATTATTGATGAATTATACATTTTTGAGAATAAGTACACAGATATGCAATATGAACCTGTGTTTCAGTATAGATATATTAGTTATTATAGATTATTAGCTATTATAGATAGACCCAGGTGTTTTAGTATGATATGCATACATGCAATGGAATAATAAATTTATACATATAATTACTGCAGTTTATTGAGTAGTTGTGCTATGTTTGTATATTAATGTGTTATATATTACAATGTATAAATACATATAATTAAATATATAAGCCATGTATAAACTGTATGTATATATATTGATGTATACAATTACATAAGAAATATATTAAAACAATTATTTTACAAACACAAATAGAAAATTATTTTCTCACTGTTATCTGGAAAAGAAATCTGCAGCATAGCAGTTGTATAATTGAGGAAAATCCACCTGAGTTGAATTGAACTCAGTGAATTGAATTCTGACTCTACCTCCAAGATGACAACTCAAAGGAGCGAGCTGATGCCTGCCTCTTGAGTATCCAGAATTTGTATCCCTAAGAATAATCAGGGCATTCCAGGCATAGAGATGGAGGGGCCCTCTTTCCTTATTCCTCCCATCTCCTGTCCCACATTCCACCAACATGCACTTTCTCCAACACATATATCCTGCAAGTCCACAGTTGGAGGACGGTAACAGGGTTCCTTCGAGCCTGACTCTAATTCTATTCTACATACTCAAAAGTTTGGCTCTAATTCTGGTCCCTGCCGTGAAAGGACAATCCCCTACTAGTTAAATTCATTCAACTCTTTATTCAACAAAACGATGTAGCATTTTCATCAGCGAACCAACCGAACAATCAACCCTACAAAAAATAAAGCGTCGACTGGGGCAGAAAAGAGGCCTTCATGGGAGTCTGTAGTTCACACAAAGGCTGGGGAGGCTGAGCTGTCACTCTCTTTCTTCATCCCTCTACCCTATGCATGGCACCAGCTCTAGCGTGAAGGGAGATTTAAAAGCAACTAAGTACATATAAACATTTCTCATTCATTATCTGGGTTTCTGCTACTGGGTGACATATCATTAGTCCTAGTGTAAGGCAAGCTTTAAAAACGTAATTACTTAATCATGCAGTTAGCTTCCCATCAATCCTAGCAGCATTTGTTCTTAACTAGCTTTTAAGAACAAAATTAGGAGTAATTTGTAAACAAAAGTAATTGAAGAAAGGCAGATATTGCCAAGGTGTTGACAGCATTAACAGACATTGTTTCCCTTAATACCACCACAGCACTGCAGTTAACAATAGGTAGCTGGCACAAGGCAACACTAGGGTATGGTTAAGTGACAACCTGAGAAGTGTAGCACTAGGCAAAGGGGTCTGTGTACTGGCCCAACGGACATCTAAGTCCAACAGGTAGGTTGACCCTCTGCTCCAAAAATGATTTCTGTTACAATTCAATGACAGGGATTTACTGTGTGATTTAACAGTTTTATCAGGGCATGAAAATTACCTTACTATGTTTTTCATGCCCCTTTATTTGATAATGAACCTAATGTGCAGTCACATTTACATGAGATGCAGATATATAGTTTCCATCTTCCTGGAACAAATCAGGAAAAATTTATATAGATACAAAAGAGCTTTGATCATCCTTATTTATAGTTATTTGTTTCAGCTTCAATAACCTCTGGACCAGATATTATCCTAGGCACCTGAAAAAATGACAGGAGGCAATAACAACTGGACCCCATTTTCAAAGAGTTCATGATTTTGTAGAGACAGAAAAATAGAAAAAGAAAGAAAGAAAAGAAAAAGAAAGAAGAAAGAAAGAAAGAAAGAAAGAAAGAAAGAAAGAAAGAAAGAAAGAAAGAAAGAAAGAAGATTGGAAGACTTAAACCAGGTATGTAATAGCTCCAACAGTTAGTTTCTGATTCTGCCTTTCAGGATTGAAGATTTTATATAGTTCCTCCCAGAAATTGTAAAGAAGTACAAGTCTTGGAGCACAAAAAAGACTGGAATGAACATTTTTCTCTGTCTGCTTAATAAATGAAATAACCATGACTGAAATTAATCAAATAATTTACTGATAATCAGGCACGTGGCAAAGTTGGGATTCAAACCTAGATATTTAGTTTTATTATCACTATTGTTCTTATGATTATGATCAATCCCAGTGTCTTTCCAGGAACCACCAGAATTCAATAGACTTGAATCTAGAGTTAGAACACCCATGTTTGATTTGTCTGTGAATCCTTCTACCATATAACCTTAAGCAAGTCATGAAAGCTCTCTGAACTCCAATATTCCTTTTTTAAAAGTATCTTTGTGCCCTTTCCTCAATTAGTTGTAAAAAACTAATGAAAGTAAAAATAAAAATGTTTTGTAATTGTATGTCCAGAAGTAAGGTAATGATACTGTTCAATTCCATTGATATGAAGTTAAGGAATTGGACAAATTATCTGTGGTAATGCAAACTATGATATGATTATCTCTAAAATATTAAGAGTTGACTATAAAAGAGTAGAGAACTTTCTATGGTAAAGAAAATCTATATCAATGGTCAATATTCACCAAGCCAAGCACTTAAAATTTGTTTATTGTATTATAAATGATACCTCAAAATTACATTAAAAATAAGATGTGATTAATTATATTAAAGTTTATCTGCAAAATCTGAGTATATCTTTTCACTTCAATTATGACAGTCTTTGGAATGAGTTAAAGTCCAATGTACAAAATGAACATACTTAGGGACTTGCCTCATGTGTTATCAATTCTCTGGAGGGAGAACTGCACCATACATATCCCTGCACCTCTAATCTAACTCAAGATGAATGTTACTTCTTTACAGGTTTGAAAGTGAAAACAGGAGGCACAATCATTAACAATCATTAACTTCTACATAACTGACTCCAGCAGATAGATAAAATATGAAATTCAATGTTCTCTATGTTTTTCAATGAAGAAAAAAAGTCTAAACAATTACAACAACCAAAGATTGTTAATAATATTAAGTGTGGTTTGGGGTTAGATGTAAGCTAGAAATGTGTAACAAAATGAATTATAGAGCCACAGAAATTGTTAGCAAACATCATGTTTTTTCCTGTGTAATGACTAGAGTAATTTTTATTCTCTATGGCATTATATGATTCTAACATAAGCAGCAGTAAATAAATATTTGTTATTGTGTGCTCAAGGCATTTGGCCTTCAGAATTATTGGGTCAAGTCTTCATAGTCAAAAGCAAATCAATCAACAAGTTTCCACTGAGTATCTACTAGGAGCCCAGAAGAGCAGAGTTAAAAGGGTTTAGATAATTATCCTGATAATTATCCAGGCCCCAAAGTGACTTTTATTGGTTTACATAGATCATTTGGGCAGAAGGAGGCTTTTCTCTTTTAATTATCTGTAAAACTAAATCACTATATTACCCGACTGGCCTACTTCTTAAAAAGATTAAATAAAAATTACTCGCAATAAATGTAAACACTTTGTCTGGGAAATTATTTTCACAAATCTTCAGAACTTAAAAAAAAATGCATAGGTTTAGGTTTCAACGTGAGCTAAATAGTTGAGGCTTAAAGTACTCTTGGATCATCAGGGCTACTGGACATACACAACAACAACAAAATACACTTTATTTCCTTATCTTTAAGAGAAAAAAAATTAAGTAAACATGCAGGGATCCAAATAAAATGACATGTCTTTATAGATCAAGTTAGGGAGAGGGCCACTTATGGGACACCTGTGTGCCTCTCTGCATTAGGAGTTCAGTTTAGTCCCTTGACAAAAATAAAACTCTTCTTCCATCTAGATACCACAGCAAACACCTCCTCCTTCTCTTCACCATCTTCATTACTTCTATCATCACCTTTATGCAACTCTCTGTCATATGTATGATGTTTAGTGTTGCTGGTTCCTCTCTTCAAAGGCAACACTAATAATATGATTGGAAGGGGCAGCCAACTGAATTCCATTGACTTTGGACCCTGCCCTGTCACTTTGCTTTCCTGCTGATAGGGAGCTTAGGAAGCAAACAGGGCATCTGGTGCCTGGCCTAAGGAGATGTGCTAGGCAGGAGAAGGTACACATAGTGAAATAGTTCACAGTGGAAGCTTCTGCGGGTCCTGTTTCCCACTTTGTTCTTCTTTATGGCCTTCTACTTCAGAATCAGAGACAAGTAGGAAGACAGACAAAGGCTGGAAGCCAGTAACTAACTGCAGTGCTCTATGGCAGAGGAAAGACATAGGCTTTGGAGCCAGAGACGTCTGAATTTAAATCTCACACCACGACAACAAGTGCTTTGCATATGTGATTTATCAGACTCAAAAGCTCTTGTGATATTTGGGTTGCTGGTCTTCTCAGCTCAAATGTCATCATTCTCACTTCTTCAGAGAAGAAGTCACTTCATCTAAATCACTTTTCATTTTATTTTTCCTTCATTCAAATTCTTTCAAATCCATTTTTATAAATATTGCCTGTCTTCTTCACAAAATGAAAGCTCAGGATAGCAGAGTTCTCTTTTCTGCCTTGTAGCTCCTGGAGCAGTGTCTTTATTTAAAAGTATTTCACAAATAATTGGAAAAATATCCTTATATGGAAGAAGGAACTATTATTATTCCCATTTTTCACGCAGGGAAAGTAAGGTTAAGCAGAGATAGAAAATTTGCTCTAGGTCAGTCCTGTAGCAAGTAAGAGTATAGTGGGATTCCTGCAAAAGCATTCCACCTCCACAGTCTGCTCCCTAATCCAGTGCACATTCTCACAAGTTCTCTGTCACCTGAAAAAAATGTGGATATTATCTGCATGCTTAGCTTGTCATAGGACTAAAGAGACTGCATGTAAAGTTCCAGAAACCTGCTATTTAGTCAATAAATCATAAATATTATCTTTTTGGGGTCAAGATAATGAATAGAGTGTAAAACAGTATTCTTAGGATGGTGTTTGCAACCACTGGTCAAACTAAACTGTTCCTCCAAGCTGAGCTATTCACCTGGATTGAGCTTAATTTATATGGATTTTAGTAGAAAGGAAAATAACTGGGCATTTGTTATTTACTCTGTATCACTCATGCTTTGATTTTCATACTTCTTTGAAGTAATCAGTTAACGGTTAAGAAAATTTAGGTTTGTAAATGTAAAGTGATATGCACATGGATATGCATGAATATTATAAGTAGGTGTCTGGAGCCCAAGCAGGTCACACTTCCTCCCTTACTAGAGTGAGTGCTTCTTGTGGACATGGATCATGCATTCAAGTTATCAGTGTATCTCTGAGCCTTATCACTATACTACACAGAATGCACATGTCTACATATGCCTGCATATATTTTCAGCAATTTTTTTTTTAAAGAGAGAGTGAGAGAGGAGAGAGAGAGAGAGAGAGAATTTTTTGATATTTATTTTTTAGTTATCGGCGGACACAACATCTCTGTACGTGGTGCTGAGAATCGATCCCGGGCCGCACGCATGCCAGGCGAGCGCACTACCGCTTGAGCCACATCCCCAGCCCTCAGCAAATTTTGACCAAATGAATGAATGAAAAAAATGAAGTTCAATACTCTTTCTAATACGTTCTGGCATCTATCTGAGCTTCAAGGATGAACCTTTGTATTATGGATATGGGACACAAAGCACATGGAGACACATGGAAAGAACTATGTCAGAATTAAAGATGAATGCAGATCTTTTATAATTGCCCTGGCAATATGCTTTCAGAAAGCAAAAGGACAGGTTTCAAGTTTTATCTTCCCTCATGAAATCAAAGGCTCACTACTAAAATTCCATGGTCTTAGTGCCTTTGGGAAATTTGCTTGAAGTCAATCAATAATTTACTGTAATAATTCAACCTGCTAATATTTATTGTACTGTGCCAGGATCTCTGGGGTATGATAGTGATATTTTACATTTGTTTTGTGTCTCCTTTATAAACGATTTTAAAATATATTGTACTTTTTAAATTTTTCAATTAAACTTTTTGAGTTGAGACTTGTATTTTTAATATAACAGATGAGGATACTGGGGTTCAAACACTGGCTAGCTCTCATTGGGTTGCACAGTTTGCTTGCATCTCGGCCTGTACTTGAATTTATGTGTCACTTCCACACTACAAATTAATCATCATCACAGCTGAGAAAAGAGGCTTAAAATACAGGCTCTGAATTCTAAAAATCTGTGTCCCAGTTGTGGATGATATTACAATGCTTGAAAAACAGGCTACATAGTAAACAATGACAAATGGATTAGAAAAGGAAACAGAATGAAGGCAGCAGGCATCGAGAGGAATTATATTTGGGAATGCAAGATGATAAATTCAATATCCATATTTTTGTGAGCTGTAGATAATAATAATATAGAAAATGATTCTAATGTTAAGAAAACACTTGTACTTTAGTCATAGATAAATCTAGTTTAGATAAAAATGATGAATTTACCTTTGAATGTGTTCAATGAATTGATGCTAGAATACTAATATTTTCCTTTAGCCATAGATAAATCTATTTTAGGTAAAAGTGATGAAACCTATGAAAGAGTTGAATTATTACTAAAATGAATTATTGCTGAAATAGTCAAATAGAAATTATCTTTTGGGCCTCAACTGTCCAGAACTTCTGAGTTGTAAATAAAACACTGTGATCTTTTTAAGGGCAGAAAATATTCTTTAAAATTCATCCTATTTTTCTCATATTCATCTTTTATACTGAACTTTTATCCATTTGCCAGGCACATATTGGAGTTCATTATGTATATATAAATATATGCATTGTTTAAATGAACAAATTATTGATCTGATGATTATATCTCTGAACTTACTTGTTATCAGGACTGCCAAAAAGGTAGTTGAAGCAAAGGAAGATCATTAGATAACATTTTGATATCATTAGATACCAAAAATAAATAGTACACACTTCCCTATGATTTACCCCTTCTCTTCTTGTTCTGTTTTTCTTGGAAACTGTATATTGGGTAAACTATTTGCTCCATGTCAGATCTTTGGATCTTTTGTGGGAGATGAGAGAGGCAGGAAGAAGCACGGACACTCTTAAATGTAGCTAGGAAAACCGTAGACAAAAAACAGATATTTTGTGTATAATGTTTTCTGTTTGTGTGTGTCTATATGTTATTGTTGTTTTTATGTTTGTTTCTAGAAACTATTCTTCAAGACCCTGCCATCCATTCAGAACTCCCAAATGCTTGCAACTGGAAGACCCTCCTTATCTCAGAGGATGGCTTTTGTTTAAAAACTGCAAAATGTAAATGGTATCTGGTATTTAATGAAAAGCACTGAAATTGCTATATGGTACCACAGATTCACTGCTGAACATGTCATGAGGCAACATTTTATAGGCATTGTAAAATCTTTTTACCACACACAGCTGCATTACCCAAAATTACTCAAATCTGCAGGGCATCTGAAACTCACTCTGTAACAGTAATAGGCTTTGCTGCTTAAAAAGTGATTATGACTAATGCACAAAAACAATTATTGCTAGACTCAATTGCCAAGAATAAAGATAGATATATATAATCATTCTCACTGAAATTTGAGCAATCACCAGGAAAAACTAAAGTGATTCTCAAAACTTATAGGCTCATGAAGCACAATTGGGGGAAAAAAATTGTAATCTGTCAGTCTATACGAGGAAGATTTTATTGGCAGTGTTTTTACAAACTCTAAAACTTTATTGTTTTTAATACACACTTTGAGTTAATTAGAGAAAATTCTGAAAACTGTTAATAAGTAAAACTGCCCTATAGGGCTGGCCCCACAGCAAGAAGAAACAACATGAGGCATTGGAAAGAAGCTAGGAATGGAATCCAATAGACTTGGTTTTGGCCTTGGGCAATTCCCTTATCTCTCCAAGTCTTACCTTCTTCTTTTATATAAAGAAAGCTTTGGGCTAAGCCTCATTGGGGCCTCTTCCTACTTTAACCTGCCACGATTTGATCTTAGATGATCTAAGGGAGAAAAAGTTTTTGTCCATTTGGTCCACCTTTTGAGAAGAAGCATGAGAGAAGACCTAGTAAAAGAGGTGGTATTGAACTTTGCCTTAAAGAGTTTTATGTGAAAGAAAGTGATTTGGATCAGTTAGGATACAATGAACAGTCTGATCAAAACAGCATGGTGGAAAACTATATAGGTGGTTCAAGAAAGGGCTGGACAGGTACACTTTGTAGAAATTTGAAGCTAATAGTAATCTTTAATTTATTATGTAAATGTGGTGGTGAATTTTTAAAGACTTGGGAAAGTACAGGTTCTCCTTTTCTACCTGTCCTAACCATTAGTCTTCATGTTCTAACAATATAATGTGGAGGGCTGTGAGGTGTGCCACTCTGGTCCCTGGCTCTCAGAACCCTCATCCTGGCTTTCCTTTATGCTGTTTGCTCTTGATGGAAGATAATACAACATGGAAGCACTAAGGTATGAAAATGTGACTCCTTTAGCTTAGGTTTCTAAGCGAATAGGTGGAACAGAGTACCAAGTAATCCAAACCACTGTTAGATGAATAGGACATAGATTGAAGAATGATTAAACATCGCATTGGTTGAGAAGTTGATGTGTATGAACTGTCAGCATAGTCAACTATCATTGTTCATCACTTAGACAGTAATTGCAGTGGAGGAGTAGTATCAGAAGACTGAGTCCACAGGATTTCAGAAAGAGAAGCAACACACCTCATATATATTTTTATGAACTTTAGCAGTGAAAGAATTGAGATTGAAGGGACAAAAGAGGTAAGAAAGAAAGAGATTTGAACAAATCGAGCATGTTACTGGGAGGCTATGAGTTCATACTCTGGACTCAGATGAACTGATTTTGTTTCCTGGACTCAGCTTTCTTAGACATGTGACCTTGTGCAGGAATTCTTGATACATATTTTGTCAGTAAATCATCATAATGAACTTATGACACTATTACTCTTATTAATTCTACTTTGAGGATGAGAATACTTAGACTTATCCCATGGATAGTATTTAAACTCATTTATGTAAACAGTAAAACTGCAATTTAAACACAGCCCTATCTAAAGCAAAAAACGCAGAGTATGTGCTTGGATAGGAATGAAGTTTGTCAGTTACTGGAACAACTAACAAGTTACCTGCAAGGTCAGGGACATGTTGAAAGCTCAGTGACCCAGTTATTCTAAAATCAAGTTGGTCTTTGCTATCTGGGAACATTGACAGGAAGGAACGATAGAGGCCTCTGAGCACAAAGCACCATTGGCACTTTGATCATTGGGCCTATCACTGTCCTACACTACATGAGGTGAAACTAATGTCCCTTGCTGCAAAGAAATCCAGAAATAGCTACAGGAGACAGAAGGAACAAATCATCCCTAACTCATACTTTTTTCTAGAAGTCAAATGCAAGCAAATCATTCTTGCATTTTATTGCATTTTACTAATATTAAGCTTCATGGGGAAATTGAAAATCTCTATGTAGCTCCTATAGGCTATATAACTAGGTGGTCTGAATGAGCTCTGGCTGGATGGCTCAATTAGGTCTTCGGTGTGAGTGTGGCTTAGGTTCTCTCTCAATCATTGCCAAGATCCAAGTCTCACGGATTGACTTATCGAATCACATGTTAATTGAATACTTACTGTGGATTGGAGAGTTTCCTAGAAAACTGGAATCTAAGACATGGCCTCTGTTCAAAGAATTCCTAATCTAGTGAAGAAGGCACGCAAGTAAAAGACCATTTATTTATGGTGTTAAGGTTAAGAGCACAGGCCAATAGACAGGTGCATCAATTTGAATCCTAACTCTTATGCTTACTAGTTGTTTGAACATGGGAAAGTTACCTTATCTCTCAATGTATCATCTGTAAAGTGGGAAGTTGAATTATAAGGTTGTTAAAACAATTAAATGACTAATCGAAGTTAGCTAGTCTTAGCTTTTTTATATAACAATCTGAAGCACATATGAACCAGTAAACACATCATACTGGTTGACTTTGTCATTTTAGGTTTCCCACTGAAGGTCATAACTGAAGTGAGCATTCTAAGTAGGCATTAACCAAGAAGTTCAGTTCATGAAAGTCTTTTAGGCAGGAAGTGGCACATACATGGAAACTCTGAAGACCCCATTACAATGTTAGGGAAACTCTAAGAAGCCCCACATGCTGGAGAATGGTATCTCTGAGGTGGTAAAGTAAATGACACTGGAAAGAAAGGATGGAGCCCCCTCATGTGGTGCCTAGCAGAGTTTAGACTCATTCCTAGAGTCAAGTAGAGCCAATGACAGCTTTCAGACAGGACATCAATAAATGGATTTGAGTGGATTGATATTAGATCAATAGCCCTGATGCTATCTGGGGCAAAGGCCTTTTGTGAACTCATAAGTATTTTCTTTCATGTGCCCTGTCAGTTATATGCATATATTAAAAACCTCATATACTCATATGACCTTGGAGTCATATGAGTCCTGTTGGCCACCTCAGATTTTATTCTTTCTCTTAGCCTCAAATAAACTTAGTAAACAAATGAGTCCCCATCCACACTTATCTTGAAAGTACCGTAAGAGCAGAACCCCGAATTCAGCACAATGGAATTAATTAGAAAGTGAAATTCCAGGTCTTTGTCCTGATGTAATGCTCCAAGTGGAGAAGAGGAAAAAAATCATACATATGTACATAGAAACATATATGAAGACAGGTTCCTAAGCAAATGAATGCCTTATCTTCAACAATGTTTCTTCAAAGTATAGAGTAAGAGAATAAGCATCAGAATTACCTTGAACACTTGTTTAAATAAAGGTGCTTGAGCCCCACCTAAGACCAGATGAATAAGAATCTGCATTTTTAACATGCATTTCAGCCAACCTGTAACATACAACCTCCTGATTTGATGAGTATATATTGTGCACATGTATTGAAATTCTGCCCTGTTCCCAATATGTATAATTATTTTGTTAATTAAAAATTTTAAAACAATGTTTTAAGAGGCAGAAAAGTTAACTACCATGATTTGATCATTATACACTATGTGTGTGTATGTGTGTGTGTGTGTGTGTGTGTGTGTGTGTGTATGTATATACATATATCTCACAATGTATTCCATCAATTTATACAATTAAAATGATTAAAAAACACCTATTGACATAATTTCTTACTTTATGCACTGTTTGTATACATCTATAATCAAAGAACCAGAATTCTATTTATCTGTTTGGGAATACTCTGTTCTGTCTACTTTAGGGAGGAATGATTATTATATCTTTGATATACTCTTGTGTTCCTTATAGGACTCTGAAACTCTTAACTTTATGAAGTAACATTAACTACTATAGAAAAGAGAACCATAGCAACTATTGATTTGATTGGGGGAAAAAAAAACTTCAGTATTTTCAAAGTATAAACATGTTTGAAAGAGAATCTACTTCTTATGAAAAAGCATCCATTTTATGTAACGGAATGTTTCCTTTATACGAAGAATAAAATTCTGACTCCCACTCATGACTTGTGAAGCCTTTTCATATTTTATCTGCCAATATTATTATCTTTGTACCAGGCACTAGCACTAAAATCTTGGATAATAAAAAGGGAAAAGAGCAATAAAATATGATCTCTTTCTTAGAGAAACCATAATGTTTTTTATATTTTTCTGTCTTTTTTTCTTTTTTTGGATAGAAAAAAGTTAAAGCATTGGGGAAAATACATCTGAATAATTTCAGATGGGTTCAATGTTAGAAAAATGCACCAAGGATCTCCAGGAGCCGAGTAGTAGAAAATCTCAACATTTCAGGAAAGATCTCACTCAGGAAGCTACTGCTGAGCCATGCTGACAGAGGGGTAGGATGCTCTTCCATGGTATTCAAGGCAGGAAAGCAATTGCAGGCAGGGGAACTTCTGTAGGTCAAACAGAGGCAAGTGCCTCAGGGCACAGTGGTTCCTATAACTTCCTCTGAGGGCTCCTACTACCCAGCCTTCTTCATAAAACTTTGAAGGTCTCACCATAATATTCTTGGAGCTATCAGACCTTTTACATGTGAATAGGAATACTGTCTTTCAAACATCAAAAAATAAAAATTAAGCCAAATAATTTCATTTGAAAGCAATTAGCATTTTCATTTACTTTGTCCTGATAAAGAAAAACCCACATTTTCTTTATAAAAGGACATTTCAAGACATGCCATATAAATTACTAAAAAGAAAAAAAAAACCATTATATTGTAATTAGGTTAACTCTATTTCCTTACTCCTCCCTCCAGCTACCTCCTTCCCAAATAGATTACTTTGTAAAAAGTAACAGTTATTCAAAACAAAATATGTTAGTATATCTTGCAGCCAAATGAAACAGATCGACAAGTCACAACGATGTTATAAATTTGTCCAGTAAAAAAATGTAGCTTGAGCAGCTTCGTTGATCATTTTAAATGTTAATGGTAATATGCTTCTTTACTATTGAGATATTTATGACTAATGGTGTGATGCTATTTAAATTCTCAACCTTCATTAATTTCAGCTGTTTTTCATCATTAGGAAAAATAATTCAAAAGAAACCTCAATAGTTTCCTAGAGCAACAGTATGAAACAATATCAGAGTGCTTTGACACACAGAAAGCCCAGTCCTTAAACTCAGAGTTCTACCAAGAGCAAGCACTCAAAAGAAGACTGCTGCTGGGTAAATTCTGCATCCAGATCTGTAAAGGCTTAAAAAGAACTCTTCAAATTCTTCAGTTTATCTTGGTATGGGAATATGATTAGTCTTGTGGTGATTATAGTGAGGATTATATAAAGGCGACATTTATGTCCCATAGAAAGGAGGTCATACGACCAGCGTGGTTTTTCCTCTTGAATCCATGGGTGACTCAAGACTATCATAATGTTCACATTTTATAGCAGGAAATAGAAAGTTAATTGATAGCTATTTAAAGCCATCAAAATCCTCTTTTAAACAACCTAGTTAAACAATGAAGAATTACATTGTGTAAGATTTGAAAGATCATAGAAAATAATTTATTAGGACTGATTTCCATGTTCTTTGCTGAGCCAACAGACTGCTGGCGCTAATTGTTTATTTAAGCTCCATCACTGAAACTCCAAATCAAAAAGGTTTTCAGAGTTTGGGATTGGCTTTAGTCTTTTACCTCTCAGACTCGATGGGCACAAGGGTTCCACGGGATATCCGCTCTATTTTTTCCCTCTTTTTTAAAAAAGATCTTAATTTTGTGTTGAAGTCAAGGGTTTTATTTTATTTTTGTTCTGTTCTACATAAGCCTGTCTTTATCCATATTTGGGGGTGTGGAAAGAGCTAGATTCATAGCCACTGATTTGTTATAACCTCACTGGTTTGTTCATTTTAAATTAAAGAACCACCGTTATTGGTAGGAGATACTTATGCACCAAGTAATATACTATTATTAAATGTAGACTATTGCTGAATGAATTTTGGCATAGTAAATGACATAATTATATTTGGATAATATTAGTATGGTAAGAGGAAGGGGTCTCACCTCGTGGTGATCAATTTGTCAATTAACTGCTATCTCATCATACGTATCTAACAAACCAGGACATAATGTATGTATCTGCAGAACCATGGTGATCCATGAAAGCCGTCACCAACCACCTGCTGCTAAGATAAATTTTATTTGTTTGATTAACAATAACAATAAAATGCTTAAGTGAAGGTGTGTAAAACTGCAGAATGAAGGAGAGGGCATCACAGAAAGAGAATGCTTGATCAGGCACTCTTTGTGGCTCTATGAAAAATCAGTGAGCTCAGTTTTGGCACATCCAGAACTGTATGGCTTACTTATTTTTGACTCTGAGCCAAGTATATATGAAAGAAGTGCACTTGATTCTATCTCATGAAAAAAAAAAATCTCTGAAGTTTAAGAAAAGTCAAAGAAATAACAGCAACAAAACAGGGAGTACAAGAGAAAGGAAAAAAACAGTGATGCCCAGGATGTTGGAATCAGGAGAATGGTTGAAATACGTTGCGGACACTTTTGTTAAAAGAAACCACAGCTCCATTGTAAACCAGCCTGTGCTGAAAACAACAACCTGTTAATATCTTCCAAAATGCTGCAAGTTGACTGGGTTCATCTAAGGGAATTGTAGTCAGAATTTAATGGGGACTACATTCACCTCAAGTTTTGATTGGACTAGACCACCAGTCTTATCATGCCTGGCAGTTGATTCTGGCTGTCAGTTGGAAGCATAGCTAGAGCTTTCAACTGATGTACCCAACACTCAATCCCTTCTTATAGTTTAGGATTCACATTGTGTCATGGCTGGAATTTAAGAGGGAGCATTCCAAGGAGTTTCCCAATAGATTCAGTGAAAACTGTAAGAAATTCTATGACCTATACCTGAAAAGTCAATATCCTCACTTTAGCTACACTATATTGGATCAAGTGAGTCCCTAAACCCAGCCTAGATTCAAGGGAAAGGAAATGAAACTTCATCTCATGGCAAGAAAGCATTTTGTGTGTATAGAGAAGAAAGAAATTCATATTAGTCATTTGTGGAAATACATTGAAGTATTGTTACTATCTTGAACATGCTAAATACAAACTGTAAATCCTTCATGATGAATAGGGACTCTATGCACTAGATGTGCCTGTGATATATCAATTGCAAAGGTAACTGCAATGATATCATATCATCTTTCCAATTAAAACTAATCAATGTTTCCTTTATACTGAGAATAAAATTTAAATGTTTTACCATGTGTGTTAGTCAACTTTTTCTCACTGTGACCAAAATACCTAACAAGAACAGAAGAGAAAAAGTTAATTTGGGGTTTCACCATTTCAAAGGCTTGGTCCACGGTTAGTCTAATTCCATTGCTTGCCTGAGATTAGGCAGAACATCATGATCGAAGGGCATGATGGAAGAAAGCTGTTCAACCCATGGCAGCCAGAAATCAGAAAGAGAGGAGCTGGGGACAAGATACAGTGCAAGGGCATGCCCCCAGTGATCTACTTTCTACCTACAGTTACCACCTGGTAGTTCATTCAAATTATTGTATGAAATGGACTCATCTGCTGATAATATCACAACTTTATTCATCTAATTGTTTTTCCTCTGAACATTCCTGCATTGCTTAACATGAATTTTGCCAGAGACATTAAATATCCAAACCATAACAACAGAGCCTGCAAAGTCTTACACAATTTGCCCCATTGCAACTTCTTGACCTTATTTCCTCTACTCTTCCCCTTGCTCACTTTGCTCTGGTTGTGATTTCTTGCTTTTCTTCTGATAATCCTAGTTCATTCCTTTGTCAATTTCTGCTGCATCTACTGAAAAACTCTTTCTCCAGATCTTCATGTGTCTCATTCTTTCACTTCATTCAAGTCTCTGTGTGAACATCTTTTCAGGAACAGCATCCCTTAACCACTTATAGAATTATTGCCCACTGTTTCCCACTCACTATGTCTTCACTATCTGAAACTACCTGTTCATTTATCCGTTTAGTTTTAGATGTTAGTGTTCCCCAAGCTGACTCAAAGTCCTCCTGAAGTAGGGCTTTTTCCTAGCTTACCGGAACTGTGTTGGATACAGGTTGGCACTCATTACATACTTATTGAGTAAAGGAATGAAAGTGGTGCATCTCAAATTTTACTTTTAATGGGTTATAGTTAGAAATTTTCTAAGTATCTCCCCAAATTATGTGATCCTTATGCATGACTCACTTAATATTCAAGTCTACCTGTAGCTATCCATACCTTTAAAATTTTTTTTTCTATTCTTTTTCTGGACCACATCTTCTTTTCTCTGCCTATCATTTGCAGTTTGTTACTTAAAAATCCGCATGACATCCTTACTGTACTATTTATACTTTTCTTAGGAATCTAAACTCTCCCTACTTCCCACCTCTGTAGAATGCTGGTTTTACCTTTATTCCTCCAGCTCAATGCCTTTCGTCCCTGAGCACTTATTTCATTTGCATAGACTTACTCTTCTGTCACCTTCCTATCCCATTTCCCAACCCTTTCTCATTTAGGTCTTGTGTTTTTTAAGTGCAGCAATGAAATAAGCATGATAAAGTCTTTCGAGACATGGGCCTAATTTATTCATTTCTACAGTCCCAGTGTTCAGTCCACTGACAGGTATGTCATATATACTCTATAAGCACTTGTTGAATTGGACAAGATTAAACTTAATCAAAGCAAAAGAAAGAACTGTAAGTAACTGAACAGTGACAGATAATTTCAAGACTAAAAATACATTTGCCTCTTCCTCTTACCTACACTAAATTATTATTGTTGTTCTTCAGTCCCACATACATGTGTTTTTTGAGAAATGTCACCATTGTGTAATATGTTGAGAAAAGTAATTGAAACTAGAGTTATTTAGAGGGCAGCCATGAAATCAGGCATTTTCTGCACTCCTTTTTTTCTGCTATCCCCCTTACCCCATCTCCTGTTTATTTGCATTTTTCTTTCAATTTGTTCAATCTATGTGGTGCAGGTGCACAAAAGTAGGCACCAGGTGCATTCTATAGAATTCTATGCCATCTGACAAACAGGGCTTTTTATCTATGCATTTTTATAATCATAAATTTATCTTCTGTTCACATATATTTATGTGCATTGGCATCTATGGAATTATATTTCCTGGATGTGTGTTCTGGAGTTTCTTCTACAGGAATATAGAAATTAGATGTGATATCCAACTCCAATGCACAAAACTAAGCTATGGGCAAGAAAAAACTTTAAAGGGAACAGATTGATACCACATTTCAATAAATTAATGGTATAGATTTAAAAACCCCTCAGATAACATTGCTAATATGGTGCTTTTCTACTTTTTTAAAGACAATGAGAACCAAAGCAGTCTCCCAGCAAGTTAGTTAAATCTTATTTTGTTCACTGCATACAGAGAGTAATATAAATTTCACCCAAGCAATCTTCAGCTTAGCACAGTCATTCAGAACTCTGTTAACTGCCCTGTTATTGGGCCCCTTTGAAACGCCCCTGTAATTGAAGCTTTCTAGGTGGGAAAGACGGCACAAATCAAAATAACAGGGTAAGCTCTGGCAAAATGCTAGCAACAGTTGCAAGGATTACCAGGTTTTTTTTTTTTTTTTAATACTGTGAATTGATGGATAGTTGTAGAACAAGTTTTTCTGCAAAGTTTTAAAGATTTGTATCGGCTGTGGGTGGTAGATGATTTAAGTTAATGCAAAGACAAACAAAACTAATTAATAGTAAAGATTATGACTTTGTGGTAGCTTGGTAAATCAGAAATTGTGCTTTCTGGTTCAAGATTTTTTTATGAGGTGGAAGTGGCTGCTTAAGAAATACATCTTGGTTATTTGCATGTATTTCTTCATTGAAAAGATGAGACTAATGTCAAGTTTTTAAAATACAGCATTTTCAAATTTTGTTCTACACAGCCAAAGTTTTGGACTGAATCTGATCTGGCACTAATTGTTTCACTTCCAGAAAAAACACAGTTATTCCCCATACAAATGCCCACCATTTCCATCAGTGCATGTCTATTAGAGGCCAAGACAGATGTACCGCATTTAACTGCTCCTTAGCTCTCTGGCTTAGTCTGTAATCTAATGCCAACTCCCATAAAATTCAAGCTGCAGCAAGTAACCTTGCACAATAGGTCATTCACAGAGTTTTGTCCCTTTGAGTTTATGGGAAACAGCAGGAAAGGCAGTAGAAAAATATCCAGGCTGGTATAGACTATTGAATCATTCTCTTTGGCTAATGGTAGGTTCTTGGTCATGATTTATAGAAGTCAATTCTTAGATAAGCCAGACAAAAAGAGATCTTTCATATATAATTATTTTTAGCATATAATATATATTTTATTTTTCCCCTGAACTTCCAAACATTTCATCTGCACATCAATTTTGTCTTATATCAATCACATCCTTCTCTTATTTTAAGTATTCTCACAACTTCTCTTATTTTTTCCTACTAGACTGAAAGCCCCTAGAGAGCAAAATTTCTATTGATTTTTTTTAATCTAGCAAATGGGAGGATACAATGTTCAGTAGAGTTACTTGATATTTATTTTTAAATAAATAGACATCAATTTTAGCTGTTGATAGACAAAATAAATAAATAATATTTATTTTTATATGGTACAGAGGATCCAACCTAGTGCCTCACACATGCTAGAAAAGTACTTTACCTCTGAGCCACCAATATTCATTTAATGAACGTATGAATGGATAGGTAAGTTTGAGAGACTATGTGATATGCACTTATTTTTGGTTATAGGAAGTCAACTATAATCAGCTCTAAGTTTGATTGAGAAGATCATTTAATTCCAGTCATCCATTTTGTGACCAGGATCTAAACTAAAATATGCAAGATGCCAGAATTTGGGAACTTAGTATTTTTATTTGCCCATTTAAGAGAAAGTCATAAATTATGTGATAAAGATGCTGTTTTAGTCAATGTTTTTGCCACTGTGACCAAAATACCTGACAAGAACAATTTTAGAGGAGGAAAAGTTTAATTTGTACTCATGGTTTCAGAAGTCTCAGGCCATAGACTGCCAGCTCCATTAATCTGGGCCTGGGGTGAACATCATGACAGAAGGGTGTGGTGGACACAAACAGCCCAGGACATGGAAAACAGAAAGCAGAGAGAACTCTCACTCACCAAGGACAAAATGTAAACCCTAAAGGCACACCCCCTGTGACTCACCTCCTCCAGCCACATCCTCCACCCAGTTAATTTATTCAAGTGGATTAATGTATTGCTTAAGTTAGAGAAGACCAACAGCTGTCAGGAGCTCTCCCTGGTGCTGCTGTAGCACAGACCCAACACCTAAATTTGGTATGTTTTTTTCTTTTCTAGTTCTAACTTCTGCTTGTAAGCCCCATTGCTCTAAACGCAGAACAAACTTCCCTCTATATGTTTTTTTTTTTAATTGTGTAAATCTTCATATACATAAAAGTGGAGATTTAATATCATATCAGTAGTCCAGCCTCAGCCCAGACTGGCCAGCAATTCAGTCTGATCCAGACCTCTGATTTACTGTGACCTTCCTGGCATTTATATCTCACTCCTAATCCAGCCCAACAGGACATAGTTTCTGTCTATTCATTCAATCTTTTTTTCCCTCTTTCATTCATCATATTGCCTTTACTTAGCACTCATTTACTCAGGTGTGTTGTTTATTAAGGGAGATATAGGAACTGATAAATCTCAGTTTCCATACTGATGGGAAAAATACATGGTATATAATAACTACTACAGAGTTTTGGAAAGGAGAATGTGAGTCTTTCCCACTGTATTGAAGACTGGAAAATAATAGCAAAAGCAAAACTAAAACTTAAATTCCAAGATAACGAATTCTATGACATATTTTATCTACTGAGAAGCATTTTAATTATTGATTACATACATGCTATTTACTAGCCTAATATGCAATATAGCTAGCATGTTGGATGAAATAATTACTATGCCATTCATGTGGCATTGCCCACAAAATGTACATCTCCCTCCAGAGGAAAGAAGATGGTAAGTCTTGACCAAAATGGAATTGAGGGTCTGTGCGAGGGAGTGAGGTATTCATAGTACTACTAAGAGTGAGAGAGTGATTTTGAAGGGAAATATGCATGATAAACCTTAGAGATGTGAGTTCTAGTATTTCCTGTGTTGATGGTGAACTTAACAAATAACTACCATTCTCTGAATCTTAATATCTTTCCATTGTAAAATATGGAAGTTGGACTTAATAATCTCTAAGGTTTTCAATATGCCATAAGACTCTGCTGTTATCTGGCTTCATCTTAATACAGAGTAAATGACTGCCATCATGTCATTGGTAGGATGGCCTGGATGGTGTTATAATTCCATGGCACTCCCCTTTCTGAGAGCCCACACTAAAAACACATGCGAGGGGTTTGTTTTTCAAAGCATGTCCATCTAATTTCTGATGCATCATGACTATATAATGCTCTCTCACGCTTGATCTCTTTCAACTTACACAGATAGCTGAAGCAGATATGAATATTCTCATGATTTTAGAAGAGAGAACAGGCTATGAAACTCACCCAGTATCATTTGAAAAGCAGTTGGCTCTCCACTGCTTTTCAAGTGCTGTGTATAAGCTATTCTTTTAAAATAATACCCCCTCCCCCTTTGCTTTTTGTTTTCTTCTTTTTTTTTTCTCCTTTTGCAAATGATGTGTTTATCTGGTGTTAGAGCAGTGTTGATCAGAGGCATGAATAAGTATGGATGAATCTCATGCCATGAGATATGATAAAGACATGTTCTTGAACAACTGCATCTCCACGGATTCTTTAATAAAAGTATCAATATGTTGAGCCCATCTTCAATGGTGAAGACTTTTATACTCTTTAAACTTTTATAGTGAACAATTACATCTCAGGACACCGCCCCCCACTTCCACAGATGAATGGTTCTGGAAATATAAAATTTACACTACAATGTGTACTGAAGTTGAAGCATAGTTACATTCAAATGGGACCTGCCCAGACTTACTGTTGAGAACATCTCTTGTTCAGTAACATTATGCTGAATTTGAGGAGTTCAGAACCCATAGGCCACCTTGCTTTGTTTAACATATTCTTCCTTTTTTGTCATCTATTTGGAAGCCCCATACTTCTCATCAGCTGTGCTGTTTTTACATCATTTTAAGTCAATTTAAAATTAGTAGTTTTAATAGCCAGTGCTCCTTGATGCCAAGTAAAAAATGGTGCAATTTGTAGAAAATTGAATAAATAGAATAGAGACAAATGAAATGATAGTCCAGGAAAGGAATGAGAAAATGTTCAGTTTATTATTAGTCATTTATGTTAAATTGATAATAATAATAATATTTGTAATAGTGACAAAAGTACCACTTGAAAAATAAGCCAGGACAAAGTACAGAACCTTATTTATAAGTAGACAAAAGTGGTGTAGCTGACAATATTTTAGTTCTGCGGGCACTAAGTGACCCATGGAGCCCCATTCCATGTTCACCAACTTCATTGTTATTCTAGAAGACATGATTGATTCTTTTATTCTCTTCTAAACTTGGGAGAGGAAGTACATTGCACTTTCTTTTTAACATACCATTGTGGTAGGATGTTTTTATTTATAAGTTTACTATTTTCATTTCACTTGAAAATATACAATTTAATTAACCTCTTTTAAAACCTCAAGAGTCCTAATGTTGTGGCCATTGATTCCAGCAAAGGTTCAGCATGAATATTAAAAGACATATGTATATATGACATAAAAATAGGAAAAAAAAAGATTGAGATATTTAATTCATGTAGATTTAAGCAGATTTCAGTAGTGGGGAGTATGCAGAGAGTTTAAAGAGGTTTTTCCAAATGCTATCTGAAACTATTGGCTGGATTTTGAACCTGGTGCAAATTGTTTAGCTTTCTGAGTATCAGGCTCTTTGAGTGATAAATGATGTTAATAAAAGAACTTATTTTAGAAAATTGTTGGATGATTAAATGATATCAAATAGGCAAAATATTTAACACAGGGCCTGGCATATGATAAATGCACAATGAAAGTCAGTCATTATTATCATCATTAGTCTTTTACTCAATGATGGGGAGAATTTTGGTTATTAAAGAAAAAATGTCCAGAAGGTTGAGGTTAGCAGTCCTAGAGTCCACACAGCAATTTTCCATTTTTGCTAGGGTCTAGATTCCCTCAACACTCTGTTCTTCATAAGTGGTGACAGCATCTCTAAATGAAAGCTTCCTTTGTAGAGTGCACTGTTCTTCCTAATTTCTATGAATTTTCTTATGTGATCCTCACAGCGAACTCTGAGTGATACTATTATTGCATAACCAATTCACAGATAAGGAAACCAAGACATGCAACATTTTAAGTACCTTCTCTAAGATAGTAGACTTGCTTAGCTAGGAAAAGGTTAACACAAGATTCAAACCTCTGCCTGTGCACCCTGTTGCCACTAACATCAGCTGGATTTTAAAGACTCTTAGAGATGTCATGTCCAACTCAAGCTGCAGCATGCAGTCCTGCATTTGTGCAAACTGAGTGTGGAACTCAGTGTGGAGCTGATGAGCTTCATCAGCTGAGAGGACATGATTTTTCCTGATCCACTGGCCCAGAGAGGACAGAGTTCTCAGATTCTCACAAGAATCTGCCTGGGCCAGGACAGACCCTAGGTCTGAGCTTCCCCTTGCTATGTCTAGCAGATACTTTGCCTATGGAGCCAGGCTTGGCTGCTTTCTCTACAGCCAGCATTCTGTTCTCCATGCGGGTGTGCCCGGGAAAAGACTATCATCTGAAAACCTTGGCCATGAGAACGGATGCCCCTATGTCACTTGATCAAAGAAGACAGAGCTGTTAATGTACCAGAGTACTCTTGCTGAGGAAATGAGTCACACCACAGAGCCTGGCTGCTGTAGCATCATTCGGAAATTGTAACAAAACTCAAGGGCTGCTCTCAAGTGGAGGAGAATTGGGCAAATGGCCAGGAAAAGGTATGGAGGGTGCCAGACTCCTAATAAAAGAAAGGCTTCACAGTGAGGCCTCTTGCTATAACTGCCTCTCCTGCTTTCTCTTTTTAAAGCTATTTTTCCTATTGTAAATAATCCCATTAAATGAGGACTATTGTCTCCCCTTTCACACAAGAGGCCCATTCAGAGCCTTTAGCAGTAATGAAAGGGAAAAGCACACACACAATAAAAAAGATGAGGGGTGTGGTGTGTTCCACCAAGAGGGAAGCAGGAGGTGGAGGAGGGGTGGAGCTGGGCTGAGCAAGGAAAGGCCTCCTGTGTCCAACTTTTCTGGACATTTGGAAAAATCTCATGTGGAATCTTCCCCAGAGATAATGCTGGTCACAGGCATAAAAGAAAAAAAAAAAGGCTGGGTGGGGGGAGGAAGATAGACATAAGGAGCTGTGCTTTCAATTTCTAATGTCTTTGAGAGCTAGATAAATAGGTAAGATGCTGATTGAGGCAAGCAAGAGAATGGATCTGGTGGCCCAAAAGCATACCTTTTGCAGCCTTGACCATGAAGATTTAACCCCAATTAGTCTTAGTTCTTTTAAGTATTAGGATAAGTTGTGGTTTTTTTTTTTTTGCCATTATTCAAGTATACATTTCATATGATGAGTGATGAGCTGATCTTTAATAAAAAGGAAAGGAAACAAATAAAAATATTTGGCCAGTCGCAGTGACACATACCTGTAATCACAGTGACTTGAGAGGCTGAGGCCAGAGAATTACAAGTTCAATACCAGCTGGACAATTTAGGGAGACCCTGCCTCAGAATAGAACATAAAAAGGACTGAGTATATGTAACTAAGTGGTAAACCATGGGGTTCTATCCCCAGCACCAAAATAAAGAAATAAATAAACTTTAGGGCTTATTGAAAAGATTTAAAGTTGTTTTAGGAAAAAAATTCTTGATGATGTTCAGAGTTACTTTTTTTAATAATCAGAAATCAAGATCGAAATGGTCAACCACCAAACTTTTTTTCTTCAAATTTTAAAACACAGGCAATACACTTCAATTCAAGGAGAGCAAAGAATGAGTCAGGAAGACTTCAAGAATTACTTGGTTAAAATTACACGTGTAATTTTTTACTTGGTTCAAATTACACATGTCATTTATTAATATGTAACTTTGGGCAAGTTGCTCAATCTCTTTGTACCTCTGTTTCTCATCTGTAACCGGCAGAAGTAGGAAATGCAGAAGATGCTTATGAGGTTTAAATGGTTCAGTATCCGAAATGTACTTAGAAGAGTGCCTGGCACTTCATAAATGTTCAATAAATGTTTGCTATTATTATCAGAGAATCACTGGCACATAGAAAGAGGATCGGCATCTCCTCCTGTTCTGCTACACTCGACAAGTCAATGAGCAGATGGCACTTGCAGTAGCTCTTACTGTGAATGAGCTCCCTTTGAAGTATGGAATGTGAAAGCTATAAAAATTTTGTTCAGAACTATGTGTAAATCATACCTGTCTTTTTAATGATCTTGAAGTATTTGAATGTAGCTTGTCATCCAGGTTGGATATAAGAGTTCCAGAAATGAAATCCTAATTTCCTCTTTCTGTTGTTAAGCCAGAATTATTGTAAAGACATGTTGAATCAGGGTGGCCTTCCCAAATCCTATATTTTGAAGATTTTGGTAATGTTAAGCAATGATTTTGAGAGACAGAGAGAGCAAATGAGTTCTAAGAAAAGGTCTCATACCATTGCTCTCAGTTGTCCCCAAACCACCAATCAAAGATAAAATAATGTTCCTTCCTGATATCCCCAAGATTATGAAATACACTTGGTTAGATTTTTTGCATTTCAAATTATCCCTTCAGATATTTTGGGGGGTGGTACCCAGGGTTGAGCATAGGGTTCTCTTAACCACTGAGCCACATTTTCAACCATTTTACTTCTTTTGAAGCAGGGTCTCACTAAGTTTCTTAGGGCCTTGCTAAAGTGCTAAGGCTGGCCTCAAACTTGCTATCTTCCTGCCTCAGCCTTCTGAACCACTGGAATTACAAGCATGCACTACCAAGTCCAGCCTCTTCATATGTCTGCAATATAATTTTCAGATGTACAAAGGTCAGGTGAACCTCATTAGCAGCAAGATTGAGTTCAACAGGGATGTCAATTATTGAGGCTGCTTTCTTTGGAAGTAAACCTAGATATATCAATGTGGCTATACCCTCTTTGCTTGAGCTATCTCATGGAAGACAGGACTAACATATGGTACCATTAATAGAATTTTAGACAATACTTTGTGGACCAAATGTACCAAATATTTCAGACCCATCTATATTATTATATAGAGGAGATTAAATCTAAAAATCCTCAACATATGGAAACCTGTAAAATTGCTTCAAGGGTAGACAGAAAAGAATTTTCAAAGAAACAATAATGTTGTTCATTTCTATCTATCAATTTGAAAGCAAAGATCTAGATAAATCAGCATTCAGTCTATTTCTTACATCAGTGGCTCTCAGTAAGAGAGGTCTAGCTCCTCAGTATGCTTTGGAAATTTGCAGGGATAATTTTGGTTGTCCCAATGATTGTGTGTGGTGTTGGAATTTAGTGGGTAGATTACAAGGATGTTAACATCCTGCAATCTATAGAGTCTGGTGTAATAAAGATCTGTCTTACATCCCTCATAACTTTTTGTATCCCACTAAACATTCATACGTGCAAACCCTATAATGATTTTGGCAAGATAGCCCCACTTCAGTTAGGATTATTTGTCTCTTCCTCTCATAATACGTTAATAAATCTGGTCTGTTATTATGCAGACTAATGCTAGTTTTTACTCTAGTATTTGCTTTTCCATCTGTTCTAATATTTTCCTATTTAGCTTGACTGGAATGGTTTCTGAGGTTTTTACAGCTCTTAATCCAAAGGTAGTCATTTTAAGTGGATAAAGAAAACGTCTAATTAATCATCACAACTTCTAGTGTAGTCATGCCCAAGATTTTCCAGATTTAAATGCATACTATTTTATTATCAATTGCTCTCCTTTATTTCTTCTTTATAAAAACAAATTTATTAAATATTTAAATTGCACCTGAAATTATATTTTACATTCATGGGTTTCCTTTTAGAAGAGAAAGAAAACATTTATTGTTAATACATTCTACATTTACATGGATACATGGATAATTTTTTTTTTTTTTTAGTAATTTAGAAAACAATTTTATTCTTTGTGAAAATTTAAGCCCAAATTAGACTTCTTGGTCCTTCTATGCTCTTCCTCTTATTTCCTCTTTTCTAGTTAACCTCCCTTTCCAGGAGTTGTTTGCTCACCTGTGACCACTGTGATTCATTCAGTGAAATCAGCAAACCCTTACTAAGATGCTGCACTTTGTGGCACACATTTTGCCATGTGTTATCTCATTGCCCACAGATGCTAAGAGTGAGTACCTTAAAATTGTGGGATTTAAATTACAGTTGAACACTTGTTGTCGTTGTTGGTTGGTTTTGGTCCTTTTTTAAATTATGAAAACAGTACATGCATTTGGGTAGGGGAGGGGCACAGTCAAATAATAGCTAAATACATGGATCCAAAGAATGAGAGTTTAGAACTGTCTCCCTAATTCTAAAAACATATTTCTCCAAAGGCGATGGCCTTCAATTTTCTCGTTTTTGATGCTTTCAAAAATTTGGACTCCTTTACTCTGAAACATTTATGCCTGGATATTTCATAAATTGTTATAAGTGGATGTTGTGAGTATATGTGCTATGCTTTATATAGAGAGATATATGTATATAAGACACATAGCCTACATATATGTTATAGATATATATCATATCACATGCTATATATATGCTATATATGTTATGTTTACCTACTAACATAAACATGCTAGACATATATGCATGTGTACATACCAAGCACATACACTTTATGATACCTAAATATATACAAATATATACAGTATATGCCATGTACACCATACATATTTTGTATGTGTGCATGTTTTTGCATTACATATATAAACTGCATAGCTTTATGTTGTATATTATAATATTTCTCTTGCATGTAATCAGCAAAATTTAAAAAAATAATACATGCTATGTGTGTCATATACATGTCTATGTTATATGGATTGTATGTGCTACATCCTGTTACTTAAGTTATACATATTATTTTCATGTGCTATGCAACATACGGTAGAAAGGGAGGCTATCTATAACATTTTTATGATAAGGAGATGCTTTCATGAGGATAAAGTGCTACAGAGACCCTGCTGTGGGGTTTGTTTAGTCCAACAACTCTCCTAAAATAGGAAGTCCTGAATTTGCAATTTTTATCATTATGATTACATTTTCAGGATATATTTCAAATGAGATTCAACAAAACTAGAAACATCTGAGAATAAAAGGGAGATATATATATATATATATATATATATATATATATATATATATGGTAACGTACTCACTGATTTTTCAGTACTAACAAAACTGAAGCTTTATTGGAATCCAGAACTTTCTAGAGAGTGTGTTTACATAGTATCTTTTCCCACTTACAGGTATGACTCTGAGGCAAAAGGCCCAGAAATATTCTGACTCTCATTTGCATTATTATATTTACACATAATTCAATTTCCTATATCCAGCTAGGACTAGCATCAGAGATGCCCAGACACAGAATTAGAAAGCCTAGACATATAAATTCAAAGGAACATTCAGAAGGTAGGACAGGCACAGAAGCCCTCTTAGGAGCTACAGCCCATACTGTGGCCCCCAGGCTGCTCAGGCATTGTGTCAGTTGGTAAACACCATGTGGATCCCTCTTTTCTTGTTGGGGCATACTAGTCACTGCACCAACATGTGTAAGGAACTAATTCCTGCTTGTAAAGCTTGATGCTCAGTATCACGCAGACGTTAGATCGTCCTTGAATCAATATTTTTTTGCATGCAATCAGCAATGAAGTTGGCAATAAATTGCCTCCCAGGTTTCACCTGGTAACAGCTGGAATATAGAATTTCTTAGCAGATCACCAGGGCTGAAGAAGTCTGTGACTGAGATTAAAGGTAGCCTAGTCAAGGTTATAGAAGGTAATTTCAGGCTAGGGTTCTTTTTTTTTTTTTTTTTTTTTTTTGACTTATACTCTTACTTAAGATGAGGATTTTACTTCCCAAAAGCATAGTATCATATATAAGATATCTTCTGTTATCCTTAGCTCCCAAGAGTAGCCCTATGTATGGATTACCATAGCCAGGACCTCAAGGAGAAAGGCATGCTCACACTGAAGTTGTCATGCATTGCAATAGTTAAGTCTTCAGAAGATGTCAGATGTTCAGAAGACTGCCCAGAGTTAGGCTGCAAGGCAATGAAATAGGCAGCAAATACCCCACTTGGTAGGACAGCAAGAGGTAGCAGTAACTTCTTTGGTATTTTCCTGAAAGATCTGAAAAGCACTCTTTCCAGCACATCGTGATCAGTTTAGAGGCCTTCCACTGACTGCAGGGCCCCAGCTGTTCCCCTGGCCTGCATGGATATAAGTGCATACATTTCAAGGACTACTTTGAATCATTGGAAGTGATTTCCTGGAACACTGAGCTGAGAAGAAGGAGCCTGAATCTAGACTCAGGCTGTGTGTGTGTGTGTGTGTGTGTGTGTGTGTGTGTGTGTGTGTTAAAAGGGTACATGGTGTATATAATCCCATAGAAACACATCCATGGGCTAGAAAAGGACTGAGCCACAAAATTTCTGATTCTCTTTTTTTTAGAATTAGGCTCCAATGAAAAGATCCATTTAGTATCATTGTTATTATACTCTCTTCCTTTCTCTACATCCAGAAGGAGGATATAAATAAACAAAAAGAAAATACAATCATCTCTATGTCATGTGTGTCACTATCTACTGTATTCTGACTTTTAGTTGCCGACCGCCTTCTTGGTGTACACAGTGCGTCTTTGGAGAGGCCTCCCTTGCCCATGGTGGGTGCACCAGGGAGAGCTGCATGCAAAGGCAGGGAGCTGACATTTATATCCAGCTGAAAGGAATAGGAGTCCAGGTGAAAGGAAGAATCTAGGAGAACTTTTAAGAACATATTTCATCCTTATGTTCTACATTTCATAAAATTGATGTTAGTGCTTCTGCTTAAAAGAAAGCATAAACAGTGTGTTTTATTTAGCTTTATATTAATTTATATAGTAATTAGCACTCAGCAGACACTCAATAAACAGTTCTAGACCAAATTAATCTGTAAGTAGAGTAGTCACTCATTATCTGCTGGGCATCCTGAAGCCAATGTGTCAAGGAAATCAAGGAACAGCTGCAATTTTGTGCAGATTTCAACTTGGTATTTACCAAGCTCCACTACTGTTGGTTATGACCATGCACTCTTGAAGACCTTTTCCCTCTGATCCTGGGACAAATGGGCTTTGAGTGAGATGCCCGGTGCCAGAACTTGTTCCTGGTTGGCCTTCAGCAGCTCAGTCAAACCTTTGTGTGAACAAATTATAGGTACTAAACTCTTTCTTTGATTTTACAGAAAATACTAACCCAGTGGGCTTACACAGACATTGCCTTTAGGGTTGTAAGTCAACGATAGAGTCAAGCCTGGGAAGAATTCCAAGAGATCTTTTGGCCCCATCTTCTTATAAAGATGGAGCTAATAGACAATTATCTATCTTTAAGAATGCAAGTAATCATTAGAAAACCATATAACTCTCACATTTCCCCCTCCACATGACTGTCTTGAATTTGCTGCAGAAAAATGGAAACTATGGAAAGCAGGTAAATTTGAGAACACAGTTCATCCTAGTAAAACAGAAAGAAAAAACAGAGTGAAGATAAACTAGGAAAACCAAAATAGATACTGTGGGCAAACTGATGACAAATCCCCCAATACTTTTCTTTTTTTTTCCCCCTTCTCATTTTCAGTGCTTCAAACCTTCTGAATATCACACATGGAAGAGAATATCTCCTCATTGTGTTTGGGGGGGAGCACACATTTCTTTTCATTGAACTTCAGCCTTTATTAATTATTCTGTTGCAATGTTATTATAAACTGTTGTTGATTATCTGACTCTGCTGGGCATATGAGGGATGCCAGAATGTCAGTTTTACATTAAAAGAATGTCGTTTGCGAAAACTAAATACAGAAATAAAGCATGTGTTCAATTAAGGCTTTAATCTTCTCTGGATTCCTTTTTTTTTTTTTCCCCCAAAATGGGGTGGAGCCTTGGATGCCTATGGGGTTAATAATATTTTTTTCTAAAATGATTCTTATTCACATAATAAGTATCAGTAAACATCCGTTTGTGTTGGTAATTAACTTTAATGACTTGGTATTACTTTACCTCTCTTGATTGTATGTTCTAGTCCAGAAACTAAAAAACTAATAGTGCCATGTATGTATTTTGCCAAATTAAAATAAAAAGAAGCAAAATAGAACTGACCTGTTAGCACACAGCTTCAAGGACACTCAGGCTGAGGAATGGTGACTCAGTGGAAGAGGTGAGGGAGGAGGAGAAAAGAATGTATTTGAGGCGCTGGGAAGAGAATTTTTAAAACAGAAAAGTAAATGCACAATGACAACAAAGAACCCCACCAAAATCAGGAGCAGGAAAATTGGGAAAGACAGTGTTGAACAAGGTCCAAGGCCAGCTAAACCCAAGTCTCAAGTGTGCAGAGGGATTTCCCGTCTCCCAGTGACTGACAGCCATAAGATGTGTGTCTGGGCCACACTAGCGCTCACAGCTGCTCCTTCAGATGGAGAGGGTGAAGGTAAAAGGAAATGTCAGAAAATTAAGCCATGGCTGAAGGGTATTTTCTTTTACAGGTTTCCAGGAAAGCTTTGTTTTATTTTGCAGGCCCCATTAGTAATGAAAACGTACTCAGCATTTCCTGGTTGGCCTTCAGCAGCTCAGTCGTGGGAGGGCTTCCTTTTCTGTCTTTCTGCCATCCCTCACCTGAAGCAAATATTACCTCCGTGAAGAGTAGCCTGGCTCCGGAACCATGGAAAGCAGGCCAGTGTGGCTGGGCAAGGACTCATCTCTCCCTCCATTTCATGAAGGAAGGGGCAAAAGGATGGGAGAGAAGGAGGTCAGATGACTTCTACTGATTTTGAAGGGTTGATTGTAACCAGGTTCAAACAAGCCAGTTCTTCCATCTTCTGTGAGGATAAAGAGCAGGTTAAAAAAATAATAATAATAAAATGGTATCTCTTCTAAAATAGGTCAAATGTTGAAACAGAACAAAAAGTTCTATTTTTTTTTTCTTGTTTTTTTTTGTTCCATCCATGGTCCTGGAATGCTTGCTGACATAGCCCCACTTAGGTTTCAGCTTCTGGAGAGTGCCCCTGAGTTCTAATGATAACTATAATGATATTTTGTGGGTTCCCCACTGCTTAAACAAAGACAGAATTTATAATGCGCCTCACAGCATCAAAAATGGATGTTGGAAAACATTAATATTACTATTTTTATCACTATTTAGTGAGCAGTGCTAGAAGATATTAATATTACCATGATCATTATTATGGCGAGATAACGAAGAAGTGGAACTCCATGTGGCAAAGAGATTGTTGAGGGGGAGAAAATGGATGAGCCTATTTTTCCAAGTTCTTTAAATCAGGCTTAACTGGAAAAATAATCGCAGTGGCTAACAGAGTCAGGAGTCAGGGTAATTAAGTGGGTAAATGAGGCTGGTGTCATTTGAATTTATGCATTTTCCTCCTTTCCTTTGTTTGCTCTGCCTTTCTCTTTCACTGGGTCTCCACTGCAATGTTGTTTATTCATGGAGGGCATGCCACAGTTTTTAATACTGGAGGGAAAATCTGAAACCCTTCATCCGCCTGGCCAATGTGTAGACTGGAGAGAACACAGGGGGATCAAAGTGATATGAAGACAACAGGGGTTTCATTAAAATGTTCCGTTCTCTGCCTGAGGACAGAGTAGTGAGAAAAGGGTGAAAAAAATCATCTAGCCCAAACAAGTTTAACTTAAAAAAAAAAGCAACGAACCACCTGTGGTCTCCTTGGAAACAGGCAAGCACACCCTCCAGCCACCTTTTAATGAAACCCCAGAGCCCCTTTATTAATTTATTAAAGAATCTATTTTCTGAAGATTCATAAACCTCATATAACTCATATTCCAACACATCTCTGCTATGCTAATGGCATGCACTTCTATGAATAATTAATTATTTAATTAGTAATAATTAGAGGTTGTTGTACAGGTCAAACCATTGGACTGACAGCATGCTATTGTCAAAATGTCATTCGAATTAATGAAACAGCATTTAAACAGGGTGATTCATCATTTAGGATGGTTACCTACCTACCCATTCCCTCCCCAACCCCCAAATATCTCTTAGAGAAAATGCCATTTTAAGATTTGTATAACATGTATAAATGGAACATTTAATATCGAGCATCCCACAGAAAGTGTGTAGCCTCTAATACTGTGTCAAACACACAGGACAGGGTGAGTTAAGTGACTGAATTTGTAGTAGTCAGACATTACAGCAACAGTACATAGGCTTATACATTTACATATAATTTATGACTCCTTTTATGTCATTGGACCTAAGCGATCAGAAAGAATAAATACACTCAAAGAGAATAATTGCTCAAATACATCTGTTGGATTTCTCTGGAAAAACAATCCTTAAAGGTGAATCCTTTAAACCTGTTTCAACTCGGTGCCTTGCCATTGGTTTTTCTGTTCCATTCATACTTTAACCCTGTTTTTTTGTTTTTGGGGTCCATGTGATCTCTGGTGTAAAACACAGCCACAGATGGTGGATAAACAAATGGTTGCTGGGCATGGTGGTTCACACCTGTAATACCAGAGACTCCAGAGGCTGAAGCAGGAGAATCCTAAGTTCAAGGTCAGCCAGGGCAAGACCTTATCTCAAAATAAAAATAAAATATAAAAATGGACTGAGGATATAACTCAGTGGTAAATTAACCTTGGGTTCAATCTCTAGTAATACACACATATGCAGAAAAAGAAAAAAAAAAAGGAGAAAAAAAAAAAACTGGTCGTGATTGTGTCCCAATAAAACATTATAAAAGCAGGCAATAGGGAAAAGGATTTGGCCTGTGGGCTGCATTGCTAACTTCTCATCTAAGCTATGTTGACAGCCAGTGGAGCATAGTAAATACCCAATAAATACTTGATGGATTAATGAATGAATAAATATATCCAGTACAAGACCCTTGGCCTTAGTCTTAGCATTATACTTGGCCTAGATAGTATCCCTTTAATTAAATTTACAGTATGTAAAACATAATGGAATATAATTTTTGGTTTTCGTATGCAAGTTAGTATGTTAGTATGCTAAAGGAAATCCTAAGAGAATTTTTTAACAAATCGATACAACAGTCATTAATATGGTATTATGTAAAAATGTGGATGTGTAACCGATGTCATTCTGCAACTTGTAATTGGGGTAAAAATGGGAGCTGATAACCCATTTGAATCAAATGTATGGAAGATGATATGCCATGAGCTTTGTAATGTTTTGAACAACCAATAAAAAAAATATTTAAAAAAAAAATAAAAAGTCTAAATATTGTAGATTTTTTTAAAAATGCATATAGGATCAGTAGTTGCTTTGGCTTAATGCTGGCTGGTGGTAGAAAATAGAAGAATATGCCTTTTATCTCAAAAGAGCACAATTTCATTTTTTTTTTCATCCTCTTCCTGATCTTCCTGGCTGTAGCACTGTAACACCTAGAATGGGACGGAGGGAGCATGTGGATTCAGGGTTGTGCCTTTCTCCTTAGATCCCAACTGAATCCCAAATGCCTCTTTCCTAATTTCTTTCCCCCTCTTCTCCAGGCTCCTGTTTTTTCTTCTTGGTTTCCTTGCAGCCTTCAGGACAGTTAGGAAGTGTGGAACTTGTTTTGGAGGAAAAGTGCTAAAGATGTGACTTATGTTCTTATGCTCCAGTTATTCAACCAGATTGGGTCCATAAAGCCTTAAAATAATAATAGAGTATATAATATTTTGTGGAATTTTGTTTTATAAACACAGAGATATAACTGCTACCTTAGCTGTTACAAATGGGAGAATATTATAAAAGAGGTCAAAGTAGACTGTAAAAGAGTGTTCAAGAGTAAGGACCAATAATCCTACCAGAGACACTACCATTTATTTCCACATGTCTGTTGGAAATCTGATCCAAGCAATTACAATAAAGGATATCCAGTCATCCTTTTCCCTTGCTGGTGAAATATCAGACAGCTAAGTTATTAGAGATATGGCAATGGGAAATCCAATAGTTGTTTCATATGTTTTATGAATAACTGGATACAACATCCAGAATGAGATGTAGGGGAAAGAATTTGGCCTGTGGGTTGTACCTGTACATACATTGAATTGTAGATGTGGAAAACCAATGATGACATAATTGTCAGACCATAGCTAACCGGGCCACCAAAAGTCATGTGTACCTAAACATATATATAAAAAAATGTTGCCCAAAGCAGTTAAAACTTGAAGGTCACAAATTTAGCCACTTAAAAAAACTCTAATTTATTAGCTCCTAAATTCTGGGACCTAGGAGTCTGGGCACAGCTCAGCTGAATCCTTTGCTTAGCGTTACAAGGCTGCAAGTGCTGTGTCAGCCAGGGTCATGGTCTCAAAAGGAGCCCACCTGGAGAAGTGTTTACCTCTAAACTCCTTCAGGAGGCTGGCAGAATATATATCATGGGATTCATGTCATCTTTCCTCTTCAAAGCTATTTGTGGGAAGATAGACTACCCAGCAAACCTACTAGCAAGATAGAGTCTATGGAGTATTATATAATTAGGGAAATGACATTTTGTCATCTTTGTAATATTTCATTGTTATAACTAAGTCACAAATACTGCCCAAGGACTCCTCAAGGAGACTGTACAAGATTGGGGGTGATTGAGGACACCCTAAACTGTTTCTATTACAATTGGGTCATGTTTTGCAATAAAGGAACACTTTAAAGATAAAAGCTTCAGATCTAAACAGCTCTGAGACTCCATGAAAATGTCTCAACCTCTCTGGGATTCATTTTCCTCTTATTAAAATAGACTATCAGTTCACAAGATTATTGCATCTAAAATATAATAAATATGAATTTGTTTTGTAAATATTAATTTCAATTAACATTAACTGGCCACCTGGCTTCTTGTTTTCTTTTCAGTCACCTTTATTCTAAATGCATTTTATCTGCACTTTCATTATATTTGAATATCTATGCCAACTAGCTTCTGAAACTGATAGCTGAGAGAACAGATCTTTGGTGTAAAAAGCAACCACAAATGGTTTTTTTGGGAATGTTTTGCAATTCATACTAAATTGTGAAAATGTAATTGTAAGATACAGGACTTTGCATCTACAATGATTCTGGGGGACTGGAACCAACTCCACCTTGCTTCCTATATGGTCATTTGAGAATCCCTAGTGAGTCAAAGGTCAATAATCAGTTGCTAAACATTCATCTTTCTTTGCATGGGGTAGAGTTTTTGCTGGGTACCAGGCGTCCAGCCTGGGATTTTATTTCCCAGGCCTCCCTTGCATCTAGGGAGAGCTATACAGCTGAGTTCTACATTTCTGACTAATGGAGTGTGGAGAGAATTATGTATACCCCTTCCAGACCAAGACCAAGGAAACTTCCCAGGAAATCCTCCACTGTCTCTCCCCGACCCCCTTTTCCCCACTTGATATTCATATTCAGGGTGACTTTGGAATGTAGTAGTCTCTGTCATCCCCAAGACATGGCTATGTAGAATACAGAACCCCTTATATGCATCAGACTTTTAAATTGAAGAATAAATAAATTTGCCATAGATTTCTGAACTTGAATTTCATAAGAGCTAGTATTGACTTGATCAATACATCACGAAAGGTATCAATGAAGTTTAAACACACTTCTCCCTCTATGATAGTGCTTCTCAAACTTTAATATGCATAAAATGACCGAGGATCTTGTTAAATGTTGATTCTCATTTGGTAAATCTGAAGCAGCGCCTGATTTTATGTACAGGTACAACCCACAGTGTCCAGATAGGAAGTCACTTTGAGTAAGGAGGCTCCATCACGGTAGTTTTCAAACTTCCATTAAGTATCAGAATCCCCTAAGGGCTTGTCAAGACTTGGATTTCTGGGCCCCATCCCGGAGTTCTGAAGTTATATTTCTAACACTTTCTTGGATGTAGCTTATGTTGTTGGTCTGGGGGGCCACACTTTCAAGAACCAATGGTCTAAACAATTCTGATATAAATCAACCTTTTCCTAGCTTCTATTGAAACTCTTCCTCAGGTCAGTGCATCATATATCACAGATGTGTTGGATAAAAGAATATTATGCACCAGTGCCTTAAAGCAATTGTAATCATCTAGGGTATTTCTTATTGTTGCTTTTTGCTTTGATATGTTTTTGTAAAATATTTATTTTCAGGTCTCAGTCTAATTGAGTCTAAGTCTTTGGGTGGGGGAAGCATCGGCATTAATATTTCTTTAAAGCTCCTCATGCAATTCTATTAGGCAACTAGATTTTAGAACTATAGCCTTAAAGAAATATCAGGAACCAACCATCTGAGAGAGAAGACTCTTGCTGTTCCTTAAACTATTTAACTATTAATATGAAGACCAGCCTTATCTAATTCTTTCTCTAAGCAGTGCAAGAGAGCACGACTTCTCTAACATGTGGTTTGTATCAATGCTATTAAGTAACCCTCCCCTGGCCTTTGACGGGAGATTAAGTGAGGCTCAATGAATGCAAAGGAAGCTCAAGAAGGTTTTCCAGCTTAAAAAAAAAAAAATTGCAGGTGAAGTCTAATAACGACAGGGGAGAGGAGAGGAGGGGACAGAGGAAAGACACAGTATTTTATCCTGGGGAAATAGAAGTGATTTTCCTTCAAATTAAATAATGGTTCTATCACCAATCATTTAGCAATTGCACATATTGGTGGTGAGAACTGGACCTTTTAGTGTTTTACTATGAGCAATAAAACCAGGTCGAGAGGATGCAGCAATGTATTCCTTTGGAACCTACACCATGGAGGGCATTTTTAGCAAAGAAAACTTTTCAGGGATTAAAGTGCATTAACAGTTCCTCATTATCAATTGCAGAAACCATTCATTTCCTGTCATATACTAGCTACCAAAATTGTGAAGTGTTATAAACATATATAAGTAGCCCATACATTTTTTTTTTTCTTACCAAGAGGTTAATGCATAATGGGTGTGATTTGTTTCAGATGCCAGGGTCACTAGCTGTGCACCCTGCTGGGTTAAGTAGAATGTATTAGCCTAAAATCCATCTGGACCCCTCGCCCTTGACCCCTAACCCTGAAAAAACTTCATCTTCCCAGGAATGTTCCAAGCAGCCAGTACATGTAGTCAATACCAAGTCACGTGCCAGCCCTTCTTAGTACAGTTTTATGAAATAAAAATGTGGCCAAGAGTAAGGGAGTTGAGTTTATTCTGAGCAAGCTTTGAATCCCAACTATATGACTTATCATCTATGGAGATCTTCAGGAAGTTTCCTTGATCTCTCTCTTGGTCTCTCTATCTTCTTCCCATGCAGTTCTCACGACCAAACAAAATGTTCAGGGCATTTGGTGTAGAGCCAAGTATATAATAAGAGTGCAGAGTTACCTGCAAATGAATGTGCATGGCAGCCCTGCAGAAAGTTCCAGAAAACAAAGGACTATTACCAAGGGCCCAATCTTAGGCTTCTCAGCTCCCTGGTGTCCCTCAGACAGTAATATACTTTCTAAATTTCCCATGCCAGTTGTTTTCAGATGTCCCCAGCAGCCAGATATAAAAATGAAAACTGTTTGAACAACAACTAAAAAAGATGATTCTTGCTAAGATATTTACCAAGAAATAGGATTTTCATCAGAATAAAATTAGAGGCAAATAATTCCCACAGTATGATTTAAATATCATCTAATGTAAAATACATTGTAATGATGGTATGAAGAAAATGCTTAAGGAGCAAAAATAAAGGGGATCTGGAAAGACACCAGAGAAAAGGGGGTTTTCTTCACAGTGTAAGGAATCTCCATTTGTTTGTCAAACTATGACCCTTAGGTCTGCAGCACCTATAGTAATTGGGAACTTGTTAAGGATGCAGATTCCTGGGCCCAATCCCAGACTGAATTGAATGCTTTGAAATGTGACCTAGAAATCTGCTTAAAAATCCCTCCATGAGGGTTTTGATGCCCCCTGAATCACTTGCACTACACCAACAGGAAGGAAGAGACAAAATCATGACATAGAGATGGAGGGACAAAGAGTTCCAAATTGAGATTTTCAAAGTGGTAGTGAACACTCACTCAAGAGTTAAGATACAGCATATGGGACCAAATCACATTTGTGGATTTGAGGGGAAGAGGGCTGGAGAAAGTAGGGGTGGGGCCACAGGGCAGGTCAACCCCAAGGACTACTACGAACTAGGAGCCACAATGGGCAAGTGCATGCCCCAAACCAAGCAAGTAAAATACCAAGAACATAAGTTCCAGAAGTCAGCAGAGACTAGGACTGGAAAGGTATGGTGAAAAGCCAAGAAGGGGCACACAGTATTATAAGAACTGTTTTCTTTGTTATCCACTCACAGTCAGGCCTGACTTACCCAGAACCCCAAGCAAAGAATATGACTTGTGCTCCTTCCCTACAATGGGCCAACTCAGTAAGGAAGGAGATCAGGAAGCTGAGCATTGAGACCTCCAGCAAATGAGGGTTCTGGTGTCAATTGTGCATTTTGCCTTTAAAAATGAAACTTTTAAAGTTAAAAACCCCACTTAACAATGTCCCTTAGGGATAACTGAGTTCCCCGGGCTCCTTGCTAGTCCCTCTCCTGTGAAAGATGGAGGCTACCTAGTGCTCTCCTTGTGCCCAGTCCCCTTCCTTTCACCAGCCTCACTTCCAAGGCAAGGCCTTCTGACTTGCACCTTCTTCACAGAAGCTTGCCAGTTTCCTATTTACAATGGATTCTTGCATCCTACTCTTCTCCTTGGATACAATTTCCTTTTTACATACTTTAAAATTGTCATTCTGGAACATTCCACCCAGGAGAACTCTGTGTAAATGGATTTCTAAGATGAAGTTATTTTGCTTCATTTTAATTTTCTCACAGCCCTATGAAGATATTCTTATCATTATCTTCTTTCTCTACATTTTCTGAAGAGAAATGCTCTTTGTATAAATGTTGTTTCGACATAGGTCTTTTCTCACTCTGTGTTTGGTGTTTTACAGTTTTCCCAAGATGGAGCTTACGTGGATTGAATTTTGTTTATCCTTCTTGGTACTCATTGTGCTTCTTCAGCCTGAAACTTCACTTATCATCTAGTTTAATAAATATTTCAGTCATTATTGATTCAACTAATTATCCTCTGACTACCATTCCCCTAGTTCTCTATTTCTGAATCATCTTATCTTAGCTCCTGGATCTCAGCCTCTGTATCATCTGGGTCTCAGCTTCTGCATCTCTCCAAGCTGTATTTTGAATATTTGAATTATGTTTGTCTTTCGGTTCACTGATGTTTTATCTAAGTCTAATCCTGATGTTTAACACATCAAATTAGATTACATGAAATTTCAATGACTAGGTTTTATATTTTATTTTATTTTTGATTAACATCATTTGTACTAAATGAGTAGAGTCTGTTATTTCAACACATGCTTTTTATTTCTAGGGTTCTATTTGGCTCTTTTTACAATTATGTCTGTTCTAGTTCATAATGGGTTCTTAGACTCCTTTGTGGATTCCATGATATTTTCAATATTTGAAATGTTACTTATTTAAAGTCTCTTTTGGATTTTTCCACCTTCTCAGCATCTTAGGATCCATCATTTCTTCATGTGATTTATAATTTTATCATGAGCTCCCCTTAGCAGGTTGATCCCCCCCACCCCAGGAAGGGAATAATTATAGGAATCTTTCTACAGAGAACTGCTGTATTTATTTTTTGCCATACTGTAGGGATTCCACTGGTTTAGGATCAGTTTTACTTTAATGTATACCCTGGAGGAAAGTCTTGTAGCATGTATGTGATGAAAATCACAGACCTAGAGCTCATGTAGATGAGCCTGGGTTTCACATTTTCATAGAAGACTTTGTGTCCACTCATACTCCAGGGCAGAAAAATGCATCCAGGTCACTTCCTGTGCTGATCGGAAGAATCAGTCTATCGTTTAAAGATCTCTTTTCGGTTATTCAAATTTTCTATTTCATGCAAACCTAGGGTCCCACCTCTTGATCTTGTTTGGGTATTCAAGCCTAGTTCCTTAGACCCTAGAACCTATGTCTAATTCACATCCCTCTGGATACTGACACATCAATTAGTTCATGAAATCTATGTTCTGACTTTGATTTCTTTACATTTTGACACAGGAGGGGATTTACTTCCTTTCTTCCTATTTTTCTTCCTTCATTCCTCCCTTTCCTTCTTCTTCCCTACCTACTTTCCTTTCTTCTTTCTCCTCCTCCTCCTCCTCCTCCTCCTCCTCCTCCTCCTCCTCCTCCTCCTCCACCTTCTCCTCCTCCTCCTCCTCGTCTTCCTTCTCGTCCTCCTCCTTCTTCTTCTTTAAAGCTCAGGTATAAACTTAAAAGTTTGATTAAGTGGAACACACTGAAAAAAATGGGAGGTAGCAGACTTTCAGTGTATTTCTTAAGTAATTTTGTTTGCTTTGACAGTCTCAGGTGTTCTGCAAAATATCTTGAAGCTGGCCTTTTAGCAATAATGATTTGAGCCATTTCTATCCTGTGTCTCTCTTTTGGTGTAACCAGACTGGAATTATGTCACATTTGTCCTTGAAAAAAAATCATAATTTGCCACATATTTTTTTAAATTTTTTTTCCAAATGAATTTTTGTACAATTAACATAAAGGGGAAAATCAAGAGACCAGGTGGCTCCTATAGGAAAAGCCCCCAGTCACATACTGAAGACCATTACCAACCATAGAACCAGATACCTAATCTCAAGCTAGGGTAGCCACTGAACACCCAAGTGATACAAATCTTTTTATTTCTTATTTTTTCCCTCTCTCCTATTTTCCCCTGTTACTGAGCTCTTTCTTATCCCAGCTGAAAAGTCACTGTTTTATTTGAATAATGCAGAACATTCAAGTACATCTCATCAAAGAACACTTTATGCCCTTTTTGTATTATGTTATTGTAATCAGCACCCAGAAGTAAATGGTCTAAAACAACAAGGCGTATTTCTTGCATATCTATGTGAATTTCATGGGTTGTGTCAGGTATCTTTTCACCGTCAAAAGCAAGTCATTTGGCCATGCCTAACCTCAAGGGCACAGGTGCTAATCATTCTACCACATACAAAGAGAAGGATTACAGATATTTGGTGTATAGAACTCATGACTGCCACAATACTCCACCCCAGAAGTCCTTTCAACAACTCTCTTGTTCACTGAACAGGAGCCAGTGGGCTGTGATGCCTCTGGAGAGGAGGAACACACATGTTTTAAACTCCATGGCAGTCCTTGTGATTGTACCCTGACCTGCTTGACCAATCGGAGGCTGCAGAGGGCTCAGCCTCTGCATCATATGCCCCTTCCACAAGTAGTAACTCTGGTTTATTTGAACCAGAGACATTCTAAAAAAGCTAGACTAACTTGTGATATCAAACAGTGATTTTTTCCCTCTCAGAATTACAGAGGCATGTGATTTTATAGTTTATGAGTCATATTAACTGCATGTTCTGAGAGCAATTATCATCATCTCAAAAGCAGAATAAGATGTTTTTCTCAGTTTTCTCATTTGTAAAATGGAACAAATCATACCTACTTTGCAGGATTATTGTGAGAAATAGATAAGGGCATATCTAAAATTCCAAGCATGTTGGAATTTAATGGAGAAAATATTTGTTTCCTTTCTAGTTCTGAGATATGAGAGATCATTGAAGGATGGATTGGCCAGGGACTTCTTTACATATCAGATGGGACTTAAGGTAAAAGCATTTCATATAGTGTAAAGCATTGTTTTAAAGTCCATTATAAAAAAGCAGAAATAATACATGCCTGTCTCTTAAAATTACTTGTTCTTAAAACCAAAAAAATAAATGTCATTATGATGTATAAATTCTGTTCTCAGTTCCATACAAATATTGTCTCATTTAATCTATATGATTACTATGAGAAACAGGTGCCATTATTATTATGGTTTTATTGGTGGTGAAACTGGGGCATAGAGAGGTTAAGATACTGGTCCAAAGTCTCACAGGTATAGAGCTGGCATTTGAACCCAATCAATTTGTCTCCAGAATCCATGCTTTCACTCAATAGAACACCATCCTCTTTCTAATGCAACAAACTGTTTACTTGGGACTACAACTCTTGGGGAATCTCTTACTTCTACTTCCTGGAAGCAGGAAGTGGTGTGTGGCATCTCTGAGCAGGCTGAGCCTTAGCAGGATTTTCCTTCTTGCCTTTTACCTCCTGACACTGAGGCAGGTCTGGTTTGATACAGCATGCTCCTTGTGGCTGATGAACTGGAAAGCAGGAGTTGCTTTTAACATCTGAGTTCCCACCAGTTCTTATCTACAGATAGCAATAGATTTACAGACATTTAAAGTAGCTTTTAAGTATTTCAATCTTTAGTACCTTGCATCACAATTGGATCAAACCTACTGTGGTCCCACTTACAGGCTTGGCAGACTAAGAGTACTGCAACAACCATGCAGGAATTGCAGCTTATTTCACTATCTAGGTATGGACTCATGTGCCTTTTGAACTCCATAAATGCTACAGAGACACCCTAAAGGTGCTATGTCAGTGGGCTCCATAGTCATGTAAACATAATATCAATTAATAATTATCTAGACATAGGCAACCCAGTGGCTTATTCTATTTGGTCTTTGTCAAAGGCAAGAAGCTGTTTGTTCAATTCCATTTCTCAGATCATTTCTAAGTGGTTTTCCTAGAAGTGTTTTGCGGGGTGAATGGGGTAGTATAACTCTAAACAAAAACTTCTCAGAATGCTGCAAAAGTGGGGGTGAGGGGGCATCCACTGTGCTAAATTGTGCAGGTAGAGAAGGTTTCTAATGAAGGTTTCTACCTAAGGAAATGGCTAAATAAGCAGTCTGTGACATTCCCTTATTTGCATATGCATGTGACTATTCCAAGACAAATTAAAAGTGAAAGAAATATACTTGATGAAAGCTAGAAGATATTTATCACTATCTAAAAGATGCAAAATGAATAAAAGATGACCACCTCCTCCAAATAAAACAGAACTCAAAAAGCTCCTTCTTAATTGTTAGGCAACCAATTAATTTTGATTATATCAGTTTCCTCAGATAATGCTAACCAGTGGTGGTTGAGGGGTTAATGAAATTAGACAGGGCTACCAGGATAGCTGAGGAGTGATTCTTGCATGAATAAGAATTCCTGAGTAGGAGTGAGAAGTGCCACCTCCCTCCCCATCTCAAGGTACTTCAGGCTCAACTGGATATAAAAATTAGACAGTGTTCTTTCTGCTTCATACATCACCCAGCAGAACACAGCTGGCTGTTTGGCTCTGGGGCAAACACATTTGAATAGACAAAAATACAGGCTATGTTAGGGTAGCTTGACTGAATCGCCCTTCAACCTGAGTTTATTTTTTATTCATTTATTTATTCATTCATTCATTTATTAGACAAGCTAGAAGAACTTTGAAAATGTCTCCAATTCCCAGAACACTGCTTCTTTTAGGAAGGAGCACTTTCCCACTAAAGTTTTACACTGTCATCGTTCAACACAATCATCATCAGCATCACCTCTGCCCACCACTGTGCATCTCAATGTTTCAAAGGAGGTGCCAAGACTGGGAATTTGAGAAGGCTTAAAATCAAGGTGTTAAACATCTAAGACATATTGAAGACAACCCCTCCTTCTTCTCTTCCAACATTCAGGGAGCAGCATCACTTTTCAAGTCCAGTGCCAGTCTACAAAGGTATGGTCTCCTGTAAGGCCTGTGAGATGACCACCTGCACCCCTGGGTGATGAGCATGCTGCCTTACTCATGAGGTACAGCTTATTCTGCCATAATGTGGCGATTTCACTGAATGATCATTGCATGTGAGGTAATCAATGGTGTTTTCAAAGGGAAAGAGATGTTAAGCCTAGAAGGAAGATAATCAGGAGAAATAAAAGCACATAAGAGTAGAGGTGGGACCTTGGAGCTGGGATTTCAGTCTTCTGTCTTTTTTCTGTAGCCAGGATACATAAAGGAAGAGACCTCTCATCTTCTCAAATCACAATACCACATCCCATGGGAAAGTCAAAGAATCATCCAACCCTCCTCCCAGGGCATTGCAGGAGATAGTAACAGATTGGTCCTGAAAATTTAACTAGAGTCACATTATGGAGATGAAAGAAATAATTGCGGCAGATCCTACCAAAACAACAAAAAAATGCTTTTCTCTAACTATCATCAAAGTAACTCCAGTCTTATGCAAAAATGTATTTGATGATGACATCTGACACTTCAGAACATGTGAAGATTTTCTGAAATATATGAGAAAGTGTGGGTTGCCCCTACAAATGGAATGCTACAAGAGCTGCATAAATAAATTTAAGTATATATTAGACTGATTTTTTATTAATAATTTGTTTATTTCAATTTGTTTATTTCAATTAGGTATATATGACAGCAGAAGGCATTCTGATTCATTGTACACAATTGCAGCACAACTTTTCATTTCTCTGGTTGTACATGATGTAGTGTCACACCATAATTGCAGTCATACATTTACCTAGAGTAATGATGTCCATCTCATTCCACCATCTCTCCTGCCCCCATGTTCCCCCCCACTCCTCCCTCCCCTTTGCCCAATCAAAGTTTCTCCATTTTTTCCATGAAAATACCATTATGGATTAGCATCCATTTATCATAGAGAAAATTTGGCCTTTGGTTTTTAGACCTGGGCATGGTAGCACATGTCTGGAATCCCAGCAGCTCAGGAGGATCGGGAGTTCAAAGCCAGTCACCACAACAACGAGGCACTATGCAACTCAGTGAGACCCTGTCTCTAAATAAAATACAAAATAGGGATGGGGATGTGGCTCAGAGGTAGAATACCCCTGAGTTCAATATCTGGTGTCCCTCAAATAAAAAAGAAGACAGATTTTTAATTTTAAAATACCAAACATTTCCTTTTGAAAAATTATCTGTGCGTGATTTGTATGCTCTGAGGTTGTCTTATAGTAAAATTTATATACTTTCTGGCAGTAGACTGCAAGATATGTGTGTGTGTGTGTGTGTGTGTGTGTGTGTGTGTATGTATTTGTGTAAAGTGTGATATGTGACTTGAGTATTATAGATATTAGAAATGAAGATTGGAATAGAATAATCTGTAATTTCCCAACTTCTTATTACTTGGTGACCTACAAGTATTCAGTGATTTCCCTCTGATGAAAGTAGTGTACCTTGTGCATTTATTGTTATTCAGTAAATGCTGACATCATGGAAAGACACAAACATGTTTGGTCTGTGTTAATGGCATAGCTAGCTCCCCACCACTGGCCTTTTGATTTCACTGTAGCTTTGCCATCAATGCCTACCTTGACTTTGGCCTTCTTCGCTCCTCCAATCTTTTCACACTATTCTGCCACTCACTTCATATTCCAAGACTAGGCTCACAGCTTACACACCCTCTAATTCTTCAGGTCTGAATTAAAAGCCTTCCTAACATTCTAGGTTTTTATCTTAGCACCTCCTACAATTCTTTGCTTGTGTTCTCATTATACTCTGAGTTTTCTAAGGTCAGGAAGTGATTTCATTTGCCTTTAAAATTTTCTTGATAGGGTGTAATACATAATCAATATCCACTAAGTATTTGCTGAAATAAACCAAATGTAAATTTCAAAATGGGGTTTTTGTAATTTAAAAACAGGGGATTTTGTCACTGATATATAGAAATGCCTTTGATTTATGGATATTAATATAGTATCCTCCTACTTTGCTGAATTCATTTACTAGTTCTAGAAGTTTTCTGGTGGAATTTTTGGGTCTTCTAGATATAGAATCATATTGCTGGCAAATAATGCTAATTGGAGTTCTTCTTTTCCTATCTTATCACTTTAATTTCTTTCATCTAATTGCTCTGGCCAGTGTTTCAAGAACTATCAGTGACAAATCCTCTGAGAGGAAAACTACCCCTTTACAATAGCCCCAATAAGTAAGTAAGTAAGTAAGTAAGTTTACACACATACATACACACATACACACATACTTGGGAATGAACCTAACAAAAGAGGTGAAAGATCTCTACAATGAAAATTACAGAGCACTAAAGAAAGAAATTAAGAAGACCTTAGAAGATGGAAAGATCTCCCTTGTTCTTAGATAGGCAGAATTAATATTGTAAAAATGACATACTATCAAAAGCATTATACAGATTAAATGGAATTCCAATCAAAACCCAGTGACATTCCTCTCATAAATAGAAAAAGCAGACATGAAATTCATCTGGAAAAATAAAAGACCCAGAATAGCTAAAGCAATCTTTAGCAAGAAGAGTGATGCAGGTGGCATCACTATACTAGACCTTCAACTACACTACAAAGCAATAGTAACAAAAGCAGCATAGCATTGGCACCAAAATAGAATGGTAGACCAATGGTACAGAATAGAGGAAACAGAGACAAACCTACATAAATACATTTATCTCATACTAGGCATAAGCACCAAACATACATTGGAGAAAAGATAGCCTCTTCAACAAATAATGCTGGGAAAACTGGAAATCCATATACAACAAAATGAAATTAAACCCCTATCTCTCACCATGCACAAAAATCAGCTCAAAGTGGATCAAGGACCTAGGAATTAAACCAGAAATCCTGCATCTAATAGAAGAAAAAGTAGACCCTAATCTCCATCAAGTTGGATTAGGACCCTAAATCCTTAATAAGACTCCTATAGCACAAGAATTAACTTTAAGAGTTAATAAATGGGACGGATTCAAACTGAAAAGCTTCTTTTCAGAAAAAAAAAGAAAAACAAAAACAAAAACAAAACAAAACGAAAAAAAATCAACGAAGTGAATAGAGAGCCTACAGCTTTGAATTGAAGCAAATCTTTACTCCTCACACATCAGATAGAGCACTAATCTCTAGGGTATATAAAGAACTCAAAAAGCTAAACATCAAAAAAACAAATAACCCAATCAATAATTGGGCCAAAGAACTAAACAGACACTTCTCAGAAGACATAAAATCAATCAACAAATATATGAAAAAAATGTTCATCATCTCTAGCAATTAGAGAAATGAAAATCAAAATTACTTTAAGATTTCATCTCACTCCAGTCACAATGGCAGCTATTAAGAATACAAACAACAATAAGTGTTGGTGAGGATGTGGGGGAAAATTATACTCTTACATTGCTGGTGGGCTGCAAACTGGTACAGCCAATATGAAAAGAAGTATTGAGATTATTTGGAAAATTGGGAATGGAACCACCATTTGACCCAGCTATCCCTCTCTTCATTCTATACCCAAAGGACTTAAAAACAGAATACTACAGGGACACAGTCACATCAATGTTTATAGCAGCACAATTCACAATAGCTAAATTGTGGAACCAACCTAGGTGTCCTTCAGTAGATGAGTGGATAAAGAAAATATGGTATAAAACACAATGGAATATTACACAGCAATAAAAGAGAATAGAATCATGGCATTTGCAGGTAAATGGAGTTGGAGAATACATTACTAAGTGAAGTTAGCCAATTCCAAAAAACTAAATGCCAAATATTTTCTCTGATATAAGGAGTCTGATTCATAGTGGGGTTCAGAGGGGAACAAGGAAGGATTAGACAAACTCCAGATAGGGCAAAGGGGTGAGAGGGGAAGGGTGGGAGTATTGGGGTAGGAAAGATGGTGTAAAGAGATGGAAATCATTACCCTAAGTACATGGATGAAGATACAAATGGTATAAATATACTTTGTATACAACCAGAGGTATGAAAAATTGTGCTCTATATATGTAATATGATCTGTAATGCATTCTGCTGTCATATATAACAAATTAGAATAAAAATAAATAAATAAATATAAACAGGGGTTTTAAAAGATTTACTCAAAATGACAATTTTAAAAAGCTCAGCATAGATGAGAAGGTAGGAGGAATAAACTAACTATTCATTAATATTAAAAATAAGGGAATCTAAAGTATATCATAACTATGTAATATAAATTGTTTTCATGCCTACACTTAAAGAAGGGATTCAGTTGGTCACCAAAGAAAGAATGTTCAGATGAATACCAACGTAGAGAGAGATACTGCTGAATTACAAGTTTTGCTTTTGGACACATTCAATTTGGCACAACGAAGGATCAGACCATTTAGGCAGGTGCTTTTTTTTTATTATCCCTTGCATCACAAAAGCCACACACATATAAAAAAAAAAAAAAAACAACCTAAGGTGTGTGAGGATTTCCAAAGTATCCATGATCCTCTGTCTTTCCACACTTTTTTCTGGCTACGTTGAACCCAAATGACATGGATCATCCAGCTTGTGACTTTTGTGTAAGAAGTTATATTAGATGAATCTCAGGAACCAGAAAAAGGAGAAAAATTTAAACAGTCAATATGCACTGAATTTTTGCTATAATGCCAGAAATTTCTAAGTAATTTTACATTAATCAACAAATATAATCCTAAGATTGACATTTGCATCACTAGATGAGGAAACCAAATCTCACTAAGGTGAAGTCACTAGTCTAAAAGTACACAGCAACTGAAGGGCAGAAGCAGAATTGGAATCTAATTCTGCCTGACACCAAATTTGCATATGATCTCTGTGCTCTGCAGATCACAATCCTACCTCTGGGCTGGTTCACCGAGAGCAAGGTCCATCATAAAGGAATGTCATGGGTCACCTGTTATTGAATTGATGCCCCAGAGAAATAATCAGGGACACTCAAAAACAGGATTGTACATCAGGATGGATTTATTAATTAATCTGGTGGTATAAAGAAAGTACACATATAAATTCATTCATTCAATAAACTACTGATGTCCTATTTTTCATGTTAGGTCAATACCACGATTACATCCAGACCCTTCATGCTTTCTGTATAAGGAAAGAGAATTTCATCCCATTCACATTCAGTAGAATAACTAAATAAATGACTTCACTCTTTCCTTTCTATTTTTAGTATGTATTATGGCCTGTCAACAGTTCATGTTATCCTTTTCCTATGTTTCCTGATTTAATCAAGCTTCAATTCATATTTTTTTCTCACTCTTAGTAATTTGCAAGTTTTACTTCACTTTTCAATGTAACTAATTATGACTTCCCTATTTCTGCTACAATTGAACCCTTTATTCCTCTATTATTACATCAGAATATAAAAGGCTGTCTCTGTCTGTGCTCCTCCTCATGTTACTGTAACCCAGCACCGTGGAATGACTTCTTATGTCATTTTCCTATGTCCCATCCTTACTTCCAACTCTTAGATTTTGTTGAGATAAACTTTAGTTCCAGGCTATTAGTTTTATTTTCTCCTATAACAGAATGCACCTTCTGTTTCAAAAATCTTTATCTAACAAATAGCTTATGAATTTGTTTTGAAATTTCTCAACCACTTGTATTTAACATGATTTGTTTCTTGCCAATATTTTCACTTTTCTTCATATTTGCCTTGGTGTTATGAACCAATCGATGATTTTAAAAAATATTTCCTTGCATATTTCTTCCGTTAAATGGCATCTTGTCTGCTTTGCTTTCCTACACTGTTATTTCACAATCTTTGGGCTTCCAGAATTTGGGATGAGAAATCTGATGCTAGTCTATAAGTTCTTCCTAGGTGGAAGCTTACGATGCTTTCTCTTATCTTAAACTCAGCAATATTCTGGATGCATCTCTTATAAATTCTGCCTGATATTAAGTTGACTCCACCAACCTGTTCATTCAAATCCTTCTCAAAATGCAGGAAATTTTCTTCAGTCATCTACATGAGAATGAGCCTGCCTCCGTACCTCACCCCTCCTCTGGAATCTTACTTCTTGTGCTTTAGTCGTGAACCTGCCCTCTCAGCCTCTCACCTTCCCTCATGGTTTCTGCATCTTTGCTCATTGGTGGTGTGAGTTATTTCTCCGATTGACCTAACAACCCATCACTTCTGTTTTCAGCAGGGTTTATCTTCTTTTTAAATACACTAGTGAATTTTTAAAATCAAGAACCATGTTTTCAAATTCAAAAACAGAAGTGTATATATATATATATATATATATATATATATATATATATATCCTCAAATTTTACTCATTTGAGAGTTCTGTTATTTTAATTAAATTTCTTAATTGACATTTTCATTGTTTTTACTTCAATGGGGACTCCTTGTTCCTGACAATCAGTGTAATTTTTCCCACTCTGTTTGCTGATGTCCTTAAGTTATAATTTATTTTTGGCTCATTAATGTGTACATGGGAAATCCAGTTAAAGCATGCATTTTGAACAATGTAAAACCAGAAAATTGGGAGAAGACAATGTTGTTTCTCTCCTTATGGACCATCAGAGAACAAGTCACCAAATCGTTAACCCTCTGCTAAGGCTTTCTGCTCCTGGGCCTTTAGGGAGCCTGTGACAGTCATCTCCTATCTACAAGGACCAGGAGCAACTCAACCAACCCAAGCAATGCTGTCCTCCATGCCCCTCAGGATCAGCTAGACCAGGTAATTGTTCCAGGATGGTGGAAAATTGTCCAAGGCAATATTCTCTAGAGGGAATTTGGTCAACTTACTGCTCTGGAAGCTACAAAATTCTAGGCTTCTTGGTCCTCAGGAACAAACAAGACCTCCCCTTTACACTTCCCTCACCTCCTTCCTAAAATATGGGTCTGTTCTCTTTTTAGAACTCAAATGCTCAGATCTATCCTGCAGGGCCCACCAGCCTGCCTTCCCTAGTGATGCCCCATGTTGTAGGGGGAAATAGAAGGGCAGGGAAGTCAGGGAACATGCTCTCATCACTCTTTTCCTAGCATTGCCTCAGAATGTATTTACTAAGCACCTGTTATGTGAGGCCACTGGGACATCTTGAGATGAAACTATCAGAAACACTTATAGCTTGATATAATATTTGTAATAATATTTTATTTTTAGTATTTATAATAATATTTTATTGTTTTAAAAGGAATTATTCAAAAGACAGCTATAAACAGAATGATTCTCAACAAATAGTAAATAATAAAGGAATATCAGAGAAACTTGACTGACATTACATATTAAAAGATGCAATATCACCATCTGAGGATGATTTAGAATAACTCATTGTTCGGTAGGGCTTCAGAGAAAAAAAAAAAGCAAATTTGCTAATATTCCATAGATTCCCCAAGAGAATTCAGATTAAGTGACTTACCAAATAAATTAGTAATAAACATCAGAACCAAATTTTCTTACTCCAAAATCCAGCTGTATCATGCCCCCAGATTTTCTACCATAGAAGCTCAATATCGTTGGAGAGTGATCGCATGGTGGTAGAATGTCACCTCAAATCTCTTAAAGCAATGTTAAATTTCTACAGTGTAATAAACTGACAAATGTGCTTTGGCAATGAACATATCAATCCTCTAAGCCAGAGATGAATTTATAAGCAGATTGTCTTTCCTTTGAAAAATTAAGACTATACACAAAGTTAGACAATGTAAGTATACTACACATAAAAGCTTTAATATCACTGTGCAACTTTGAATATCCATTTGGGAAGAAGGACTCCCATGGAGGGGAATTAAAAATTACTGTCACTTGCTGGGCATGGTGGCACATGTGTAATCCCAGCAACTTGGGAGACTGAGGCAGGAGAATTGCAAGTTCAAAACCAGCCTCAGAGACTTAGCAAAGCCCTAAGAAATTTTTACCTTGTCTCAAAATAAAAAATAAAAAGAACTTGGGATATGACTCAGTGTTAAAGCACCCCTGGGCTCAATCCCCAGAACCAAAGAAAAAGAAAAAGAAATGACTATTACTTGTGTGCTTTCTGAGCTGGAAAGTGTACATGTGGATGACAGAAAAGAATGTCAAGTTTCTTTCTGGAATCTGATGTGTCCCAGAAAAAGGATATATATATTTTTTTCCATCGGGGGAGGAAGAATCAGCAAGTGTTAGCCATGCTGTATTAGCATATGGACCTGGTGAGTGTCTTGTGGGCTTCAAATCCTCTCTAGATATTGGACCAACTGGCTTGAGTGCTGACATCTATGAGGGGTGACCAGGATTTCAAGAGCAGAGCTATCCAGGCATGAGTAACTCACCCACTCTATAAGTATGTATAGTTAGCCATGTCACAATTTTAAGGATGGTGTTATTATCAAGTCAATATTATATGTAAAACTAATAAGTTTAAACAAATAAAGCAATGATCCCATTACACAGGTCATAGTGCTATATAATTGAGAGCCCAAGGTCCCCCAAAGAGTCTCATCAATGCAATCATACATAAACGCACACCTTATGTGATGTTCCACACTACTGGAGGGTCTCAATTGCTGCATAGTTATTTCTTCCTTTCCACTCCTTCCTTGCTTCCTCAGCTCATCAATCTTTGATACTTTCTTTCTTATATGAAAGCTTCATCTCTAGATGTGTATTATTTTTCCACAACCAAAATTTTTGTAGACTACAAATTACAAGTAAATCTTTTAAAAAATCTTATACTTTTATTTTTGTCTTAGCTTTTAATGGAAAAAATCCATGCACACATCCTATTTCACACGAGTCTCTAATTTTGAAAACAATCTCTATAAAATTCTCATCACACAAAGGCACAGGACCCCTGAAAGCCAACAGACTAAAACTAAGATGAGCTGTCAATTCATTGCTGCTCTAACTACATTAAAAGAACCACTGATTCCACACTTGATAACACATGGAGCCTGCAGTAGGGAACAGATCATTGTAGGCATAATCAAAATGGTTACATTTTGTTGCTGGGACAGTTTTTCAACCAACTTAACTGAAGGACCTAGATCTTACAGAAATTGTATTGTATAGTAATGCATCAATTTGTATCTTATTTAGACCCACCATAAGAAGTTGAGGTGCCACAGTCCGGCTGCAGCAAACTAACTGGGGGGTGACGAACAACTTGTGTACATTGATACAGCAGGAGTGGGAGCCGTTTATTGTAGGACAGGAGGGGTACATATACATTACACACAGCTTATCTTAATTAACATAAACTAGATACAGCAGTCAACCAATAAGGAATCTCCACACTTAATGGCTCGCTGGCGTTACTTCACAAACCACTCCCTCTGGCAAAATGCCAGGTGCCATCTTGACTTGTTTACAGACTCTAACATTGAGGCAAGAAACCTTTCCTAAACTGTCTACTTTAAAAACCTCAAATACCTTCTAAGTGCTTATATTCAGTTCTTTTTATAATTTTTTTCATAACCTAGTTTGTTGCAGTAATTATCTTTATATTTTTCTATATCCTGTTACTTAAACTCTTTTGAAATGTTTCTTTTATTTTCCATTAATTGATATCAATGACTTACAAAACAAAAAGAGGAAACTAAGTACAGGTATATGTCTGTTCATATATTCATATATGTGAATCTGATTTAAAATAGAAATAGATGTACAGTGATCAACTAGTCCTAAATAAACAATCTTAAGAAAGTTGGAAGGAGAATTATCTTTTATACCACAGCTATTTTTACACCCATCTAACATTTTATAATTTTCATATCACTTCACATTTTTTAACTTTGTACTAGTCCTGTAGGGCAAATGTTTACATTAATTTTAAAAGTGCAAGCAGAGAGAGTGAGCAAATGTAAAGTCTGAAAGTTATAGATAGAAAAAGCACTTGAGTTCGAGTCCCATGCTTATCCTCCTTCAAATAACAAACATTAAAGAGACAGGCTTATAGTCATGTACAGTAATGCACGTAGTCATGTATAGTAAATACAGCCACACTGCCCTAACAGAGAGAGCTGGATGAACATGAAACTGGGAGATGTTGAACATTTTTCATATATTTGTTGACCATTTGTATTTCTCCTTCCATGAAGTGCCTGTTCAGCTCCTTGGCCCATTTATTGGTTGAGTTATTTGTGTTATTGGTGTTATGTTTTTTGAGTTCTTTGTCCTGAAGACTAATGCTCTATCTGAGCTGCAGGTGGTAAAGATTTTCTCCCATCCTGTAGGCTCTCTCTTCATGATCTTGATTCCCTTGTGTTTCCTTGGCTGTGAAGAAGCTTTTTCGTTTGATACCTTTGCATTTATTGATTATCAACTTTACTTCTTGAGCTTTAGGAGCCTTGTTGAGATAATCAGTTCCTAAGTTAACATGAAGGAAAGCCTGACCTTACTACACAGTAGAAAAAATATAAATGGTCAATGAATATATGAAAACATGTGCAACATCTCAAGCAATCAGAGAAATTCAAATTAAAACTACAATGAGATTTCATCTCACTCCTTTCAGAATGGCAATTGTTAAAAATACAAGTAATGATAAATGTTGCTGAGGATGTGGGGAAAAGGATACACTCATACATTGATGATGGAACTGCAAATTGGTGCAAGCACTCTGGAAAGCAATATGGTGATTCCTCAGAAAACTTGGAATGGTACCACCCTTTGACCCAGTTATTCCCCTCCTTGATATAAACCCAAAGGACTTAAAAGCAGCATACTACAGTGACACAATCACACCAATGTTTATAGCATCTCAATTCACAATATCTGAGCTATGGAACCAACCTAGGTGAACTACAACAGATGAATGGGTTAAGAAAATGTGGAATGGAATATTACTCAGCCAAAAAAAAGAATGGCTTTATGATTTTGGCTGGTAAATGGTTGGATCTGTAGATTATCATGTTAAGTGAAATAAGGCAATCCCAGAAAACCAAAACCTGAATGTTCTCTCTGATATGCAGAGATAACACACAGCAAGGGGGCACAGAATCAAAGTTCATTCTATTAGATAAAGAACAATGAAGCGAAGGGAGAAGGGATAGGAATAGGAAAGACAGTATAATGAATTGGACATAAGTTTCCTATGTACATATATGCATATGCCACCAGTGAAACTCCACATCATGTACAACCACAAGGACAGAATCCTAATTAGGATGTTATAATTCATGTACGTGTAATATGTCAAAATACACTCTACTGTCATGAATGTCTAAAAAAAATTAAAAATATACAAAAAATAAATAAAAAGTAAAACTGGGAAATAGGAAAAGATGTTCTGCTATTTTGGAGTTATCTTCTTATTTAATCTCATTCCTGACTTTATTAATCCATCTTATTTCCTACTATGGTGACAAACCTTGACTCCCGACTCCTTGGCTTCCAGGACAAAGAACACTGTCCTCATTCCTCCACCTCAATGCTTTATGCTGTCACGCAGTCAGTTTCCTCAGAGGTCTCTTTGCTCCTTCAAGACAACAAAGTTTCCAGTCAAGGCTTCTGCCCAACTCTAAGCTGCCAGACATGACGGGAATTAGCTTGAGCAGAAGCTCATATTTATTCACAAACAACATATTCATCTTTCTTTCCAAAATAACATAACGTGCTAAATATTTTAGTGAGGATTTTCCGAGATAATGCCTCTGCTCCTGCAAGTTCTCAAAGGGAAGAATTCAGTAGGATGGCAAGATAGCTCCAAAGATGACCAGAAGACCCAATGTCAAGGCCAAATGGTCCTCTTAAATTTTGAATTGTTTCATACTCCCCAGAAATGCAGGGCTCTGTGTCAATGATCTTAACCTTGGAAGATGCTAGGAGCATGACCTGCTAGGAAAATGATGGAGAAACTGTTGCTCCCTTTCTCCCTTGCCAGGGTTCATGGTAGACCATCTCCTTGCCCCTTCAGGTCTTTTTAGAGTGGGATAAATCATTGTACCACAGCTCTGGATGTCTCAAAGTGCTACCTTAGCTGCCTTAATTCTACATGCCATGACCAATTATTTATATATATATCAGAGCAAAGAAGAACAAACTGGGGACAGATTTAACATATCACTGTACCAACACAGAAAGCTTTTCTAAATCAATAATCATGTTTTTTTTTTAAGAGAGAGAGAGAGAGAAAGAGAGAGAGAGAGAGAGAGAGAGAGAATTTTTTAATATTTATTTTTTAGTTTTCAGTGGACACAACATCTTTTTATTTTTATTTTTATGTGGTGCTGAGGATTGAACCCAGCGCCCCGCACATGCCAGGCGAGCGCATTATCACTTGAGCCACATCCCCAGCCCAATAATCATGTTTTAATATATAATTATAAACACTGAATAGGGAGCTGATCAATATCAGTTAACCATAAAGATATGAACTGGGGAAACATTTATGACATGTGGTCAATAACTCAATAACTAATCATGTTTTGAGGAGATTTTATATGTCCAAGCTTATTTACCAAATCCCAGAAAAGTTGACATCCAAGGTTCCTGATTTTAGACAAGGTGAAATAATATAATAAACTCAAGAGATGGTTTAGACTGAAAATATAATAGGTAATAGATTTATTGTGTGTGTGTGTGTGTGTAAACCTATGTTAACTGATTGATCCCAAATCTACTGGAGTCGGTACATCTTCTCACCTGAATCCACTGGTGAATCACCACTTTCCAGGAAAGAGCATTCGAGGGAATGCTACCATCCTTATTAACTTGCAGAGTGAACTCAGGTCTCACCATGTTGTGGTCCAAGGGCACCTTTCTTTAGAATACCTGCAAAGACCACCCTTGGGATGATCATGACTACTCATACATCTCTTATAAAAAGTATTCTGTGTTTTTGGCTTCTCTGGGGTTATTGTAATGGCTCAGATACTCTCCACCAGTGGTTCTGAGTAGTACTCAGGAAATGCATAAAGTTCAGAAACAAAATGAAGAAGGACACTTTGTATCTGCCCAGAGAAGTGATGTGTCTTCAGCTACTTTTTCAAGTTCATTCCAAATCAGTTAACTCAAATCATTGGAAACAAATATGCCTTTTGCATTTTACTCTGCTATGTACTCCCTTTAAAAAAAAAACACACAAATGTTATTCCTGTAGAAGTGAAAATATCTTGAGTTCATAGTTCAATCATGTCATTTATCAGATATAGAACCTTGGAAAATCACTTAATCTCTATAAAACTTAGTTTCTTTTTACATGAAGTGAAGCAATAACAGATAATCTTAGAGAGAGAATATTAAATAAGCATGCTGATTATTGTGTCTGGACAAATACAAATGTTAGCTATTATAATTATTATTCAGTACTTCAATTTTCTAAGCCCCATACAGCTTCTCCATACAGGTAGGTCTCTCATCTTCTTTGGTGGTAGCAGCATAATCCTCCTGGTAGATTATTTGCAAAAGTGAACATGAATAGGTAAACTCATATTATTTACAGATTTCAGCTAGTTAGAATATTCTTCTTTCCTTTTTTCTCAGCCCACTTCTTTGCTTGCATATTATGTTCCAAAATTCTGTCCTTTGGGGTTGAATTTTTCCATGCATGATCTCAGCCAAAGGTGATTTTTTTTTATAATGTTGAATCAAATTCACTCTGTCTACTTTTGAATTAGAAGCATATGAAAGTAACTTATTTTATTTTTCTGCCTGAAAGCAACATAGGGCTGTTTCTGCACTAAGATAATTCACTAATAGCAGAAAGTATCCATATATCTCATCTTCACTCAGGAAGTCTCCTGGCTAATTATGAAAATATTAATTGAGTTAGGGGCAATTGAAGAAAGTTGCTTTTGAACCTGCTCAATGTGAGCTAGTATTAAGTTACTACTGTATTTGGGTAGAATCAGATTTCAGAAACATCTGGGAACAGATTCCCATCAAATATAACTATGGCTTTATAATCTTCTTTCCAGGGAGAGACTTAGGTATTCTGCTATCAGTCAGTGCACTTGATCTTTGGAAATTCCTACAAAGATTAGTTTGTCCAAAATCATTATTGCCAAAACTCTCTTAATATATGAAATTTATATGAGTTGCCTAATTTTCTCAAGCCTTAATGAAGCTTTTGTGATAGAGAAACAATAATAGTAACTCAGACCACTGCCTGGAACATTTGTATCAATAAACATTATTATTATATTTACTGATATTACTGTTACTCTTAGCCTTTGTGACTACCATGCCCATCTTACTCATCTTGTTCTCTGGCCTAGGCCTATCACTAGTGGACTTTCCTTTTTCTTTGTTTGAAAAATCCAGCAGCAAGCTAGATTTGGCCCACAGGCAACAGTTTGTCAACTCCTGCATGAAAAGAACAAAAACAGAGTATGTTTTCCAAAGAGTAAAGGGGAGAGAGAGTAATTTTTAAAATTCATCTAAGTAAAACTCTTTCTTTCAATCTGCTTTTCTTTTTTTTTCTTTTCTTTTCCTTTCTTTCATAAATAATATGTAAATATTATACATATGAATGAGATACCATGTGATGATTCAAAACATATATGCATTGTGTAATGTCCAAATTAGTGTAATCACATCTATCTCTTCAAGCATTTATCATTTCTCTGTGGTAAAAACAATCAAAATCCTTTACTGAGGATTTTCTGCATGAATAGCACATCGCCATTGCCTATAGCCACTGCCTACAGGTGGCCACTCCACTGTGGGGCAGAACACCAGAACTTTTTTCTCCCGATTCTTAGCACCTGTTGCTTGACTTTTCTCCACTGTGGATTTTTTCAGAAGTGTTTATTGACACTTGGGGAAAATAAATTATGAAGGGAATGGTTTATTTTCTAGACCCTTGCCTATTTCCAAGGATTCACCACTGAGAATTTTATTCAGACATTTTTAATGGAGGTGGATGTGAAAAGTCAATGAAGAATCATACACTGACTTTAAATATACTTTTGAATCTTTAAGAAACTCAGGTTAACAAAGTTTAATCAGCTAAACCATGATGGAAAAAAATATTTCCAGGTTTTTAGTTACAATATTCTGTTTTTTAGAAACACATAGAATTGGAGAGTCAGATAAAAGAATCCAGGATTGATAACACTTCAAAGTAACAAGTGAGAATTTGTGAGATTGCCTAAGACTGCTTAATCTCTAGAAACCGAATTTTCAGGAAACTGGTGATCTATTGAATCTATTTTTTTCCTTTTACTATCATAAAGAGCTATTTGAAATGATCAAATCTGAGGGTTTTTTCCTGCTCCTTGGTGTGTGTACTAATGATCACAAGCCAGTCTGCAACAGATATAATCTATTCATGAAAATTTTTGATTTGCTGAACATCATGGAGAACTGATTATTCAAGTGAAAGTTAAATACACAATAAGAAAACCACATATAAGTTCAAACCAAGTGATATGCTCAAATCTTTTAAGAGAGTGTGTTCTATCTCTGGAGTAGCTACATTCCCTTCTGACTTTCTGAGGTCCTTTATTTCAATCTAAATTCATCCACTGCTACCAGCCTAGGTTGCTCAGGAATCAAGTATAGACTTTCCTATCAAAAGAAAATTTAAAATTAGGATGAAAAACAGCAATAGAAGTGAATTAGTGACCTACTGTTTGCTGACTATTCATGAGATGATTCAGTAGGAACATTATACGTATTGCCATATAAATTAAAAACACACTAACAATACTCTTATAATGTTCCTTATTATTACTCGCATTTCACAAATAAAGAAACTGAGGCCCAGGGATAAGTAATTTTCTCTAGGCCACACGATGAATAATAAGCTCCATTTTATCTTTTCACCTTTTATGTTATTTTTGTCTGTGGTTTTCACCACAGGAAGGACCTTCTCTTCTGCCCTCAGGAATGTTTGGAAATGCCGTGAAACATTTTTGTTTGTAACATACTGCCTGAGTCCTTCTGGTTGTTAACATGCGGTCAGAAACTCCACACATCCTGAAAAACGTGGGATAGCTCTGCAAGAGAAAATAAGTCTTCCCACACATATCTTTTGGGAAATATTGTGTTTGAATTATAGAGACCAGATGATCTCTGTCAATTGATAAACTATTAATTAAGAAATCATTTGTCTCTGTGTTATTTTAGTTAAATACACCTGTCCCAGTCATTAAGCAGCCCTGAATCTGTTCAAGTGTAGATATTTGGCCAACTAGAGAGTCTATGTTTCCTGATCTCAAATAAGTCCAATTTCCCTTGTGTTATTGCATTGTTTTTACAACTGAAAACAAGATCTCACGCAATCTTTGTTTTAATTAATATTACTTACTACAACTGTCATAGTGATATAATTTTAAATCAACATGATGTCTGACTCTGTTACTAAACTTTCATACTTAAACACAATTTAAAAATCATTTGTATTACAACTACAGTTCAAGGTTTCAACAAAAGTATCACTACTTTCCATCAAAAAAAGCTGTGCTTTAAAGTCACCTCTCTGAGATTGACAAATTCCAAAAGTACTTCCCTATTAGTCCTGATACACTTGTCATTCCTCTTTGGGAATGTTTTCAAACCCTATATACATTCTTTTCAGTATTCCAAACATATTCTCTGTGAAAGTATTTAACTTTGAATAACATGAAGGAGTTATCTGGAGTCAACTTTTCATTTATTGCATTCAATTTGATTGAATTAAGCAAAGAGACATTGTTCACAGCATGTGACAGGGCAGAGATGAGCAAGGAAGAAATCTGAAAAAAAAAGATGGATGATCCTTCTGGGTAACAATTTTCTGCATTTAAATTTAGATGTGATTATAATTATCAAGCTGATAGCACCTATGCCTCAAGATAGTGAAATGAATAGTGCCTTCTAAAGTGGAGCCCCAAAACTGTGCAACCAGCATTGGACTGAATACACAGAACAATATTCATTGAAGTATTCACTTTCTGTAATATCTATTTTAGAAATCATTTTTATTATGTGATAGTCTCACTTTGTATCTGTTCACAAAATTTGCTTCATGGCCTTCATTTGCTTTCTATGTTGTAGTAGAGATTTTATTTTCTAAGAATCCTGTGAAATAAAGTGATCCCCTCACTCTGGGCTGTAATGGGATGATGTGATAATGGGCAGAGACATTAAGAACTGAGACATCAAGAATCTGAACTGTTAAAATGAGCACTGTCTCCACTTCCCTTCCAAGAAAACTGTGGGGAAGCAGGTGCATCTTCTTTTTTTTTTTTTTTAAGGCTTGCCAACCCACTCTGGCTACTTGTATGAATAAGTTCAGACTACCAAATAACAAGGGTAAAATGCCTCGTATGCGTCATGAATGAGGTTAGAACAAAGAAGCTGTGAAAAGGCACAGAATAAGGAAACAAGAAGCTATATGTTGGGCTACTCTGCAAATTCCCAGTTATGCAGTTTTAAACAAATCGCTTGACATTTCTGGGTCTATGTATCCTCATCTGCAAATTGAAGGTAAACAACTAACTAATATTCATCATCCTTTTTACTTAAATATTGTATTGCTTTAAGAAAACAGAAATGAAAAGATTTCATGTAACAAGTATAAAAGCTAAGAAATTCAGCAGCCAGACTAAAAGCAGGCAGATTAGAGAATCTTTTCGGCTTTGAATGTAGATTCAACCCAGAAAAAGATTCATGACATCACGACCTTTACTGTATGTCCACCCTCTCTTCTTCTTGGCAACTCACCTGCCAATCAAACCTCTATGATTCATTACAAAGTGAGTCAGTAGTATTCTCAGGTTAACCTGGTTGTTATACATCCCCTTCAATGTTTCTACTTAAGGAAATACCTTGGCATAAATTAGGAATAAATTATAGGATCTGCCAAACATTAAATCAGACAGTTCTTTCTTTTGCCTAACTTAGATGTCCTGAGCCATGATTTTCTCTTTTCCCTTGTGGTCTCTCACTAGTTTTCAATAGAAATTGCCTTCAGTGTCTCAGCCATCCTCTCAGAGAATTTATAACATTTTTTCTAGAGATAAGATGTCCTTGGGAGAAAAGCAGAGGTCACTCTTGCTGTCAAACAAAATCTTTGTCAATATTGAAATGAGAACTAATTTGACTTAATCTAAGTTGACACAAATAAAAAGAACTCAATCCTGGAAAAATTCACCAATGATATTAGAATTGGGGAACTAAAAAATTAAAATATGTCTACAGTCTAAGGGCAATTTTAGAGTATTTGGTAACTGTTATAAAAGAAGTAACAATAGTAAGAGTACTATGAAGTTGTTTTCTATTTATCACTGGAGACAGTACCTTGTCTTCAAATGGCTATATTTTATAGTTAACGGCTGTTTGGGATGAGTGACATTTTCACTTTTGGAATCATCAGAAATGTTCTTAAAGGACCTAACAATTTTTAACATACATACACAGATTATCACATAAATTTATAAATAATTCTTCACAGTTTATTTTATGTGGTCCTTTTCCAGAACAAAGGCAACATCCCCTTACTCCATCGTGGGTGGTTTATTATATTGTTGGCCTGGTTCCCGTGCTGTAAGTAAGGAAATGCTATTTAATGATAATTGACATTGTTATGGCAAATGTTTTGATTAGTATCATAATCAAGATCTTGGTTACACAATTATCATTATTATTCCTGTTTCATCTTGATAACAAGATGGGTCACTTAGTGATCCCAGAGACCCATTGACTTAACCATTGATTGCCTGGTTGTATAAAAGAATCATGACAGTGTATGTTAGAACTCAGGCAATGTGGTGGTAGGGTAGCCAAATTATCTTATTTAAAAAAAAATTTTTTTTGATTGATTTTTAAAAAATAAATGACAGCGAATACATTACAATTCTTATTGCATGTAGACAGCACAATTTTTCATATCTCTGGTTGTATATAAAGTATGTTCACAGCAATTTGTGTCTTTATGCATGTACTTTGTATAATGATGTCCAGTCTCACTTTTCCAAGGTATTTAACAGAGATAGCACTAAAAGTTTTACAGCCTGGAAAATCCATCAGTTTCAAGCAATCTAGGAAAGTGTGGTCCCTCTATGTGGTGGAGTGAAACTGGAGTCTAGGAAATCTAAATCTTATCTAACCCTGATGGCATCTGAGCTTCAGTTCATTGCTATAATAATTTCTTAATTTTAGCCCTTTAAAAACACTCAGAATAGTAATACACTTAAGTGTCTTTTGAAAAAACTATGATGTTATATACAAATATTGCTTACTTTCACTTTTATCTTGCAAATCAGCAATGTGAACAGATAGAACCCGTCTTCCTGTGGATTGCTATAGGTCCTATTTAACATCATTAAATACTATGGTTCATTGAAGTCTTCATGGAGTGAAGTTTTGGCTTCATAGTTGTTAAACTTAATTTATGCCTGAAGATCTCTATTTAGATCTGAGCAAATATGTTGTATGAAGGAAAGAGTATTGAATTAAGGTCCACTCTCTCATATATTAGCAGTGTGGATTGGGGTGAATCATCTGACTTCCTAAGTTTCAATTTCTTCATTTGAAACGTAAACAATAATTCCTGTACAACATATCTAAAAATGTTGTTTTGATTATGGAATAATATATGTGAAAACTGAAATGTGTACATCCCATAAAAAAAGTATGTTACTTGGGCTGGGGCTGTAGCTCACTGGTAGAGCACCCGCCTTACACGTGTGAGGCACTGGTTTGATCCTCAGCACCACATAAAAATAAATAAATAAATATTTATTTATTTACATATACACATATATATATATACATATATGTATATAGTATGTTACTTATTAAAATATATTCATATATATATATATATATCATTTGATATTAAATAAATAAGAACCATTAACCTGAAAAAAATTTCAACCTAACTTAGTTATGTCAACAAACTGAAACCTAATATAATGTTTGAAACAAATATCATGATTTTATCTAATCACAGTCACTCTTCAGCCAATCACAAGCAGTGAATTTGCCACATCTTGTCCAAATAAGGCAGATGCCTAGCTATAGCAAGTCAGATGATTTGCCTACTTGGTGTCTATGTTTTTTCAATAAAGGCTCTTTGTTCATACTACTGGGTAGATCTCTTTAAGCCTCTTCTGATTGTAAGTGCTGCCCAATTTATAAATAGTTCTTTGCTCAAATAAACTATGTTTAATGTAATTTCTCTAAAGCTTTTTTAACATTATAGGTAACACTGTACATAAAATCACAGATATGAACTCTCAGCTGCATACTAGCAATTTTTCCTTCAACCATAAAATGATTGTAATTCATAGCCCAGTGTGATCTGGAAAAGAATTATAAATTTTTATGTGGACATTGAATGATAAAGTTGGAAAGACTCATATACACCCTCTCATCCAACCCCTGAAGTATAAACATGATACTCTGAAGCCCTGAAATGTGAAGTGATTTCGATCCACTCACACTGCTAATTAAAGGAGGAACCATATTTGAATCCCAGTTTTTGACCCTGAGTTCAGGTTTCCTTTACTGTATCTCTTGGTTTCTCCTCCCAAGGCCTCAAATTAAAAATCAGCGTCCTTTGATTTTTGTAAAGTAGCTAGTTATTCTGCATATCTTTTTCTCATTATCCTAGAAAGATTAAAGCTTCTCAGTTTAAGAAACCACCAAGACAGTTGTAATATACTTACATATTCAAAAGAATTAGGACATAATTCTTTAATTCTTTAGCCAGTAAATGGTCTTTTAGACAGAAACGGTGGTAAGAAGCCAAAGGGAAAAGAACTCTAAGGTTTTGGGAGAATCTCTAGCAAATCAAGAATCCTGAGTAGACTGGAGCTAAGTCTATATAAGAAGGGTTTTTCATCTTCTCATGTATGTAAAATTTGTGCTAGGGAGTACATAAAAAATGGATTTCACCTGGGCATGGTGCTACATGCCTGTAATCTCAGTAACTGGGGAAGTTGAATCAGGAGGATTGCAAGTTCAAGGCCAGCCTAGGCACCCTACCACAAAATAAAAAAATTAAAAAGGGGTTGGAGATATAGTCTAGCCTTTGGGTTCAATACCCAGTAAAATAAATATTATGTACACAATATTTTTTTTCATTCATTCTGAAGTCTCATCACCAGAGATTCTGATTACGTTAGTGGAGGGTGTTGGTCTACAAATTTAAATTTTAACAAGTGCCCTTGGTGATTCAGATACTCATTAAGTAGCATCTCTGAGATATCCTGTGTTTCTCTTAAGTGTCCCTTTAGCCCCATGAAAGGAAAAAAGACAACAACTGAATACTATCCTGAAGACACATGAACCACAGCAAACAATATATCAGGTGACCTCATAACGCTACGAGTGAAGCACCGTTATCTTCATTACACATCAGAGGAAACCTTGGTTTTAAAAGATAAAACAACTTATCCATGAAATAGCAGAACCATGAGTCAAACCTAGCTGTACTGGACTACAGACCCTGTGTTTTTAACCTCTGCATTTATTGTTTTCCACCATTTATCTTTTAGGCAAGACTTCCTCTCTCTTGAAGACTCAAATGTCTCCTCAAATCTGAGGCTTTCACTGATTTCTGTCTCTCAGGAGCAATTTCTCCCCAGCCTTGTTGCCATCTATAACATTTTACATAACTCAATTGTATTTGTGTTATACTTATCAGTTTATGCTCTGTCTCTCTGGCTCGATTGAGAGCCCCTGAAAGACAGGAGCTGTATTTTATTCTGTAATTCGGTATTGCATTCTCTTCCCTGGCTGCCAGTATAACTCCATGAGCAAAATGGCTAAATGGAGCATTTATAGTTATATTTAAAGGTATATTTTTTTTGTAAAAAGATGTCATTATTATTGCTTTCAATGCCAGGGGAAGATTTTAAGATTATACCTTACAATCTGAGAGTGGTAGAAATTAAGAGAGTGTAACTATTAAATATGTGGTTTTTCTCCCCTATCTTGTGGTTGCAAATTTAGAGGAACATTCCTGAAGTTTGAGAGGAAGTTCTTAACTGTAAATAAGGTTAACATGTGGAATTTATTATACTGTTTATTTATATGAGCTGAAAGTAAAAATAGGCACAGGAAGAGTTTGGATAAATTTGAAGATGAGAGCTGCGTAACAAATTGTTAATGACAAATTAGAGTGATTGAGGGCATGTCCACCGTTTCCTAATGAAGGCAAACTGTCCTCTTCCCAATAAAAAGCCCTTTAGTCCCAGTAGTAAGAGCTAAGTGGGGGGTTGATAGGGATTAGTCGGATTTAATTTGGTACCTCCATTTGTACTTAATTTTTTGTCTCTTTATGTGCTAAAAAAGAATTGGCACTAAAGCTAAGATTTCAAGGTTAATATCATTGCTCAAGCTATACCCAGCACAAAACAGACACCCAGTAAATATTACTGAACAATAAACTAGATGACAGAAATCTTGGTTATTTTTCCTGAGGGCCACAGAAGACACTTTTAAAAAACCTGGTTAAATGCAACATGATTCAATAGCAGGACTGTAAATCACTGGAATGTTTTGTTCAGAAATCCCTGATCAAACTTTGGTATTCAAGAAGATTTAAAAAAAAAAAAGAAAGAAATTATTAATCCTAATGATCATGATCAGCTTAATCAATACCATGACATTTTTCATTGAAACTTCCCTGATGTCAATAAAATTGAATCCAAGTCTTATGAAAGTGTTAAATTTTAAAGGGTTTAAAAACTGTTTGAGTGTCTTTACCCCTCCCACTGCAGTCTCTGTGAACCCTTTCATGAGAGATATTATTAAACAGAAAGACATCATTTTAATTCAAAAACAAGTAGGGACACAGCATACGTTTCCTCGATGATCCTTCCCAGTGACTTTGTTATTGACTATTTAACAAATTATCCTTAATAAAAAACTTACTTATTGGATTTCCATACATGTACTTAGTATTAGCTACTTCATCAAGAAAAACTCTTGTATTATGTATCATATCCATTTCTTCAAAAATCTTATTATTGCATGTAATTTTACTTCCCTCCAGAACTAGCAGTAAAGCTGGTTAAGTTGCAATTACCAACACAACTGCAATATAAAATTAGATGTGTATTTCCACAGGCCCTTCTCATTTTACCCAACTCTCTGTGGGCATGGATAGTGCAAAGTTAAAATGCTTAAGATCAGGGTAATCAGATCACTGCTAAGTAAGTAAAATATAGTTGCTTCTACAAGGTAATACTGTTCTCACCTGTGAAGAACGAGGAACCTGTAAGCAATGCTACTGCCTGCTGTCCTTGTTGAGTTATTAGTAGCAAAAGAAAGAACGCTTGCCCTTGGCACACAAACTATCACACTTGAAATAGATTTTTCCAAAAGTGCAATCTGATCATCGTTGCTGAATGTCTGTAAACTCAAAATTATCACCAGAGTTCCAGGGTGCTCTGAGATTTCTAGAAATAAAAGGCATATAAGAATGAGTGTGCATGGGTGTACAAATATGCGCGTGTGTGCACGCACACACACACACACACACACACACACACATTGCAGTGCATCCAGAGAAAGGGAAAGAGTGTTTATGTTAGGCAATGACTAATCATCAAATATTTACAGAATCTTTAGGATGCAATCTATATGTCCCACACACTGTAAGAAGGAGGTGGTAATAGAACTATGATGTCATCTCTATATCCAAAACTTGCATAGATTTTGTAAGGAAAGCAGGACAAGAAGCAATTACTAAATGAAGTAATTTATTATAATGTGATTTATTATAAATAAGGTGAAACAAGTGAGACATCATGAATCATATTTAAATTCAATGTAGGAAACTTTACTGAGTACTTCTTAGCTATGAAGGCCCTCAAGGTGTCTCAAAGGATAAAAGAAGTAAGGTGTGGGACTCACAAAGAAAGGAGAAAAGAGGAATCACATCCTGGTGGGCCTGGGATAAAGCCCTCTCTGCTCATTGCTTCCGGCCACTGGCTAACTGAGCCTTATGCTGGTTCCCAGGGCAAATAGCAGCATCTCCATTTTTCAAATGAGGAAATTATAAGAATATCTTATCCAGGATTTTACTTGCTACTCAGAATTCTATCTAAGAATTCTTGTGTGGATTTGCTCCCTATACTAGACTGCCTTCCAGATCACCTGGACTTGTAACGCAGTGCAAAAGTTATCATAGGCAGGTCCAGCAGCCATCTGTGATGGTGTGCTGGTGGCCAGCTGAAAAATAAGAAATACAAAACGTGCGCTGTGAATTTTTCATTAGTCTAAATTGATCCATTTAAAAGATTTTTCACTTGTATGAATTTGTTTCCTTTTTTCCTTTTGTTTAGTATCTATTTAGGTAGTGGTGGAGTCAGTTGTTTGAAACTATTGCTTTTTTTTTTTAAATTTTTTTTTCTTAAAATAGTAAACTCAATATTTTGTCAGATTTTCATGTATTATTTGGATTTCTAAAAGTTTTTAACAGTGCCTGAACTCCAAACTCTGAAAAAAAACAATCAAATAGACAATTTTGTAGTAAGTCTTGTTATAGGATTTAGTAATGTGAAAAATTCTGGAAACGTTCAGTGGAATTTTAGGAGGGAAAAATTCTGGATGCACTGAGTTTTGCTCTATGACATTTTCCGACTTTCTTTCATCCACATTTTTTTTTTTTTTGGAAAATTACTAAAGCCACAGGAAAATTTCTAATTTTGTGACCTTTCTGGCACCCTACCCTTATTAGAATTTTTTCATACACGTAGGTAAAGCCAAGTGAGGTATGAAGATAGCTTACATGAAAAGGAAAAAAAAAGGCAAAACTTTTAATAAGTCACTTTTACTATGAATTCGTTTATTTTTCTACTGGAAAGAATAAACAGAGCCCCATCCACTTCAGTTTGCTTTTTCTGATGATAGGAAGCTCCAGAGCAGCTGTAAACTGGATCCAACCTCAATGTCCACAAACTGCTCAGTCCTCACCTTCTCCAAAATGTGCATGTGTTAGGGTGGGGTGGGAGGGGTGGGTGTGCCAATAACTGAACAAAAACTTATCTCATGCTAGTGTCATTCATAATAATAGCCAATGATAGAGACAGAATAGTGTTAATAATGTCAGTGGTGGTTTCAAATGAAAAATGTTTATGGATTAGAGAGTTACAAACTTGGAATTTTCGGCCCTAATGTCTTTTATGCTCATGTTGGAGATGTATCCTAACAAGAACAAAGAATCATGAAATATGGTCTGACTTGTGGTTGTATGCTGCCTTGTAATTCTGGAAAAGTGGTGGAACTGGTGTTCCCAGATCCCAGCCCTACTGACAATGAGGTAACACCAGTGCAACTGCACTCAGTGTCTGCTAAGCACCCCACACATGCAGCATCCCTCAAGGCAAAGGGATGTTGACTTTCCTTTGTATTCTCCACACCTATCATAATTCCTTCTAACTAGCAGATACTTAATAGATCCTTGGTGAGTAAGTGAATGGAGGTACAATAGGTCTTCAGTATACTTGTCTGCAATAAAGAACTGAATGTACTGCCTTTGTCCAGTTTATTATTTGAGGGTCAAGTCTGAGTCAATAAAAGTGGCCCTTTATTTAGGAAAGTTAGAGTAATGTCATGATTATTCAAGTTTCTTTTTCTTTTTTTTTTTTTTTTCTGTGTCTGTTCATTTTCTTATTCAATTCTGGGTTTTTCTCCATTTCTGTCTCCTATATGTTTTACTCAGTAACTTGAAGGAAAACATAAAAGTTTGGGAGGCAGAAATTTCCTAACCCAGTACTTCCTTTCTCAAGTTTAGACTCCTTCCAGCAATTTGACTTAGCTTTGTGCTCCTTTCCTTTTTCTCTAGACCCCACCCACAGTCCCCTTAGTCCTCTGGCAGTAGGGCCATGGCTCTGTGAGCTCTGAGAACACTCTGTGGTCCTTGTCATTTATTCAGACTGGAAGATGCTCTATGAGGCTGCCTGAAAAAGAGTGCATGGAAGGTGGTAAGGGTTTACTCTGGAGGGCTTGCGGAATTGTCATGCATAAAAGGAAACTCTAGGCAAAATCACCCACATACTCTACCAAATGAGGCTTATCATCATATTCAAAGGACAAAGAGAGCCTGGTTTCACTCACTACAATGTCTTCAATTTTATTTTATTTTATTTTTTACATGCTGCTTTTTAAGCTGTTGGTCCAGATTGTTAAAGGAAAGAGGAGGTGCCACAGTTCAGCAACCTCTAATGTGAAAGTGAGTGATTTTCCGATTTTTCCCTGTTATGCACCGCTCCTTACTGACTCCCAGGAGCACAGGCTGCCATTGCCTGCTCACGCTTCCCACACCAGCTCCCATTGACCTGTGACCATATCCATAAGCAACAGAAACCAGGCCTCATAACTGGCAGCCTCGCTGCACTCCTAGGCAGGCTCCACCGTCTCCTGCCAGCACGGGCCCAAGCCAGCAACCTCGTTCAAAGGACTTCTCCTCATTGTACAGTGGGGCAGATTTGGCCCGGCCCTGGCTTTCCACTTGTTCCCAAGACTTCCTTCAGACCCATCTTCTGTATCAGGAAAAATTCTTTTCTTATAACTTAAGCTCCCCCAGCACGACCTGTCATCCCCCAAGTCAGCCCTTTAAAAGCTTTATGAGCAGGGCTTCCCTCTGACATCTGCCTCCTGCTGCCTAGCTTTTAAACCTAGCTCAAATAGCACCACCTTAGGAAGACTTCCTTGATCTAACCCAATGGCAAATGCTCTCTCTTCTCTTCTCCTATCTCATTTTTCTCTTTGGGCATCTGGCAAATGACTTAGGAGCATCAAACTTTGATATTGTCATTTGTAAAACAGGGCATATAATATATGCAAAGAGGTTATAGTAAGAATAAAATAACATATATATGTGCCTGCTGCAATAATAGAACTTAGTTTCCTTTACTCATATGTCACAGTTTTATTTTAGATGTCGCCATTTGTGTATATCTCTTATTTGTAAGGCATCATAAGCTTGCAGGAAGCAGATATCACCTCTATAAATTGCCTAGCAATGGTTCTTTACATATAGCTTCATTAAAGTATGTATATTGAATGAAGTTTTACAACCCCTGCCTCAGTTTCTTATATGTAAAATGGGAATGAAAATAGCTTAATTGTTTCACCAAATTATTAAAATGCTAAATTAAAATACTACATGTAAAAACACTTTGAAACATAAAAAAGGTGAAATGCCAGCCAAGTATAAGCTGTTGTTTGATGTATTATTATAATGAATGGGCAAATGAAGCAACCTTACCCCTATATATCCAGTAGAGGGCAATGATACACACACATGGATATTCATATTCTTTGTAAAACTCCAAAAACATAAATTCAAAAGTAAGAAATGCTAGTACTATACCAACAGAATTTAAGGATTTTTTTTATTCAACCATTTTTCTTATTTCTTTTTCTAGTTTATCAACATGATTTACGATTCACGACTCCATTGAATGTTTAGACCCGTGTGTAGACCTTCTATTGTAGATTCCCAGTTAAAATTCTCACTTGCCCGTTTCGCCAGGGTGAGGAGTGATTCCTGTTGAGCCAATGGGAAAAGAACACTGTTTTCACCAGTTTTGCTGGTGGGTCCTACATCTCTACCATGCTGGTGAAAGCTGGACTCCGATATGGAGAGTAGACTGGAAGGGTTTCCAAGTTGGGGGAGGGATCCAAGAAAGACTTGGAAAAACAATGCAGACCATTGTTTCCTTAGCCTGCTTTGGCTCCCTGTAGTCTGCTCTGGGAAGACACTGACTCCATTGATTAAACTACTGACATTTTCTTAGCATGGGGCAAGTCTCCCAGAGATAAGGAAAGGAGAGGGTTGTGGACCCATGAGCACAGGCAGCAGAGAAGACCCACTGTGCATGGTCTGCTAGCCACTGGAGTCTGAACTTACTGTTTTAAAAAAAATAAGGACTTGAAAATGTATGTCAATGGGTTGTGTTGGCCCCTGAGGAATTCAAACTTTCATATGAAGCAGTCAAATGTAAATTAGAGTAACTAAATTTGAATGATACATCTATTACTCCCTATGTGTGAAGCACCGGGCAAGGAAAGACAGATGGTAAAAATACGATTCAAAGATAAGATGTGATTTTTACCTTCAAGGAATTGACAGTCTAGGCCAGAAAACAGAAGACTTCATGAAAGCAACCAAAAAATAAATAGGTGCAAACATGATTATGTAAAAGTAACTATAGGTAACTATTCTATAATGCTGAATGGTGTAGGTCTACCTAGATATGCACACATGCATACATCCAAACATGCATTAAGTCCCTCAGCCCCCTCCTGTGTTTGGGCCACAATCATCCTTGTCTAGGGTTACCACTTTTCATCCTACTTTGGATAACCTTCTTTCCACCATTTGCCATAACACATGAACTGAACTCTTCAGGTGCCCATTTCCACAAGCAAATCTCAAGTCTTTCTTAAGGTCAAGGATTATATTTATTCAAGTATTTATTTTAATACTTCACTGTTGCTTTCTTTTATTTTCTATTTTGTGTTTGTGTGTGTGTTAGTGTGTCACTAACAAGGCTTTCAAATGCTTAGTCCTATGGTATTCATTGCTTGAGTATGCATAGCACAATTATGTTTAGCAACCTAGCATATATTTAGTTCTTATAGCAGAATGGGCTGTGCAGCAAGCCACTTGATGCATTAACAAAGAGCTCCTTGCCCAGAGATATGGCGGGCCTGGAGGGGTGGGGGAATAGAATGGCTTTCCTGGGAAGTCATTGTGTATTCAATGTGTCATTCAATATGTAGAATCACAGTGCTATGAAAGAATATGAGTGCTTTTTTGGCTTTCAATCTTAATATAGTAAGACAAATTATACAAAAAATAACTTACAATTTAGACAGAGGGAAAATGAAAAGTGAGACAGATGAATCTTAGTTTGAAGGAAATCTTGAAAAGGCTCATTTTGAGTTCTCTACAAAGATTTGCCAGAAATGAGCCATGTATTTGTTTATAAACTTCCATCAATATTTGACTGTCAATATTGGTTTGATTTGATCCTCAGAGGATTTTGCAAATTCGACACTGCACCACACAATTTTCATCTTGAACAATCACTATTCACATGCGATTATTGACATTTAAAATTGGTTAATCCAAATTGTGATGTGCTAACTCTAAAACACTAAATTTCAAAGAGCTGTATGCATGCACACATATATACACACAATATAAATCATTTCATTCATACTTTTATAATGATTACATGTTGAAAAGATAGTAATAGGAAATAAAATATGTTATTCCAGGTTAGTTTATGTGCTTCTTGTTTGTTTTCTCAATGAAGCTACTATGAAATTATAAATTATGTGTGTCCATCACATCTGTATCCCTCATTATATTTCTTTTTAAAAATTTTTATTCTGACTTGTTATATATGATAGCAGAATATATTATAATTCATATTACACATATAGAGCACAAATGTTCATATCTCTGGTTGTATACAAAGTATATTCACACCATTTGTGTCTTCATACATGTACTTTAGATAATGATGTCCATTTCATTCCACCATCATTTCTAACCCCATGCCCTTTCCTTTCCCTCCCAACCCCTCTGCCCTGCTAGAGTTCGTCTATTTCTCCCATGCTCCCTCTCCCTACCCCACTATTAATCAGCCTCCTCATATCAGAGAAAACATTTGGCATTTTTTTTGGATTGGCTTACTTCACTTAGCATTATATTCTCCAACTACATCCATTTACCTGCAAAAGACATTGTTTTATTCTCTGTTATTGCTGTGTAATATTTCATTCTGTATATATACCATATTTTCTTTATCCACTCATCTACTGAAGAACACCTAGGTTGGTTCCACAATTTAGCTATTGTGAATTGTGCTGCTATAAACATTGATGTGGCTGTATCCCTGTAGTATGCTGTTTTTAAGTCCTTTGGATATAGACTGAAGAAAAGGATAGCTCGGTCAAATGGTAGTTCCATTCCCAGTTTTCCATGGAATCTCCACACGGCTTCACATATTGGCTGCACCACTTTGCAGTCCCACCAGCAGTGTATGAGTGTGTCTTTTTTCCCACATCCTCACCAATACTTATTGTTGTTTGTATTCTTAATAGTTGCTATTTTGACTGGAGTGAGATAAAATCTTAGAGTAGTTTTGATTTGCATTTCTCTAATTGCTAGAAATGATGAACATTTTTCATATATTTTTGATTGATTGTATATCATCTTAAGTAAATAGAAAAAGCAATCATGAAATTCATCTGGAAAAATAAGAGATTCAGAATAGCTAAAGCAATCCTTAGCAAGAAGAGTGAAGCAGGTGGCATCACTATACCAGAACTTAAACTATACTACGGAGCAATAGTAACAAAAACAGGATAGTATTGGCACTAAAATAGACTGGTAGATCAATGATACAGAATAGAGCACAGAGACTAACCCACAAAATTACAATTAGCTTATATTAGACAAAGGCACCAAAAACATACATTGGAGAAAAGATAGCCTCTTCAACAAATGGTGCTGGGAAAACTGGAAATCCATATGCAACAAAATGAAATGAAACCTCTATCTCTCACCATGCACAAAACTCAACTCAAAGTGGATCAAGGACCTAGGAATTAAACCAGAGACCCAGCATCTAATAGAAGAAAAAGTAGGCCCTAATCTCCATCATGTCAGATTAGGCCCCAACTACCTTAATAAGACTCCTTTGCAGGAATTAAAATAAAGAATCAATAAATTCAAAGTAAAAAGTTTCTTCTCAACAAAAGAAATAATCAGTGAGGTGAATAAAGAGCCTACAGAATGGGGGCAAATTTTTACCCCTCACACATCAGATAGAGCACTAATCTCTAGGGCATATAAAGAATTTAAAAAGCTAAATACCAAGAAACCAAATAACCCAATCAATAAATAGGCCAAGGCCCTGAATGAACACTTCATTATATTCCTTTTGGACATTCCTGACCAAGGAAAATGTATATGATTATATGACTCCAAGAAGGCCCATTTCTGAATAATGGTGAGTTCAAATAATACTCCCTGACAAATGTCTATGATGAGGGCAACTATGTGCATGAAGAGGAAAAACTCCAGATGCTTTAGCAATCAGCTGAAATGAGAGTAGCATTAATGTGCTCTTGGGAAACGAAAGAAGCCTGATTAGTTCATGAACCAAATAAAAGACTCCACCATCTTACTGAGAGTAAGATCAGGAAGTAGCAAGAATTAATCTGAAGAAGGTGGAGTGTTGTTTGCATGTGTGTGTGTTAATGTCCCCATGTGTGTCCTTCTGTGTAGCCACATAGGGTGTGTGGTTACCTGAGTGTGTTCGTGTGTGTATGTCTGTGTAATAATACATGACCATATGTATATATGCATACCTGTGTTTTCTTATGTCTTGTTGTGTGCACTGTATGTGCATTTTCAATATGCCCATGTGCATATATGTTCATGTTTGTGTATTGTACACACTTGTGTAGTACACTCTTCTGTGTATGCACCTATGTACACCACCCTTGTGTACATGTCCTTTTATGTGTGACTGTATGTCTTATATGTGTGCCCTTGTGTATCTTACATGTTTACTCATCTTTATACATTCATCCTTGTGTATGTGTGTGAGCAGTGTGTATGTACAGAGATTTGTGTTCTTGTTTGGTGCAGCTGTGAGCTTAGTAATTGTATGTCATAAGGAAATTGGAAAAGTGAGGAGATAAGCATGGAAAGCTATACTCAATGCCAAGAGAGTGCAGGTTTATATATCAGGCCTGGAATATGTCCAGTATATATCAACAGGTTTTAAGCTAGAAAATGCTATGAGTAGGTTTGGATTTCTGACAGGTTATATTGGCTCTAGTGATAATTAGGGAGAAACACTTCTAGTGAGGTAAGGGATATCTGTACATTTTGATAACTTCTTAAAAATTAGAAAGCATAATATATAGAGCTGACACTCTTATATTCTCTGGAGAGTTCATATTCTATCGCCTTAAGTATCTGAAAACTTGAGATGAATACTGGAACTATTCATTAACATGTCAGTCCCAAAGGGAATGGTTTAACATGTCATATATTCAATCACTAAGTTTAGCTGGCATCATTTTCTAGCCTCACTATCTGCAAAGGCATTTCAATAGCCTTTCTTTTTATCATCTTGTGAAGAAGGCCTAATAGTTCTTCCTCTCTGATAAAAGCACACAAAACCCCAGGAAGCAGTGAGCTTGTCTTCCATTTGCCAAAGCCAGAATGAAAACCTGTACTCAGAGCCCATAACAGAGTTCATAATTTGGAACACAACCTGCTTCTCTGTCCCAAATACATGTAAAGATATTAGTGAAACTGTTTCTCAAGGGCTGGAGGGACTTGCTGCCCCACCTCATCCACTGCCACTCATCCACTTTTTCTTCTGATCCATTCATTCTTTTTTTTTTTTTTAATTTCCTTAATCTAATGTGCTCACACAAACACGAAGAGGTGATGCCGCCATATATGTAGTTAAGATGCCTGTGCCTCTTAGGAAGGTTAATATCAAAGGACTTCATTCTACAGTCTCAGAGTATAATTGACTGACTACTTAGGCTCTTCCATATTAATGGGTTCTGCTGTGTCAGTGAAGAAAAATATCTAGGTGGAGACCAAGTAAGTGCTTAGGAATTCTGATTAGTCTCCTAATTGTCATGTTTACCTGATTCTACCTTAATGTTATGCAGTGTTTGCAGAACGTGCGGGCCCAAGAAGCTCTGTCTTCCCAAAGTGAAGTCCGCTTATAACTGTTAAACATATTATCCAATATTTCAGTTGTAAAAATGACAATAATTAATTTAAAACATTCAACAAAAATACACCTGTAATAATGAGTGCAGCCCAAAAGGGTAAGCCCTAGACTGAGGTGTGAAGGTGATGTCACTTGTGGGGGGACATTTTTACATATTGTGTACACAGACTGGATGGAGCCATCTGGAGATACCAAGCAGCTCTGAGAGGTCCTGAGCTTAAAATTTCTAAGGTGGAAATGCTCAGTATGGGACATCCTAGGGGACTTGTTTTAGTCAGCTTTTTGTCCCTGTGACCAAAAGACCTTGACAGGAACAATTAGAGGAGAAAGTTTATTTGGGGGCTCAAGGTTTCACAGGTCTTAGTCCATAGATGGCTGACGCCATGGCTCTGGGCCCCAAAGTGAAACAGGACATCATGGTGAAAAGGTGTGGTGGAGGAAAGCATCTTGGGACATGGAAACAGGAAACAGAGAGAGAGGCTCACTAAGAACAATATATATATATACATATATATATATATCAGATGATTATGCAGAGGATTAATGGTTAGGTTGAGGCTCTCATAACCTAATTATTTCACCTCTAAACTTTCTTACATTGTCTCACATGTGAGCTTTTGGGGGACACTTCATATCTAAACCATAACGGGGCTGTCAAGTGATTCGAAGCAAAGAAGTGGCTTTTTAAGTTTTGTTTTGGTTAGGCCACACACATTCCAGCACACATGGGTCACATTGAGAGTGAGATAGGAAGCCCTTAAGATACTCCATACAGAAGGCAGTCAAAGCTCTAAGATCAATGATGCTGGTTTCAATGAAGAGAAGGAAAAAATTTTAGTACTAAGGAAAATTTTTAGAAAAGTTTGAATGTGAAACAGAAAACTGAAAAGAGCTGAGTGTGGTGGTACACCCCTATAATCCCAGCAACTGGAGAGGCTGAGGCAGGAGGATCGCAAATTTGAATCCAGCTTGGAAAACTTAACAAGGTACTAAGAAACTTAGTGAGAACCTGTCAAAAAAAAAAAAAAAAAAAAAAGGCTGGGCATGTGGCTCAGTGATTAAGTGGAATGGGCCTGTTTAATCCCAGGTACCAAAACAAAACAAAATAGGCTGGGGGATGTGGCTCAGTGGTAGAGAAATCATGAGTTCAATCCCCCAAACCACAAAGAAAAAAGGTAAAGAAAATAGAGAAGGACTTGAATTGATTCAATAGTGTTTTAGTTTAGCCAACTCGGTAGACAGTATTCTGAAACACAGAATACAGAGGTTGAACCAGTGTCCGTAAGAGGAACAGAAGCTCGGCTTTGAATATTTGGTTCTTGAGGTTTGGGACAGACACCTGCTGGGGATGTGTTCAGAAATCTATCACATATATGGTTCTGAACCTTGAGACGTAGCCGAAAAACTCTTGCCCACATCTCATGCAGGCAATGGAAATGGGGTTCCCCTCTGTGGAATGGGCTGAGAAATAAAAGCTAGGAAAAATGGAATGGTGAAAGAACCACAGGACACAGAAAATATTTTCAAAAGTGGGAACAGGATGGGCAAGCTGATCAAACAGCTTGATCTTCTATACTAATGGCAAAAGCAGGCCCACACCAGCTTTATTTATATCGGAAAACATAAAAGGCCTTCCATAGAATGTTCTTCACCAAAAACCATTAAAGGTAGGCTGTCCAGTTCCCAACGGGTTGTGCCCATCTCCAGGGTTACTATGAGGGATCTTCCTAGTAGAGCAGAGAAAAAGGTCATGTGCATTGGGTAATCTATTGTTGTGGGAGAGCCACGGATAGTTCCCAAAGCCAAACCTAAATTTCCCTGGCTACCATACAGAGGGGAGACCGTCAAGTAATTCACAGGTGGCTTCCTTCACTGAACCTCATGTCCAAGTTAATGAGTCTCCAGGCAGAAGAAACCAAGAACATGGCTGAGATTAATCTATAGGACTTGTCAGTGAGAAGTCGTGACTGAGGCATATCCCAAACTTGGGAATCTCTACACTCCAGGCAAGAGAAAGACACCAGGAAAAAAAGGAAGAAAAAATATAAGATCTAGGGAAGTACAGTGTCATTGTCACCCACTGAGTGGAAGGACTACAGAGAACTTGGAGAAGCCCGTGGAGAAGCCCATGGAGAAGGTGGTCTTCAACTGAGAGCTGGATTCCACAGAGGAAACAGTCCAGAGCAGAAACAAGGGCCAGAGTATATGTTTGCCAGAATAAAGGGACTTCCATAACAAAGCAAATCAAGTGACCGATTTGAGACGTACTTCACTTGAAAATCATAATCATCCTAGGTAATATGCAAGGTCAACTTTCCATGAAGTGCTTCCACACACATCATCTCATTTAAACCTCACGGCCACTCCGTGTCTTAGATGGTAGTATCAGCCTCACTTTACACATGAAGATCTTGAGGTTGTTGCCTTGCTCAGAGTCCTACTGGTAGGAAATGGATCTTGGGTCCGTTCCTTGAACTTGGGTCTTCTGATTCCAAGCCCAGCCTTCTCAGTTGTATTGCATCGAGCCTGGTTACTTTGGTGAGTCTTTTATATTTGTGAAAGTCCACAACAAAAACCTGGGAGCATGAAATTTGCAAGCCCCAGATATTCTGGACTCCATGATTTGTGGCAGGGCGTGGAGTGGCTAAGGTGACAACACTGACTGGCAGCTGCAGCATGTGGGAGTTTCCCCTGAATTGCCTTGAAGCTGCTTCCCTTTGTCAAGTGCTGCAGCTCCTGCAGTTGCCTGTCCAGTGTGTCCTCTCCTGCTTCCTCACTCACTGAGCCACACAGCTTTGTTTGGTTTTGTGATGATAATGTGCTCAGAGCCAATGCACCCTGCCCAGCTCCCTCAAGGCTAGGATTGTCCATGTGACTGGCTCCAAGGACAGACCTGGTTGGCATGCTCCCTGTTCTCTATTTGCTCTTTGCCCTTCCTTCCTGGTTTGGCCAGAGATGCAGCCATTATGACCACAAAGACAGAACAGACTACGGATGGTGAAGTGAGAAGCTGGAAGGAGACAGGTTCCTGGTGGCACATTTGAGCCACCACCCCATCCGTAGGCTGCCCACCAAGACTCCTTAAGGGTGAAAGTCAAAGCCTGTATTTATTTATGGTATAGTCTTTCAGGTATCCTCTTAATTGTTAAATATAATCATAATATAATAGAGAAAAACAAAAAACCATGGATGTCGCCTGCCATCCTTCATTAGTTTATATTTCCTACCTTCCAGAATCCTGGTTTATAACTCACAGAGGCACAGAAGTTGAATTCACTCTTCAGCCATGGGTTATGCAGGCAGCTTGTGTTTAGGAAGGATCCTTCCAAACAATTGTACTTCTTTCAAAATAAGCCAGAGATAAGCAAAACTGTAGGATTCTTTGCATTTTAAAGAAATAACTTATTTCACAGAATTGTGGCTAAGAGCTTGGAATTTGAAGTTGGACAGAATGTGCCCTGTATTCTAATTATGGTGTTTGTTAACTGAGTTACCCTGGACAAGTTGCTTAATCTCTCTGAGCTCTGCCACACTTCTCTGTTAACTGGATATTATATCAATCTTACAGGGTTATTTAGGGATTCAGTGGTAAAATGTCTGTAAGTGTTGGGCACAATCATCAAAATCATCATTTATAAATGATATCAGTATTAAAGAAGATTGTCTACACTGCTGTTAACAGAGAGTACTATGTTACTATGTTCTTCCTCACTTACTATTAGTGGGTCTCATGATACCTAACTCCATCTTCCTTAGGACCAACAGGGAGAGAGAAATACCAAGTCTCCCACAGAAATGTCATAGACAAGAGTTGAAGAGAAAGTTGGTGTCCTCTTCAGCAATAATTAGAGATGGGTCTGGTAGAAGTGTGAGTAAATCAGAGAAGGCAGAGCACCTCCAGGCTAAGTCACAGCCACCGTTGGATGGTTTTTCCCAGAGTCTAGGATAGAGTAGGAAACTCCTAAACTCAGATAATACAAGAAAAGAAAACTGAACCCTTTGAAGGCCAAAGGCTAGGGACATGAGCCCTCTCCCACTCCATAGTTCCTGTTGGCTCTCAAGAAAGTGACAATCAACATTTCTCTTGCTAAGATGCCAAGTTATTGTACGGTGCCTTTGGAACTCTCTTGTGCAACATGAAGATAAAAAAGATAACCATCCCTATTTATAAATGTTAGTATACTGTTGTCTAATCCAGGGTTCTTAACCCTTTTGAAGTCTCAGACCTCTTTGTACATCAGATGAAAGTCATAAACCTTTTTATTTTTAACAAAAAAGAAACACATGTATACATCACTAAATCCTAAATTTTGCTTATCATTTTTAAGTTTTCATAAATCCCCTGAAGTCAACTAACACACCTAGCAGGGGTTCACAGACCCAGGTAAATAATTTCTTGTCTAAGCATTCCATCTTCTTTCTTTGTATCAGCTTCCATCAATCACAGTCCCAGTGTTTCATGTTTTATTTTTTAAAGGTATTCTGTATAGGGTAATAGTGAACTCCCCTTTCTTTGCCTTCCACAAAGACCAGACTTCCTAGATTTCAGGGCCATAGTGAGATAGATCCTGTTTCAGGTTTGCTTTTCAGCAGGTGGGGTTACTTTAGGATTATTTTTCCCCCTTTGGAATTTATTTCCTGAGTCGCAGGAGTTGGAAACAGGATCTTCTGGAACTCTAAGGCAGAGGGGCCTGGGCATGTTATATCAAGATGGTGAAAAGCCAGCCATAGGTCACCTCTGGAACAGCTTTTCAATAGGAAAAGGGTGACCACAACCTCCTGCCCGCCTCGTGTCAAGATGACCCATGCCACCAACTGACTCAGAGGAACTGTGTCTTTTCACACTGTGCCCTGTTACCAAAGATGATCTTAAGGCCAGATACCTTTGCTTAAAGACAAGGATGGAAACAGGAGATAGAGCAAAGTCCTTCATGCTCATGTCTCGTCCCCACCACAAAGCAATGTTTAGACACAATCCAGTAGCTGTGATGTTAACCCCTGATAATAGTGACAATGATGGCTGTGCACACCATGCCACATGTTCCTAAGCAATTAAAATGTAGGACCTCATTTAACTTCACAACAACCTCTAAGTAGGTACTATTTCTATCCACGTATTACAACTGAGGAACAGAGGGAAACACTATAAAGAATTTATAAAATGAGGAACAGAAGCAGGAGGCAGGGGAGAAAGAGGAAACTTTACTACTCTCCTCACATTATTCAATTTAGTTCTCACATACTATGAAGGAACTAAGCAGTCCTCAATAGACTGACCTAGACAGAGTGTTTACAGGTTTATAATAAAGTGCCAGCAACACAGTATAGATGCCTAGGCCTTCTATCCCTCGGGCAGAAGTATGACCAGGATGGGCTGTCAGGTCTTCTGGCACCACTCTCGTGAACCATGGGACCTCCTAATCAGGTTCCCCAGAGTCACACAGTACTGGTGCTCCTCAAATTACCACAGGGTCACATTGAGTTAAACCCATGGTAAGTTGAAGATATGATAAGTTACACCTAAGCTACCAAACACCACAGCTGAGCAATGCAGTATGATATCAGTGGTTCACCCTTGTGACTGCACAGCTGACTGGGCATGTGGCTCCCTGCCACTGCCCAGGATCACAAGAGAGTACTGTGCTGTGTATCACCTCGCCTGGGAAAAGTGCAGAAGTTAAAAGTCAGAGTATGGCTTCTCATGACTTTAATATTGCTTTCTCATCATTGTGAAGCTGAAAAAGCATAAATCAAACCAGTTGGGGTCTGTGTGTCTAATGTTTAAAAGTCAAACAAAGTACTATTCATAAATCTAATTATGTCCAATCAGTCACTTCTCCCCAGTTGCTTTAATTTTATTCTTATGTCTTTGTTTTCTTTCCCCTCTTCTACCTTTCAGTTACTAGAACTCTTTACTTCCACCTCCCTCAAATGGTCAGATTAGTTTGGCTGCATGTGTGCAGGGGGGAAAAAGAGTCAAGACAGGGAGTGTATCTTTGTATCCCTAAAGTATCATTTCACTTGCATTTCCCATCTCTTTATACCACCCAGTACCAAAACTTGCCCTTAGCATAGGATCAGGTGGGAGCCCTTGACATTTCAGTGTGGATTTTGAAGGCCACCTGGTTGGAGCTGACATTTAGCTAACATGGAATGGCGACTTCCTATGAAAGGCGTTTGAGACACCAACACTTCTGTTCGTGGGGGAAATATTTGGGGAGTCGTTTGATTCTTTTCAGGTTTTGTGAAATGAAAATGCAGGCAACCAACTACTCCAGTTCTCTAGTTTCGGGTAAGAAGTTTCTGGAAGGAGCTTTCGCAGACAATCTCTGCGAATGTCACCCTCTTTCTGGAAGAACTGTTCTTTTAGGGCACACTGAAATTTTCTGCCAGGTAGAAGCGGTGAAATGGATTCGCTCACCAAAGGTTACGCTTAAGAAGGGAGTCTGAAAGTGACAGGTACTTCTAAAAACTATTTGGAAATTGTGTCTGCCTAGATTTATTTTCATTTATCAAATATTATTTTGCTACCATACCTAAGGTGGTGTAACTAATGTCTCCAATTGCACTTCCCCATACCCTGGCCTCGTGCCCGCCAGCCCTGTGGGAGAAGGGCGTCGAATGACATCGGCAAGACTGCTCTTTAATAGCCAGCATTATTTTATTAAGGAAAATTTGTATTGCCCTTTTTCCCCTCTCAAACGTGCCAAATGGACAGATTTTGATTTTTCTTGGCCGAGGGAATTAAAGACCAGGGAAGTGGCTTTGCTCCCCCTCTGGCGCTTCCACAGCAAGTTCAGGAGGCAGCCTGCTGAATCCAATCACTTTGAGCAGCTAAAATTTCAGGTTTGAATTTCATCAGAGAAGCGCACAAAGCCTGAGAATCGGTGACAGTATCAGAGTGGGGGTTGTTGTCAGTTGCCTGTTATTCTGTTGCTACTCACAGCTGGCCCAGGTGTATTCCCCCCAGGTAAGGCGGGAGCCCATGCTGAATGCCACATCTCTTCCTTGCATATCTTGTTAGTTAAGCTGTCAAGAAAGTTGCCAGTGAGGAGGCTGGGGGGTGGAGGGACACACAGAGTTTAATCCAATTAAAACTTTACTGGATTTTCCACATTCCTGATATCCTGGCTCAAATTAGGAAGAATCTTTTTAACATGGGGGTGTTTAAGGGGGCGAAAAAGTAACCATCTTAAATGTTTGTGTCACAACAAGGCACACAAAGCACAAGGCAAAAGAGAAAGGATTTGTGACATGAGAGATTTAAAAAAAAAAAAAAAGCTCACTTTTAACTCTGTTCTCAGTGGCCTTTAACACAGTGCTGGTGTTGGTACAAAAAGACTCACCCAGCAAGCCAGACAGGAAGGCTCTGGGTAGCTGCTACCCAACATAGGTCTTCTTAGCAGTTTTGAGCTGACTTCTAAGAGGGGATTTGGTGATCCCAGGAAGATCTTTCTTCTGAGGACTAGAAGAAACAATGAGCACAACACTACATGCATTGGAATTTAAACTAACAAATGTGCTCAGATTTAAATCTACACCATCACAGATTGACACATATTGACACAGATGGTACATTTTAGTGCTAAGTCTATTTTTTTTTTTTTTTTTTTTTTTTTTTTGCTCACAATGGAAAACATACAGTGAGAGCACAGATGATAGAATGGTTTCTGAATGAAGTCTGGAAGAGAAGCAAACTTATGTGTGAAGCAACCCTCAGAGATCTGCAAATGTCTCCTGAATGGGCTACACAGATTGAGCACAAACAGGGTTCTTCCTCTCCCTGGGTGAAGGGAGGAAGGTGGAGGTTGAGGATGGTGAAATGTGTGCAGGTGAAGGAGACAGAAGACAATGCTTGCTATGATGAACATAGCTGACTTTGGTATTATTCAATGACTACATTTCCATTTTCATTTTATGGAAAGAAAGTACACTTATTATAAGAGAGTCTGATGCTTCCAGAAAATAATATTCTACACTCTTTCAAAGGCAGTTTTGTAAGCTGGAAAAATTGTACAAGATATATAGTTAAGTGAGAAAAGCAAAGTGAATTAAATGGCTGAATTGTTGTTTTTAAAAATCACACACACTGACACACAAACAGTGTGGATTTTTTCTTGCATGATATGTATGACACTGATCACATTGATCATCTCCAGGGAATGGAGAGCATGGAATAGTGAGAATAGCTATATTCAAATTATTTTGCTAGCACACATTTTTATGTAATAAAAAAATCCTAGAGATTCTAATAAAAATGATGGAATTAGGGCTACACTGAAGTAAGCAATAGTTTCCTTGGGGTACTGAACATTTCCTAAAGAGCAAGATAGACTTATATTCCTATATAATAGTATGGTATTAATGGTTACTATAAAGTAGTATTTAATGATCAAATTGAAAAGTAAATTTCAAGTTTTGCCCAGATGAAACATTTCATTAACATCTTTGGTAATAGCTAGAAGAGTTGTCATATTTTTTTTTTTAACAGGAAAGTGAATGTCTTCTGATTGGCTTTTATATTTTTATTATATTACAATGATTCTTAAATGGAATAGACATTATAGGCCCATTTTATTATCTAAAATGATTAAATGTTCTATTTCTTTGTAAAAACAAAGACATAAACATAAAAAAAAATTGATCACTTGTGAGAGGGGAAAACCCATGGAACTCTTGAAACCTATTAATAAACTAATCTATCAATGAATGAACACACCAAGTATGCCTATTGGAATCCCCTGCAGTACTTACTGAATTTGAAGCAATAGATATCAGGTATCAAGAAAGGGAGGTAGAGTGGTATTTTCAAAACTCCTCACAAGTGAGCTTTGCTTACCATGAAGTGATTATGTCTACCCAGGAGGATTTCTGAATCTTTGGCCAAAAACATTCCCATGTAGCTTTTTTCTCCCCCTCTCATTTTTTGCTTGTTTTTCCCTATTGAGGAGGGTGAAAAAGAGCTCTGAAGGAAGGCAGTTGAAATCCATGGGGAGGGATTTCAGAAACAAGCTGTAAAGGAGTAGGCCCAGGAGTGATTCCCTGTGATTAGCTGAGAAGTACTCTGGGGAGCTTGCACTGAGCAAGTGCTCAGGCACTGCGGTGTGCTCAACCTGAGCCACCACAAGTGCCCCTGAAGATATGGCTGTCTGCTCCTCTATATACCACCTTAATTAACAATAACAAATCAAAGTTCTTCAAAACCTTTGTGTTCGGACTAACACTAGGGAACTGTAGGCTTGCTGGGTTTTTAATGACATACTTCTCAAATTTAGACGTGCAACAGAACCACTTGAGAGAGATTTTAAAAATCCCAATGCCTTGGCCATATCCCACACCAGTTAAATGGGTATCTCTGGCACAGAGTACAAGCAATCATATTTTATAAAGCTCCCTGGATGATTCAGTCACTACTTACAGCCCTTCTTGGTGAAACTTTGTTCACGGTATGCCTAGAGCAGCATAGACATTGCTACCCCCACCTCAGATTTCACTTAGGAGTGAAGCATATACAAGTCTAGATCATAGGGCCATTTTAGTGACAAGGGCAGGGTGACACTATGAGTGACAGTCCCATCAGAACCACAAGGGACAGAAAGCACAGATAATGAGTGGAGAAGTGGTACATAGGATAAATATATTTATATATTTTATGTTTATAAATTATGCCCTGGCTCCCTGTTTTTTACCAAGAAAATAATCACATAGGTGAACAAAAATAAATCTAGTACTAAAATTAATCACTATCACATGATATATATTATAGAGGAAAATGTAACAGATTGGCTGCTCAACCCATAAGTAAACTTTCTCAAGGCTACTCTATGAGATGCTAGACTAAATTTCTATTTACTTTAGAAATAATTCTCTGTGGACAAGAGAGTATTCCTTAGTTATTATCAGAGTAATCTTCAGTTATTTATGAGTAAAATAATTACAAAATGTATCTGGTAGAAGTATGCTTTATTAATCTAACATATTTTCAACTTTTCAAAGGGCAAACACCATTAATTAATGGTAAATAAATAATTACAAAGCAACTATTCATATATACCAATATAACTACCACTCAAGTCAAAACATATTACACAAGTCAACTCTCCAAGAGCTATCACAACATCACAACCTGTTTACTTAGAGTGGAGGTAATCCAAATACTGAATTTTATGGTTACCACTTTTTTACTTTCTTTATAACTTTACTACTAATATAGACATCTCTACAAATATGGTAACTGTTTTTGAACTTTATATAGGTGGAATATATATATATATATATATATATATATATATATATATATATATATATACTTTTATATTTTACTTCCTATGCTCAATATTATTTGCAAAATTTATTCATATTGTTGTAAGTGTTGTTTGCTTATTTTCATTGTTGTGTAGCATTCCATTTTATAAATAATCATAATTTAAGTAGCTAAACCGACTATTGACAAATGTTTGGAATTTTTCCAGGTTGACATTTTCATAAACAATTCTGCTATGAGCATTTTTACACATACACCCTGACATATTATACAAGTAGTAGAACCATCTAGAAGGTTTGTTAAAACACTTATTGCTAGACCCCACCTCCAGATTTTCTTATTCAGTAGGTCAGGACTGAGGCCCAAGAAATTTACATTCCTAAGAAGTTCCAAGGTGAGGCTGATGCTGCTGATCTGGGAAATGCACTCTGAAAACCACTGCTCTGGTCCTTGCTACTCAATATTGGTCCATTGACCTAGGTCTCACCTAGGAGATTGCCAGAATGTAGAAATTCAGAGTACACCCCCAACTTATTGAATTAAAGTTTTAATTTTAACAAGGTCTCCAGGTAATTTGAATGTGCATTAAAATTTGAGAAAAATTGCTGTAGGTTATATAATCTTTAAAATGGAATTTTTTAGTTCATAGTAATATGAATACCTATAGTATTTATAGATAATGCTAAACTTATTTATTTTATGTATTTACTTTTCTTGATACTAGGGATTGAACCCAGGGTTTTGAGCACCTTAGGCAGGTGCTGTGCCACTGAGCTGGCCCTTTTTATTTTATTCTAAGACAGGATTTCATCAAGTTGCCAAGGCTGGCCTCAAATTTGCCATCATCCTGCCTCAGTCTCCTGAGTACATGGGATTATAATTATGAGTCACTGCACCGGGTATTTACCTGATTTTTTAAAAAATAGTGTTTAGGGCTGGGGATGTGGCTCAAGCGGTAGCACACTCGCCTGGCTTGCATGCAGCCCGGGTTGGATCCTCAATACCACAGACAGACAAAGATATTGTGTCCGCTGAAAACTAAAAAATATATATTAAAAAAATTCTCTCTCTCTCTCTCTCTCTCTCTCTCTCTCTCTCTCTCTCTCTCTTAAAAAAAATAAATTTTTAATTTTTTTTTATTTTTAGGTGGACACATATCTTTTTTTTTTAATGTTTATGTGGTACTGAGGATCAAACCCAGTACCTTCACATGCTAGGCAAGCACTCTACCACTAAGCCATAACCCTAGCCCTTTAACCTTATTTTTATACCAGATTTACAATTTAGATGTCCCCTACCAGAAGTGTGTATTTACAGATTTTTTTCCAAATTTTCAAAGAATGAAACAGAACAGTTTTCTTTTTAAACTTTAATAAACCTTCCAAAATATTTCTAACTTACCATCTATGGAACATTCTTCTCATTACCTTAAAAAGAAAGTTAGAGAGTGCCGCTACTTAGTCCATATATACTCTCTTTCCAGAGGAAAAAATGAGCTGTTTAGAGATTTTTTTAAAAAAATCCATGATAAGTTATAGAGGATTCAAAACAATTCTCAGATATTATAAATAATTTCTCATGGACAGGCAACATTGCTCAAAATGGCCATAACAATCTATACACATGTGAAATAATTAACAGGAAATATAGTATTTTTAAAAAGCACAAACCAGGAACATTGGAGATACTTTCAATTTTAATATGAAAAATTTCAACCAGGACTAATGTGATCTTTTTTTTTTTCCTATTTTCATAAACTTCCTAGGGTGAGTTTCATTGACTTAAAAGAGTTACAGACAGTCTTAATCCTCTGTCTTATTGAGCATCTGTGTTTATTTAAAATTTCCTGAATGCAAGAATATATTTTTTTCTGACAGTATTAAAAGCTTTCTGAGTAATCATCTTTATTTTTCTCTCTTTTTTTAAGATATGCAATTCTAACCTGCAAAAAGATAAGGTGTGTTCCACATTCAATGGCAGCAAGAACCACCATTGCAAAGAAAATAAAAGCAGAAAGAGAACTGTATGTGTACTACTTCTAATATTCTTCTCACAATCTTAGATGTACTAAATTATACTCCACACACACAAAAAAAAACATGAAAATCCCATCCAAAATATTTTATGTATTTAAATGCAAAGACCTTAAATATTCCACTTAATGTCTTTTTAATTGAACTAATAATATTATGATGATTTTTAGCCTAGTTAAAGGATAATTAAGGATAGAACAATAGCTTAAAAAGAGTAGCTCCTGTTTATAATATAATCATTTATACTAAATGCAGTATAAATTGAAATAGCAATAATATTGGAAACAAAAATAAGCTTGCAAGGGGACTCTGTAATAGCTTAACATAATAATACCATTGCACATTATAGATATAAATGGAAAACTTTGCTAATAAGAGTGTTCTGGACATTTTCATTTATTTTCTCATTCAATTGTTAGTACTTCACCACTACTGCCTCACTGCAGTCAAAAGTTTAATCTGTAAGAATAGTTTACTCGAATTGCTCATTAAGTTGATGGATTTCTTTTCTTTTTTTGCATGTGTGTTGACTTCTCATAGGTCAGAAAGCCTCACTGACCAAAGTCAGTATAGTAATCACCCAGCTGATCATTTTTATGGCAACATTGTCTGCCAACTTGGACACAAGAACTCTGACTCTTCCTGTTCCTAAAGCTGTGTTGAGTTTTACAGTGGGAGTAGACTGATCTCCCCATCCAATACCCCAAGGAATAGGTCATCTCACTGTGCTTTCATGACTATCCAACTTGAATTAAATTTAAGACACTTGTCTGTACTCCTTCCTCAGACTTTCACTGCCCAAATTACCAGCAATGCCCATTATCACTCTGATGGCAAATTCTTGCCAAACTTCTGACTCTTTTTTTAAAAATTTGTTCTAATTATTTATACATAAGAGTAGAATGCATTTTGGCACATAATACATAAACGGAGTATAACTTCTCATTCTTTTGGTTGTGCATGATATAGGATCTGCAGTCATGTATGCATATAGGGTGTTAATGTTCAATTTATCCTACCATCCTTCCTACCCCCAAACCCTTCCACTCCCCTCTGCCTAATCCAAAGTACTTCTATTCTTCCCTTCCTTATTGTGAATTAGCACCCACATACATGCCGCTACATTCAGTGTTTAATTCTTCGAAATTGGCTTATATCACTTAGCATGATATTTTACAGCTCTATTCATTTACTGGCAAATGTCATAATGTCATTCTTCTTTAAGGTTGAGTAATATTTATTGCATATATATACCACATTTTTAAAAATACATTCATCTGTTGAAGGACACCTAGGTTGATTCCATAGTTTAGGTATTGTGAGTTGAGCTGCTATAAACATTGATGTGGCTATGTCACTGTAGTATGCTGATTTTAGTCCTATGGGAATAAACTAAGGAGTGAAATAGTTGGGTCAATGGTGGTTCCATTCCAAGTTTTCTGAGGAAATCTGCATACTGCTTTCCAGAGTGGTTGCACCAATTTGCAGTCCCACCAGCAATGTATGAGAGTACCTTTTCCCTCACATCCTCTCCAACACTTGTTATTGCTTGTATTCTTGATAATTGCCATTCTGACTGAAGTGAGATGAAATCTTAAAGTAGTTTTCATTTATATTTTTCTAATGGTTAGAGATGTTGAACATTTTTCATATGTTTGTTAATTGATTGTATATCCTCTTCTGAGAAGTGTCTGTTTAGTTTCTTGGCCCATTTATTGATCGGGTTATTTGTTTTTTTGGTGTTAAAGTTTTTGAGTGCTTTGCATATCCTAGAGATTAGTGCTCTATCTGATGTACTTGTGGTAAAGATTTGCTCCCATTCTGTAGGCTCTCTCTTCATGTTATTGATTGTTTCCTTTGCTGAGAAGAGTTTTAGTTTGCATTTATCCCATATATTGATTCTTGATTTTACTTCTTGTGCTTTAGGAGTCTTGTTAAGGAAGTCAGATCCTAAGCAAACATGGTGAAGATTTGGACCTAGTTTTTCTTCTATTATTCATAGGATCACTGTTCTAGTGCCTAAGTCCTTGATCCACTCTGAGTTGAGTTTTGTGCAGGGTGAGAGATAGGGATTTGATTTCATTTTGCTACATGTGGATTTTCAATTTTCCCAGCACCATTTGTTGAAGAGGCTATCTTCTCTCCTATGAATGTTTTTGATACCTTTGTCTAGTATGAGGTAACTGCATTTGTGTGGGTTTGTTTCTGTATCTTCTATTCTGTACCACTGGTCTACTGTATCTGTATTGTTGCCAAAATCATGCTGTTTTTGTTACTATGGCTGTGTGGCATAGTTTGAGGTCTGGTATTGTGATGCCTCCTGCTTCATTTTTCTTGCTAAGGATGGCTTTGGCTATTCTTAATCTCTTATTTTTCCAAATGAATTTTATTATTGCTTTTTCTAATTATATGAAGAATATCATTAGGATTTTAATAGAAATTACATTAAATCTGTCTAACAATTTTGGTAGTATGGCCATTTCAACAATATTAATTCTGCCTAATCAAGAGCATGGTGGATCTTTCAATTTTCTAAGGTCTTCTTCAATTTCTTTCTTTAGTGTCCTGTAGTTTTCATTGTAGAGACTTATTTTGTTAGATTGCTCCTCAATTTTTTTTGAGGCTATTGTGAATGGGGTAGTTTTCCTAATTTCTCTTTCAGTGGATTCATCACCAATGTATAGGAACGTGTTCGATTTATGGATATTGATTTTATATCCTATTACTTTGCAAAATCCATTTATGAATTCTAGAAATTTTATGGTGGGATATTTTGGACCTTCTAAATATAGAATCATATCATTGACAAATAGTCATAGTTTGAATTTTTCTTTTCCTATTTGTATCCTGTTAATTTCTGTCTTCCAATTGCTTTGGCTAGCGTTTCAAGGACAATGTTGAATAGAAGTGGTAAAAGAGGACTTCCTTGTCTTGTTCTATTTCTTAGAGGGAATGCTTTCAATTTTTCTCCATTTTGAATAATATTGGCCTTGGGTTTAGCATATATAGCTTTGAGGTATGTTCCTACTGTCCCTAGTTTTCCTAGCGTTTAGAACATGATTGGTTGCTCTATTTTGCCAAATGCTTTTTTTCCCCTTCATCTATTGAGATGAATATATTAAATTCTTGTCTTTAAGTCTATTGACTTAGTCTATGAATTATGTTTGTTGATTTCCTTATGTTGAACCAAGATTTCAAACCTGGGATGAATGCCCCTTGATCATGGTGCCATATCTTTTTAATATGTTTTTATATGGGATTTGCAAGAATTTTATTGAGACACGGAAGAGGGAAGGAGACCGGCATTGTTATACAAAAATACATGTAAGAGGATGTGAGGCAAAGGGGAGGAAAAAAAATAAGAGAGAGTGAGAGAAATGAGTTATGGTAGATGGAGTAGAGAGAGGGGAGGGGAGGGGAGGGGAGGGGAGGGGAGGGGAGGGGAGAGGGAATAGGAAGGGATAGGAGGGGCAGCAGAATACAACAGACACTTGTTTGGCAGTATGTATAAACGTGGCTGTATAATCAACGTGATCCTGCAATCTGTACATGGGGGAATAATAAGAATTCATACCCCATTTGTTTATTTTGAAACAAATGTATGATATATGTCAAGATCAATGTAATGTTTTGAGCAACCAATAAATTTCTGATGTTTAAAAAAAAAGAATTTTATTGAGAATTTTTGTATATATGTTTGTCAGGAATATTGCTCTGAAGTTTTCTTTCCTTGATGTGTCTTTGTCTGATTTTGGTATGTGAGTGATACTAGCCTCATGGAATGAGTTTGGAGGAGTTCCCTCCTTTTCTATATCATGGAATAATTTGAGGAGTATTGTGATGAATGCTTCTTTGAAGGTCTTGTAGAACATGGCTGAGAATCTGTCTGTTCCTGGGCTTTGCTTGATTGGTAGGCTTTTGACAGCAACTTCTATTTCATTGCTTGAAATTGATTTGTTTAAATTGTTCATGTCCTACTAATTCAGTTTGGGTATATCTCTAAAATTTTATTGATGTCATCATGGTATTTTAATTTATTAGAGTATAAATTTTCAAAATAGTTTTCAATTATCCTCTGTATTTCAGTTGTGTCTTCTGTAATAGTTCCTTTTATGATCCTTAATTTTAGTAATTTGAGGTTTCTTTTTTTCTTCATTAGCTTGGTTGAGGATGTGTCAATTTTATTTATTTTTCAAAGAATAAATTTTGTGTTTTGTCAATTTTTGAATAGTTTTGTTTATTTCAATTTTATTCATCTGAGCTCTGACTTTAATTATTTCCTATATTCTTCTGCTTTTAGATTGTTTATTTTCTAGGGCTTTGAGCTGTAATATTGGGTCATATATTCATTGACTTTCTATTCTTTTAATAAATGAGCTCAATGCCATGAACTTTCCTCTTAGTATTGCCTTCCTAGTGTCACAGAGATTTTGATACGTGTTACCACTATTCTCATTTACTGCTAATTATTTTTTATCCCTGATTTCTTCTGCTCTCCATTTATCATTTCCTAGCATATTATTTAGTCTCCAGGTGTTAGAGTAGCTTCTTTTTTATTTTATCATTGATTTCTAATTTCATTCCATTATGATATGATAGAATGCAGGGTATTATCTCTAATTTTTTGTATTTACTAAGAGTTGCTTTAAGACATAAGATATGGTCTATTTTAGAGAAGGATCCATGTGCTGCTGAGAAGAAAGTATATTCACTCATTGATGAATAAAATATTCTACATATGCCCATTAAATTCAAATTATTGATTGGATTATTTAGTTCTATAGTTTCTTTGTTTAGTTTTTGTTTGGAAGATCTGTCCAGTGGTGAGAGAGGTATATTAAAGTCACCCAGTATTATTGCATTGTGTTCTATTTTATTCTTAAAATTGACAAGGGTTTGTTTGACATACATAATTGCTCCATTGTTTTGGGGCATAAATATTTTTGATTGTTATGTCTTGCTGATGTATCATTCCCTTAAGCAGTATGTAATGTCCTTCTTTGTCCCTTCTGATTAGCTTTGGCCTGAAGTCCACTTTATCTGATATGAGTATGGAAACCCCTTGCTTGTTTTCATGGTCCATATGTTTTTTTCCCATCCTTCACCTTCAGTCTGTGGATGTCTTATCTATGAGGTGAGTGTCTTGGAGACAGCATATTATTGGGTCTTGTTTTTTAATCCAATCTGCCAGTTTGTTTTTTGATTGATGACTTTTATGTTATTAACATTCAAGGTTATTATTGAGATGTAATTTGTATTCCTTGTCATTTTGGTTTCTCTCTTTTTTTTTTTTTAGAGAGAGAGAGAGAGAGAGAGAGAGAGAGAGAGAGAGAAGAGAGAGAGAAGAGAGAGATTTTTTTTAATATTTATTTTTCAGTTTCGGTGGACACAACATCTTTATTTTATTTTTTTGTGGTGCTGAGGATTGAACCCAGTGCCCCGCGCATGCCAGGCGAGCATGTTACCGCTTGAGCCACATCCCCAGCCCCATTTTTGGTTCCTTTCTGGTGTTAAATTTGACTTAGTTCTTCCTTTGATTGACTCTTCCTTTAGTATAGTTTCTCTCTTTGCTTATTTTCACTTTGTTTTTTATTTCATTCTCATTGAATATTTCATTAAGAATGTTCTGTAGTGCAGTTTTTCTAGTTGTGAATTCTTTTAACTTTTGTTTATTATAAAAAGTTTTTATTTCATTTTTAAATTTGAAGCTTAATTTTGCTGGATATAAAGTTCTTGGTTGGCATCTATTGTCTTTTAGAGCTTGATTTATATTATTCCAGGACTTCCTAGGTTTGAGGTTCTGGGTTCAGAAATCAGCTTACATTCAAATTGTTTTCCCCCTATAAATAATATGATATTTTTCTCTTGTGGCCTTTAATATTCTATTCTTATTCTCTATGTTAGTCATCCTCATTGTAATGTGCATTGGCATGTGTCTGTTATAATTTTGTACATTTGGGGTCCTGTAAACCTCTTGTATTTGATTTTCCATTTCATTCTTTATGTTTGGGAAATTTTCTGGTATTATACCATTGAAAAACTTGTGCATTTCTTTGCTTTGTATCTTCACACTTTCATCTGTCCTGATAAATCTTAACTTTGGTATTTTCATATTATCCCATAGTTCTTAGATGTTTTGTTCATGGTTTCTTGTCATTTTCTCTGAGTGGTCAACTTTATTTTCAAGACTAGCCCACCTAGTAGGCATACTTCAGGTGTAACCAAACCTGTGGCCATCTTGATACCTTGATATTGGACTTCTAGGCCCTGGCCAGTGTCCCTAGATAGAAGCAGCCATGTCTTAAGATGGCAATGGCAGTGGAAGTGGTGTCCCAAGATCCAAATCTCTCACTGTTATGATTGGTATTAAAAGTACAGTAAGAATTTCACCCTGTTCAACATGCACTGTGTAAAAACTGCTTCTATTTACAAACATGTGTCTGCCACATCTGTGCCCTTCAAAGTCCTATCTGCTGTGACTGACTCACTTGGGATAGAATTGTAAGTTTTCCCAAGTCTACTAACAAAATCAAGTGGCCCTTCTATATGTGGTACTATAAGAAGAGTAGCATAAGGCTGTGACTTCTCAAACACATTTCTTTTACCAGCTGCTTGTGTCCATGGAAGTTTTATTTTAGAGTCATTTATTGTAGCTCAGACATTGATTTTAGAAAGTCCTTATAAAAATGAAAATTACCAAGAAGCTTAGCATCACCATGTAGCTTTCTAAAAATGTGTTTGGATGCATATATGAATATATGCTAACATGTAACTTAACAGGGGACAGAAACTGCAATGAAAAGTAAAGATTTATTTGAGGACATACAGCACTTTGTTATAATGATTTCTTCTATGATTTTTATTGATTAAATACTTGGCAGCAAAGACCTTTAAATTCATCCCCCTGGACTCTTGCCAAACCATATCCTATTACTCTGTCATTTTTTCTTTTTTTTTTCTATTTGTTCTAATTAGTTATACATGATAGCAGAATAGATTTTGATTCATTATACACACAAGCATTTCTATTCATTATACACAAATGGAGCATAACTTTTCATTTCTCTGGTTGTACATGATGTAGAGTCGTACCACATGTGCAGTCATACATGTACCTAGGGTAATAATGTTCATCTCAAGCAGCTTCAGTCCACTAAGCAGAATTGAACATAATTACTGGGATCTGGAAGAAAGAGCTCTCTCTACTTTTGTCCCACCTGTGCTCTGTAAGTCCTTCCTATTTCTATGGCACTCACTTAGGAGAGAACAGTGAATCTTCCCAGTCCTACTACTAAACCACAAGTATCTTCTTCCTATGTGGTATGATATAAGAACTAATATGAAGTTGGAGTGAATAAAAGGTTTCTTTTATCAGCTACCATGTTCTGTGTGCCTTCTCCCATTGACTATATAGAGACCTTGCTGATACATTAGCAGGAGCAAGAGTGCCTTTGAAAAAAACTTTTTAATACCTACTTAGATGTTATTATGAGTTTAGCTAATGGTAAGGCATAATGAGACATAAATCTGACATTTTAATAAGAATGAAGATTAGAAAATCTGGAGCAAATGGCATTGCCATATTAGCTACCTTTCTAGGGAAGCTGTTGATAACCGAGGAAAGGCATAACTGTAAGAGCCCTGAGATATGTGGCAAGACAGAAAGGAAGCCCATAAAATGGAGTCAAATACCAGTGTACCCACCCCCACCACCCATTTACACCAGCAAATGGAACAGCACACTTACCTTAAAAGGACAAGGTGTCTCAAGAGCTTGCATGGCAAGTTGTAATAGTTGAAAAATCCTTCTTGTGTGGCCTGACAGCTCCCCAGAGGTTTAGGTAAAGACCAGAAAAGTTTTCAAATCCAGCTTCACCATGTTGAAGCCTTTGCTGAAAAGATAAAACAAAACAAAACGAAACACCCTTTGTTGTGTTCCTCACACGCTCTCAACTGGAATTCTCCCACACCAACCCTAATCCCGAGGACCTGAATATCTTAAGCAACTACACCCTAACAGCTTTTGTAAAACCAAAATCCTTAATACTACTCCTGTTACAACATGTGAGTGTGTGCCTGTTTGATGAAGAGGGAAGATGGTTGGACTGAATGAAAAATCTAAATCATTTTGCATGGCGTTCAAATACACAAGGCAAAGTAACTCAAACCAAACATCACCTACCTCCCAAGAAGTGGAACTTCTGGTACCACAGTAGCCAATAGGTGGCTGCATTTCCAATTAATATTTATCTACCTACCACACTTTTTATGTACCTATTTTGTTTTTTGTTTTTTTTATTGGTTGTTCAAAACATTACAAAGCTCATGACATATCATCTTTCATACATTTGATTCAAGTGTGTTATGAACTCCCATTTTTACCCCAAATACAAGTTGCAGAATCACATCGGTTACACATCCACATTTTTACATAATGCCATATTAGTGACTGTTGTACCTATTTTGATGAAATAAAAAAGACTTAAAAGAAAAAAATATGGAGCAAATGCAAACTTCTGGATCAGATATATAAAATTATAAGATACCAAACCCATGAAATAACAATTCACAAAGTCTCATGAATTTTCCTTTGCAACAAAATATTACAGTCCAAAATTTACTTATCTTTCTTTGGACTCCAAGACACATGCAAATTTAATCTTAACTTTCAAATTTGGGGATAGAAAACAGGTTCTCATGCATGCAGGCAAGCACTCTACCCTCGACACTTAGGTAAAGTTTAAAAGGTAAATACTGAGAACATTCTATGAAATGGTTGAGAGATAGCAATCAGCTAACAAATATTGAATGGCCATATTTGGTGATCAAATAATGTTTTGATGAATAGCTTTGAATATTTCTTTTTTAAAAAAACTGAGTTCTATACTGATCTCATGCAAGGATTTTAACAAATTATTTTACAGAAATAAAACCTAAAGAAAAGTTTAAAAGGAAGATCAATAAATAGTTTCACATTGGTCATGATAAATTTCTTTGCAAGAAGATGAGATTACTGTACTGTTGGCCCACAATAAAAGAGGTACATCTGAAGTTTTTTACTTTTATAAAAAATGTTGGTCAGTTCTGCAGGTGACTAAGGAGGATCATAGTATATCTTTTATGTGGAAGTCTTGTAACATAGTGGGCATACAGAGCTGAGTTCATTTCATTGCATGGCTCTTTCAGATGCATTCAGGGGGAACTATTACTGTGAAGTTGCTGTCAACAATACCAGCTCTGTCCTCCGATGCTGAACAACATAACTCTTGAGACAGGTCATCATCAGTGAGACTGTATTTCTTAAATAGCTGGAACACATAACGATGAACGTTAGAAACAGAGAGAGGCCTTGGACATAAAAATATTTGGTACAGCTGTTTGGTAGTTGTTAAGTATGAGAAAAATAGCTTATGAGTTGTGCAACCAACACCTACATCTTCATTTTGTGACTGGAGTTTCTGGAAGCTTCAGTAGTGCCTGGCACTCAGTGAGGAGTGATTGCCAACCCCTACCTTGTGGCTTAGTCTTATGGATACTTTAGGCAAATTCAGACCAGACTGTACATGGCTGTATACCCAGCCAGCTCACATCTCTTTGTGTCCTGTGGTTACGGGCTATAAGTGCTTTCTTTGTAGTATCATTGCCTAACATGTCTTTTGATAGTCAATGTACCTTCCTAGCCAGCAATTGTAGGAACCCAAACCTGCTATGCTTCACTACCTAGACATAAAGAGGTGGATTAAGGTTGGAGACCTGACTACTTACAAAGTCCCATAAATGGATTAGAACGTGTTATTTTCTAATCCATTGTTATTAGATCGTGTGGATAGCTTAGGCCACTTTAAACACATTGTAATCATAATGCCCTGGACTTATGAGATCTTTCATTACTGACCTGAAAGCACATTTCAAACAAAGTTCTTTCTGCATTAAGTAAAAATTGGAAGGGTGGAGCACAATTTTTGGAAGTTAGCTTTTACAGTTCTTTTACAGATACCTTATTATTAGAATTGTTGATTATAAAATTCAAGTTTCCAAATAATAATAATAATCCAAAGTTGTGCTAAAAAAGACAAGTTTTAAAATGGAGTTATCTCTATTAGTTGTCTAGTTGAAGCAAAATCATTGGGTAATTGTTTAACACTTATTTTTTTTTCCATGTATGGATGGACCAATAGTTCATTAAGTTTTTTTAATCTATGTGCATAAGCTCATTTAAAGACAATTGCTGAGTTATCCCACCAGGTTGCAATTAGTAGACTCTAACACAAAAGGAAAACATAAGTAGACAAAAGTCCAGAGATATTTCACAGCTGAATGTATGAAGCAGAAAAGAGGCAGATTAATTTTTCTCACTATTTCTAAGAAGCTTGATATTGTGTGCATTCAATTCCTCCATGTTTATTGAGCCTGAGTGCATACCAAAAACATTGTTTAAACATTGGGGATATGTCAGTAGAAGAAAAGGCAAAATTCCTGAAGAATTTGGAAAGGCCCAGGTCACAATCTCAGGTATAATCAGTATTTAGAAAGGATAGAAAGCATAGAAGGAGACATCAACAAAGGGATTGAACAAGGAGAAGCCCATGTGACAAGAGAAGCTTCAGAAATTTGTAGTATCACAGAGAGAAAGATGAAGAAAGGTATTCAAGCAGGAGGAAGTGCTATCTGATTAGAAAGCTACAGAGAGAGAGGAAAACAGAGAAAAAGCTACTAGAGATGTTGAACATTTTTTCATATGTTTGTTGATTAATTGTATATCCTCTTCTAAGCAGTGTCTGTTCAGTTCCTTTGCCCATTTATTGATTGGGTTATTTGGTTTTGTGTTGTTTAGGTTTTTGTGTGCTTTATATATCCTAGTGATCAGTGCTCTATCTGATGTGCAAGTGGTAAAGATTTGCTCCCATTCTATAGGATTTCTCTTCACCTCACTGATTGTTTCTTTTGCTGAGAAGAAACTTTTTAGTTTGAATCCACCCCATTTATCGATTCTTGGTTTTAATTCTTGAACTATAGGTGTCTTATTAAGGAAGTTGGGGCCTAATCTGACATCATGGAGATTTGGGCCTACTTTTCCATCCATTAGGTGCAAGGTCTCTGGTTTAATTCCTAGGTCCTTGATCCACTTTGAGTTGAGTTTTATGCAGGATGAGAGATAGAGATTTAATTTCAATTTGTTACATGTGGATTTCCAGTTTTGCCAACACCATTTGTTGAAGAGGCTATCTTTTCTCCAATGTATATTTTTGGCAACTTGATCTAATATAAGATAAATGTAGTTATGTGGTTTAGTCTCTGTGTCCTCTATTCTGCACCATTGGTCTGCAGGTCTATACTGGTGCCAATAACATGCTGTTTTTGTTACTATTGCTCTGTAGTATAGTTTAAGATCTTGTATAGTGATGCCACCTGCTTCACTCTTCTTGCTAAGGATTGCTTTGGCTATCCTGAGTCTCTTATTTTTTTTTTCCAGATGAATTTCATGATTTCTTTTTCTATTTCTATGAGGGATGTCATTGGGATTTAATTGAGAAAAAGAAGCCAAATTGAATAATCTAGTGCTTTTAGTAATATGATCATTTTGGCAATATTAATTCTGCCTATCCAAGAATAAGGTAGATCTTTCCATCTTCTAAGGTCTTCTTTAATTTCTTTCTTTAGCATTCTGTAGTTTTCATTGTAGCAGTCTTTCACTTCTTTCATCAAATGTATTCCCAAGTTGTTTTTTTTTTTTTTTTTGTGTGTGTGTGTGTGTGTGTGTATGTTGAGGCTATTGTAAATGAGGTGGTTTTCCTAGTTTCTCTTTCTGAGGACTTGTCACTGATGTGCAGAAATACCTTTGATTATATCTAGTTGCTTTGCTGAATTAATTTGCTAGTTCTAGAAGATTCTAGTGGAAGGTTTTGGTCTTCTAAGTATAGAATCATATCATCTGAAAATAGTGATAATTTGAGTTCTTCTTTTCCTATCCATATCCCTTTAACTACTTTCATCTGTCTGATTTCTCTGGCTAGAGTTTCAAGAACTATGTTAAATAGAAGTGGTAAAAGAGGGCATTCCTGTCTTTTTTTCCAATTTTAGAGGGAATGTTTTTAATTTTTCTCCATTTAGAGTGATGCTGACTGGGGGCTTAGCATAGATAGCCTTTACAAAGTATGTTCCTGATATGCCTAGTTTTTCTAGCATTTTGAACATAAGGGATGCTGTTTTAAACTACTATAAGGTTTTATCTCACTCCAGTCAGAATGCAGCTAGAATACAAACAATAAGTGTTGGCAAGGATGTGGGGGAAAAGGCACACTCATACATTGCTAGTGGGACTTCAAATTGATGCAGCCAATATGGAAAGCAGTATAGAGAGTCCTTGGAAAACTTAGAATGAACCACTGTTTGTCCCAGCTATCCCAGTCTTTGGTTTATACACAAGGGACTTAAAAACAACATATTACAGGGATCCATTCCTATCAATGTTTATAGCAACACAATTCATAATAGCTAAATTATGGAACCAACCAGTTGCCCTTCGGTAGATGAATGGATAGGGAAAACTTTGGTGTATATATACACAACGGAACATTACTCAGCATTAAAAGTGAATAGAATCATGGCATTTGCAGGTAAACGGATAAAGCTGGAGAATACAATGCTAAGTGAAGTAAGCCAATCCCAAAAAACCAAAAGCAGAATGTTTCCTTTGATATGAGGATGCTGACTCACAGTGGCGATGGGGCAGGGGTGAGCATGGGAGGAATGGAGCAACTTTAGATAGGACAAAGGGGAGGGAGGCAAAGGGAAGGGGAAAGGAGGTAGGAGTGATGGTGGAATGAGTTAGACATCATTATCCTAAGTATATGTATGAAGACTTGAATGGTGTAAAAATACTTTGTGTACAATCAGTGACTTGAAAAATTTTGCTCTATATGTGTAATATGAAATAAATTGCATTCATCATCATGTATAACAAACTAGAGCAAATAAATATTTTAATTAAAAAAAATTGTAAAAAAAAATTAAAAAAAAAAGAAAGAAAGAAAAAAACTGTTATATTTGGCAACATCGATATCACCAGTAACTACAGGTAGCTCAGTGGAGACACAGAGAAAAAAGCCAAATTGAAATGGAATGAGAAGAAAACACAAGGTGAAGAAAAGGTGTGGAGGGGCTGGGGAGGTGGCTCAAGCGGTACCGCACTCCCCTGGCATGCGTGCCGCCCGGGTTCGATCCTCAGCACCACATACAAACAAAGATGTTGTGTCCGCCAAAAACTAAAAAATAAATATTAAAAATTCTCTCTCTCTACCGCTCTATCTCTCTCACTCTCTCTTTAAAAAAAAAAAAAAAGAATTTGGATTTGCATATCTACTTAAAAAAAAAGAAAAGAAAAGAAAAGGTGTGGTATCTCCAGAGCAGGGCATTTCATGGCAGTGACAGGAGTTGCTCTAGATACTAGCCAAACTGGCTTTATAGCTGACCTTCTCTTGAGCTAATCCTTTACCCTATTAATCCATTGTTCTGTTAGTGACATTCATGAAGACAGAGCCACCATTACTTCTTAATGGTCCCACCTGATCATATCTCTTAATATCTTATCATGGGGATTAAATTGCTACCTAAACTGAGAAGGGGACAATCCATATTCAAATCATGGCAGTTAATGCCTATGTTTCTTTGGAATTTTTATTTCAGAGAAATCAAAACTTAATTTTTTAAATATTTACAACACTTATTCATTAAGTGGTCACTACATGCCAATATTAGCAAGGATTTCTGATATGAGCCTAGCACCATCCTTAATCTCAATCTGTTCGTGGAAGTGAGAAGAGAAGCACAAATCTAGTGCCATAAAGGACTACAGACACTATGTCATCATCACAACTGTGGTGAAGTGATGCCAAAAGGAAGTGTCCTGTCATTCCCTTTGTCGTATAATTCTACTACCATCTTCTGGGAGTGTGAGGCCTGGTGTCATCATGTATATTTTACAGATAAGTAAGCTTGAGGCTGTCACTTGCCCCAAAGGCTCGAGGCTACTAAATGGTTAGGCATTCTATAGTCTTCACTCTTGGCTCTTAAGAACAGAGATTTTTAATATATTTCATTGTTGGCATTATGAATAACAGACCTAGACGAGTGAGGCCTGGAAAAGGGGTGTGTGTGTGTGTGTGTGTGTGTGTGTGTTCTAATCATAAGAAAATAACTTGAGAAGAAATTGTTTATTAACTATGCACAAATAGGTCAATGCACAGCAGACCACACAAGATGGAATTCTGAAGAAGAGAGGAAGCAGGCCAGCTGTTACATTATTATTCTCATTATTCCTTCAATGAAGGCAATTCACAATTACATAAGGCACCATTCTCCTGAGGCACAGTATACCAAAATAGCAAAAAAATGACATTACACAGCTTAAGCATTCACTTCCTCTGCCAACTTTAGCTCCCAAAAAGTTTTGGCTATTTTCAGAAACCTAATTCAACCTTAGAAAATAAAGGTTTGTCATGTGGAGCATATTCAGAAAGAACTGGAAAAGCAGCTTTCACAAATAAGTATAAGAGTTTTGAGCAGTGGCAACAACTTCACACTGAACTTTTAAACTTGTTTAACGTTGCAAGATGACTCTTTGGAAGCAGACAATGTTCATTTAGGTGAATGTCCTGCCATAGTTTAAAACGCAACCTCATTTATTTATGTCAAATCTTGGAAATTGTATCATTTATCTCTCTCTCTCTCTCTCTCTCTCTCTCTCACCTTTTGAAGGTTATACTACTTCCATAAACTAAAGCAAAGTAAAAGGAGGATGAAGGATCATCTAGATCACAATGTTTCCTGCATCTTTCATGCATGAAAGCTAAGGCTGGGTTCTATTTATTAGATTTAATAAGCTTTATTGCTAATTATGTATTAGACACTATGAATAGAGTTTAGTGATCAGCTGCCTTTTTCAGGCTTACAGAATTTGATGTATGGGACCAAAGCCTTAGACATGTAACCAAATGTAATGGAAAACACATCTGCAAGTCTATGCTATTAGTTTGTGAGAAGCATTATGGGCACACATGAGGGAGTGGACAATTTAGTCTTGGGATAAATTAAAAAGGTACTTAAGTGGTAACTTTGAAAGTGAGTAATTTTCATCAGGTACATGGGAAATTGGAGGGAGAGTGAGAAGATGTAGGGAAGTGGGTTGGGAGGGAATGACCAGGCTAAGCTCAGTGTGAGAGAAGGTGCCCAGAGCAAGGGGCTGTGTGGCTGATTACCAATGTCAGTGACAAAGTGCCTAAACTCCGTAAGTTTCATCTCAAGGCCTGAACATATTTGTAAATAACATCAAAACTCTATCATAACTATGATATTTATAACCTGAAAATAGCCATGTATCAACCCAGTTCTCATGAAGATAAGAAATGCAGTCCTGGAATGTGGAATTAGACAATTCACCTCAATCTTTTGCAGTATTTTGTAGCAATAAACTAAAGAGACATGAGCAAGCAGATTGTCACTGAAGGCAGCCTCGGCATCCTGTGAGACAGTTAATTACTAGGCTAGATAATAGGCATTGTCAGGTCAGAAAAACATGGAGATGCTTTTAAATACATTACTAAAACAAAAATTCACTACAATTTTTTTCTTATTTTTAGGAGATAAGTAGAAAAGGCTAGTAGTCTTAAAGTAGCTAGATTAAACTTTTTTTTAGTGATTACTAGTAACCAGAGAAGCCTGTAGACAGTAACACCTACACAGGACCATTTTCACTTGTGGCATGAGGACAGATGAAATGGGGTTGGTTAGAATACTCAGATTTCCTTTTCAAGAAGTAATCCACCAAACTCTTGTTGCTGTAAACAAGGGGGAATCCCAAAACTATGCAAACATGCAAGTGTGTAGCAGAGGATTCTCAGGAAGAAAAAACACCCCCGGGGGTTAGCAATGGTAACTTTCTTTCCCAGTTGATCAGTTATCTACAGGTTAAGGCAAGACACTAACAGTTCACCAGATTGTGACTAAAAAGAGATAAGATAGCAGGTGTGCAGAAAATATGGCTCCCTACACAATTTAGTGACAGAGTTGTTCTCACACTTTCCAGAACCTCTAAATGGGAATCCCTAAATGCTAATTCATATCTAATGAAAATGCGCAATACATGGTACCCTAACATTAACTGTCTTCCTTGAATGATATCTCATTAGGAAATCGAACTGAGTGACAGACTTCAGTTATCATGCTTTTTTATACTTAAAGTTAAACACAGATTACTTAAATTCTGAATGGCCTCTGGGATTCCAAGTTTGGTCTTCACTGTAGGATCTGAGTTTCACTCTTCTGTTAAACAGAGAGTCGCTATTATGGTTTGAATATGAAGTGTCCCTCAAAAGCTCATCCGTTAGACAATGCAAGAAGGTTTAGAGAAGAAATGGTTGGGTTACGAGAGCCGTAACCCAATCAGCGGATCAATCCCCTGATGGGATTAACTGAGTGGTAACAGGAGGTGGGCACAGAGTGGCTGGCGCATTGAGAGTGTGCCTTTGGGGTATATATTTTGTATCTGGCAAATGGAGTCTCTCTTTCTCTGCTTCCTTATCATGTGAGCTGCTTCCCTTCACCACTGTCTTCCACCATGATGTTCTGCCTCACCTTGAACCCTAAGAAATGGAGCCAGCTATCTATGGACAGAGACCTCTGAAATCTTGAGCCCCCAAATAAACTTTACCTCATCTAAAATTGTTCTGGTCAGATTTTTTGGTCACAGCACTGAAAAAGCTGACTAAAATAGTCCCTAACTTATTATTATTATTTTGACTTTGGTGTGAAAGTTATACACATTCAGTAAAAACCATACTTTAAAGTTTTAGATTTTATCTTTTCCTGGGCTCTAGATACTCAGTATGCTAGTCTCTGTTTATTTTATTTATTGGTGGTAATAGGGATTAAATCCAGGAGTGTTTTACTACTGAGCAATACCACTAGACTGTTTTATTTTTTATTTTGCAACTGGGTCTCACTAAGTTTCTTGGGATCTCATTAAGTTGCTGAGGATGGCTTTGAACTTGAAATCATCCTGCCTCAGCCTCCTGAGTCACTGGGATTATAGGCTAGTGCCACTGTGTCCAGCAGTATGGTATTTTCTCATGGTATTGAGAAACTATTGGGCAGCAACATGAGCTGGAACTCCCTGCTCAGCTATAAGATCATGAAAATAAATAACCAATATTCTTCAGTGTACTGTGTTGCCAGTTTTGTTGTTGTTGTTGTTGTGGTTGTTGTTGTGGTTGTTGTGGTTGGAAACAGGTATGTAACAAATTGCATGAGAGGTTTAGCACTTTACTATACAACAGGCTTTGAGTTAGATGACTTTACCAATTAGGGGCTAACAGAAGTGTTCTGATCATGTTTAAGTCAGGCTCAGGCAAGCTCTGATGGAAGTTAGTTGCATTAGGTGGATTTTCAACCTATGATATTTTGTTCATAAAAGATGGGTTTATGAGGATATAACCCTATCATACGTCAAGAAGTATCTGTATTTTTGTTTTGTATTGTGCTAGAGATTGACATTTGAATCAATTGCCTGGAAAAAAAAAATCTACTACGGAGGCCATGATTATTCAATCTACAGGGAGCTTGATTGAACAAAAGGCAAGTTTACTCTCTCCTCTGAAGCAGAACCTTCCATCTCCTTCTCCTCTCAGGTATTGGAACTCAAAGTTCTCACTCCCCATACCAGGGGCTTCCCTAGTTCTCAGGCCTTCACACCTGGACAGAATGACACCACTGGGTTTCCTAGGCTCCAACTTTCAGGAGGTGCACTGTGACTTCCCAGTCTCCATAATCACCTGAGTCAATTCTCTTATTACACTCTCTCCTATATATCTCTATTAGCCTGTTGCTTCTGTTTCCCTAGAGAGCCCTGATATATTCACCTATCATTAGAATTCCAAGATGCCTTAGAGTTCTTTCAGCTCAAAGCAAAAATCTGAGGCTCAGGAGATTTTTATCCAGGGTTATTCAGGCGGCAGATGATGGTGTTGAAACATTTCTCTCTTCACGTGAAGATATTGTAGAACAAAAAAAATTAAATGCTTCCCTCTTTGAACAATCACACTGAACCAATGTACCTGGCCTACAGTATTTGGAAAGGCCCAGCCCTAATGTTCACTGCTGTTGAAAATTTTCCTTATTAGACTTTGTAGACCTACCTTTGAATATGTTTCTCTAATAGTGCTGCTGCATCCTCAACCCTTGAAGTCATATGTCCTCCTCTTCATTCTCACTCCCACAGTACCCAGCATACTATAAGTACTGAATAAAAGAGCACAAATCAACACCAAATTCTCTATAATGTGATGCAAACTCCATGCGCATCTTGTGTCATGCCCAACTTGTGTTGATAAAAACAATTACTAAAATTTATTTTATAACGTTAGTGAAATCAAAGAATATGTGTTTGTTCAATGAGGGAATAGATGAAGTTATTCTCAAGGCAAACTCCAAACACCCAAACGGGCCCAGATCATCTTATATTAGATGTTGATTAAGTACACCTTTTGTAAAACTGTCTCACTGTTGTCCTGGCTTTCTTTCTCAGTAAGATGTTGGTAGTGTTTTCTGGAACGCCACACAAACTTTTCTTATAACTCTTTGGCTTTAGTTTCCTTACATCTTTATGTTCTCAAGGATTTGGAATTCTCCTGCTAATGCCTATAAAAGGGAGCTCTGCTTATGATAATACTTTACTGTTACTCATTATTAAATAGGACACTTTTGTGAACGTATCTGCTGTTGTAGTTTCAAGAGCTCAAAGGGAAGGTCAAGTCATTGAAATTGCTTTTATGCTCTTACACATTTTTTGAGCACCTACTATGTGCCAGATAAGGTCTGAGAATATAAAGATGAATAATAAATGGATTCTGCTTACCAGGAGCTCACAGATAGAGGAGACCAGTACATACATACATCATTTAATATAATGTCACAAGTGCTTTCAAAGACTTACAAACAAAATATTTCTTGTGAGTTATATCAGTTCAATAGTTCATTTTTTTTCTTTCAAAGCCTCTACAGAGGAAAACGGCTCTACAGCTCTGAGTTTTTAAATATTATGAACTCTAATTGACTTCTAGCAATTCCAACTCAGTACTATGCTAATGCCTACAAAGCACATATCTCTAAACTGATCTATGTTGTACAGAGTGAGGAAGAAAATAACAACTACAATAATACCTTTGATTGGAAAAAAAACAAGGAAACATGCAAATCTCTTTAAAACAAATGTGTCAAAAGCAGGACTCAGTAAAGCAGGAATGTAACATGAAACAAGTCACATAATGAACTTGATTGTGTTGTTGAGCACAGGTTTTGAAATCCTTCTTCCAGCTAGTGCTGGCCCCAGGTTAAAAATCTGCAATCTGTTAAGCAATAGCAACCTTTAAGGTAAGAGGGTCATCTTACTCAATATGGTTTTACTCTGTAGGAGAAACTGGGAGTAACCAAAAGTCAAGTACCTGCTGCCTAGGCACAAACTGTTCCCCTGCACACTAAGGGACGGAAACAACTCCTTTCTCTTACAAAACCAAAAAAAAAAAAAAAAAAAATTCAATATCTAAATTTCCATAAGTTTAAATACTTCTCTCAGTTTTTCTCCACCTGCCCCCCCATGAATGACTGGGAATTAGTGGCTTCATGATATTATTTTCACTACTTAAATTTTTCGAAGCACTTAAATGCATTCACTAAATTTCTCAGCCTTCCTCAGAATGAATCATGTTCATATAAATTTTTCCAGCATGTGTAATTATCTATGAAGAATGTATATGATAAGAAGTGAGTTCACCCTGCTTTCTTTCTAAAAACTGAAAAAAATTTGCCATCTTGGGAAATAGCACCAGGTTTATCTACTGATTATAGAGTAATGGTGTTTTAGCTGGCTTCTTTAGATAGTACAATATTCAATTCACATCACTTCTAGAATGTTTGAATCCACTGCTATTAGTTAAAGAATGACAAAACAACACTCAATTCTTCTTTTAATTAGGCATTCTGTTTTGATCTTTGCAAAGTCTTCATTTCGGGATAAGTAAATGAATCCAATAAGCTCATATTTGATATTCAGATTTAACTAAGCTCTTTTCAATTAGTGGCAACTCATTTTTCTTTCTCTCTGCACTTGGAGCATGTGAGGAAAGAGAACTCAGCATTTGGACTTCAAGTTTCTGCTCCCCTGCAGATGAGTTTATTTCTGTGTCTCAGTGGGCATAGTGCCCTGTATCTTGAAAGAAAATCAATTTAAATTTTTTTTCTTGTAAACATGAGATTCTTCCACATATTTTATTACTATTCAGCAAGTGAATTTGGGGAACCAAAAATACCATGTTCTTGTTGTTTCTTTAGTCTATTTTTTGTGCCTCTGGTTAATCTGTTCATTTCCTCTAGCTTGTTTTTAAGGTGTCATATTACAGTCACTCAAAATAAAAAGCTACAGAAGACAAAGGTGATTTTTTTTTTTTTAAAGAGAGAGTGAGAGAGGGAGAGAGAGAGAGAATTTTTTTTTAATATTTATTTTTTAGTTTTCGGCAGACACAACATCTTTGTTTGTATGTGGTGTTGAGGATCCAACCCGGGCCGCACGCATGCCAGGCGAGCGCGCTACCGCTTGAGCCACATCCCCAGCCCCAAAGGTGATGATCTTAAGATCATCATTTGTCAAGTCACACCTTGGGAGGTGAGCAAAAATGTCAGTTTGGGGCTAGATAGTAAGAAAAGAGTGAATTCTTATATTCCACTCTAAGTCTGGTGGAGGAAAGGAATTCAGGCAGGTGTATAAATTGTGAGGCTTATGCAAGTACTCCGGAAGGAACAGAAAAGATGAGGACCTCGTAAAAGCCCAAATAGAGAGATTCATGCTAGAAGCACTATAATGGTGCAGTAATAATGATGGAGAAGGGTGGAAAATTGGAGGGAAAGAGAGCAGAAGGGAAGGAAGGAAGGGAGGAAGGAAGGAAGGAAAGAGGAAAGACTCAGAGGTAGCAAGTTAGCTTAAAGTGTGTCAGGCACTATATCTAAGCCTGCAGGTGTATTTGTATGGTTTCATTTAGTATTTAGGAAAAGTTTACAAGGCAAGTTTAAGGTCAACAGAATTGGTAAAGAGATTGACTATATAGGGTGAAGGAGAAATCACAGACGTAATTGAAGCTTCCAAGTTTGTATGACATGCATAATGAGGCTGTCAGGGCTGAAATTATCTTTTAATTAATTTGGGGAAATGATTTCTCTGTCAAAAGGCTCTTACTTCTGTGTGCCATCCCGTCTTTTGGCACATCACATAATAAAACCTTTTTAATTTGCCCTAACGAGGGGCACTAGTGCATGGTGAGGCCATTTTGAAGGAAAGAAAAATTTCAATAGAGAACATTTGAAAAAAATATAATTTTATTAATCCATTTTCATATAGTAAAATAGCTGGCAGGTACCAACTCATAATAGAAGGAAGTATTGCCTGCATTGAGGATTCTTGTAAAAGTATTAATAAATATATATGCTAACATTAGTAAAGGCTGCTGTTTAAGTGGTCAATAAATAGTTTCACTACAGAATACACTTTTAATTTTGCTTCCTTATTATGTTGTTTTCTCAATAAATATTTTGCCGAGTCTTCCATAAAAACCTTACAGAATTCTCTGAGAACAGAATAATGTCCAGATCACCAGAAGAGGACCCATAGAAGATTAAATTTTTATTTGATTACATAATATTCTCCACCATTAATATCACTATAAGTTAAGAAGGTTTTTTTTTACACTCTTCTACATAGGAGTCATTTATAAAACATTTTTATTTATTTTTTATGTCATGCCCAGGAATAGATGAACAGAGCTACAATACTCTTGTTTTCAGGTGCTTTTAATATTCTAAAGTAGTAAATTTCATTTAAACCCATCTCCTTCTCAATTTTTATATGCTGGCCCACCCTCCCGCACTTGCACTTTTCATATGGCAGTTTCCTTATGGGGAATAGATAAAGCTTTACATGATAATTTCAATCTCAGCCATCCTATGAGGTGGTATTTATATTATGCCCATTTTAAAGGAAGAAATTGAGGCATAAGAAGATAAGAAACTTGCCAAAGTTTAATAAGTAATAGGTAACACAGAATTTAGACCTTGGTTCTAGTTGTATACGGACACCACTATGCACTGGAGTTGACTGGCATTATCTCTCAAAAGAAAGTTGGAGCTGGGGTTGTGTCTCAGGGGTAGTGTACTCGCCTAGCACGTGTGAGGCCCTGGGTTCAATCCTCAGCACCACGTATAAACAAAAAAATAAAGGTATTGTGTATGACTGAAAAAAAAAGAAAAAAAAGAAAGTTGGATACATCTCTTACATCTCTTCCCAACTTTTGCTTGTTTGAAATTGGCCGTGGTAGGCATATTTATACCATAAAAATTATCAAATGCTACAAATCAGGGTTTTATTTTTGCCCTTGGAGGCTTGCTTTCACACATTACTGGGCATGGTGTTTCTACTTTGGGGATCCATAAATTATGAAACTTAGAAATCCCATTCTTGTGGTTGGCTCACAAGAACATCCTATCAAGCTCGATTCTTGCACTGAGCCAATCACTTGCTGGTTATTTTCATTGAATAAAAGCAGGCTAACTCAAAGTGTACCATTCCAACACATTGGCCATATATGGTCTTACTTTTATGTAAACATGACACTTGTTTGGACGAAAGCAGTGATTGCGATTATCGAGCAAGTTCCTGGGCACTACCTTACTCCTCTCAGCCTTGGTGGTTCTGTACAGACCCGCTCCATGCACACAGACAGTGCCTACTGCTAGCACTGACAGATTCTCATTCCTGTCCTAGTGCTTCTTGGATACCACAGGGTCCATGCTTTTTGGAGCCCACATAGCATTTCACATCTACAGTTCTCAATTATGTCAAATTTAGGACATACCTCCACCAACAGATAACAGTAAGTCGTAAGGGATTTTTCTATTTAAGCCTCGTCTACCGTTCAGAAGATCCCATTGGCAATGAGCTCCATGCATCCATAGCAATGGTCAAATCAGTAATAAATCTTCTTATTTGCTTTCCTTCTTTCCCCCATTCTACTACTTCCCTATCTCTCAGTCTTGCTCCTTGATATTAGTTTCAAATAAAATGCTCTCATAGAAGCTTTATCTCCTGCTCTGCTTTTAGGGACAATGTGAGTTAAAAAGTCCCTTTTCTGAGAGCTTTCTGTACACAGCCCAGGCAAGGAGGCTCAATTGGATCAGGAATAGGATGTAGATTCTTTCTTTCTCCAAGTATCTGACATGTATGTCATTCTTAACAAGCCTTGGTTCTTTCAAAGAGCTAAAATTCTAGCAAGAAAGATGACCACTGTACAAATAATTACATAAATATTTAATTTTTTTTCCTCTCATAAACATTACAAAGGAGACTGGTCAATTTATTTCAGTTTGGCGTGTATAAAAGTCAGCACTACCCTTTCTTAGTGGTCCCTGAAATGTTTCTTTCTTCAGAGGGGACCCTGGCATCCCTTGCCTAAGGCAATAAATAATCAGCATTAGAAATCATAATCAGTGTACTGGGGTGGCACAGGTCATCCTGTAAAATACCCATTCTGAGATCATAACAGCCAATCCAGGGGGAAAAGAAGCAATCCTTTCATAAAAGAGAAACAAACCTCGCTACTCAGATAAATTTCCCCGTGGAAAATACAAATCCCCAATTACTACCCAACATGTGCAAGATATAAAGCCTCACTCAGAGCTGAGGATCTGCACGATATTTAACAAATTACCAGCATCACAGCATGTTGGAGGGAGATTCAGGACCAGACCAGGCAGGGGAAAAAAGAGAAGAAAAAGCCCCAGAGTGGTTGCTTTCAAAATCCTATGTGAAGTCAAGTAACTTTTTAAAACAATTCTCCATTTTCTTTCTAGATTTTCCCTGTTGACAAACTCCAAAGACTTGGTTGATGATGGAGTTGAGGTAAAATAAATCTAATTATCTCAGATGCCCGGTTTTAACTTTTCTTGATTTTTTTTCTATGGCCTTTTCAATGATAAAGGCATTTAGGAGACCAGAATAAGAAAAAAATGAAAAATATTGATCTTCTAAACTCTCATATTGGTTGCAGTCACCACTATTTTGGGGTAAAAGAGAATAGTGATGTTACAATATGAGTGTACCGTGGAGTTCCAAAGAGTCTACATCACACACACTAATTTAGTTCCCAACTTAATTATTTCAACAAATGTTATTGAGTACCTAAAATTAGCAGGCACTGTGTTAGGTTCTGGGAGTATAACATAGAAATACATATTTTTTATTTGTTTTTAGGTATGCATGATGGTATGATGTATTTTGACAATATTATATATGCATGGAGTATAACTTCCCATTCTGTGGTTGTACATAATGTGGAGTTACACTGGTCGTGTATTCATATTATGAACATAGTAAAGTAACGTGAGATTCATTCTACTGTCTTTCCTATTCCTGTCCCTCCTCCCTTTCCCATTCCCCTTTGTCTAATCAAATGAACTTCTATTCTTCCCTCCCCACTAGAAACACATTTTTTAAATGTTCACCACGTTGAAATTACAATAAATAGCACATGGATAGTGACTGTAAAATTATATCATCTTGGATCTGACCTATTGTGCAGGCATAAGTTCCCCACCATGTATTTGTGACCAAGGACTCTGGAAGAATTTTCAGTGGAAGAATTTTCAGCAGAAGAAATCACAGAACCATAGAATATTATAATTACTTCAGCCTCGGAAATGATCTTAGTCTATTTTTCCTCATTTCAAAATAAGAAAACAGATTTCCCAGGAAGAGGAAACAACTTTCTTGAAGATATATCATAAGCAACTACAACTGATAAATTACCATTGATACATTCTGTTTCTTTTCAAATCATTCCTAGTCATCCTTAATTCATCATTTCACTTGCTTAATTCATTAGGGGGTCAAACAGGGGGAAGAAAACAGAAAAAGTTGCTTTTTGCTTGTGGGAGTTTCAAACCTAGTACTTGAGACATGAAGTAATTGAATATTCTCTGAAATGAATAAATCAATAAATCAATGTATCGCATTCCTCTGTGTAAGATTGCTTTGTTGTTTGAATGAATCCTACACCTGATCTAAGTGTAGCTCTGGAAAGTCTTCTCTGAGATTTCAGCAGAGGACAGGAGGGTATGGAACCATGAGCTAGGGAAAGGAGAGGCCTATGAAAGCGTGTGGAGGGTTGGAAGTGGGAATTTCCTGTGGCTGCAGAAAAAACATGACCACAACCTTGGAGTTTAAAACAACAGAAATTTATTCTCTCCATTCCAAAGGACAAAACTCTGAAATCAAATTGTCACAAGGTCGGTTCCTTCTTAGAGGCTCAGGAGGAGAGTCTGCTCCACGCCTTTCTTCTAGCTTTCAGTGGTTGCAGGAAATTCTGGGCATTTCCGTCTCTTATACAGCCTCAGAACTCCCAACTCTGTCCCCATTATCACTGAACCTTTTCCTTGTATGTGTTTCCATCCAAATGCTCTCTTTCTAAAGGACACCAGTCATTTTATATGGCAGCATCCAATATGATCCAATATGACCACATTTAACTTGATTAGGATCTGCAAAGACCCCATTTCTAAGTAAGGTCACATTTGCAGGTTCTAGGTGGACACAGATTTTTAGAGAAACACTATTTCACCCAGCAGAGGATGGAAAGAGAGTTCCTGGAACTAGTATGCCCAAAGCTCCTGAAATGAAGAAAAAGGGCACTTCATGAACAGAAGATGCAGCAGCACATCTGTAAGAGACAGTGAGCGTCTCAGAAGGGCAAGGTGGATAAGTCTTGTAAGCCACAGTGAGAATTTGTTCTTCATCCTAGAGAAATGGGTAGCCACTGAAGAACTTAAGGAAGGAAGTGACCTAGCTGAAACTGTTAGATAGGGCATTCTGACCACAATAGGGGTGCAAAAGGAGCTGCAAGAACTTAGGAAGAGCACACAGGCAGCTTGATGGGTATGGATAGCAGCTGGATAACGGGTCCTGCTGAGGCATGCTTGGAAGATGGTGTTGACCTCTTCGTGGAGGAGAGAAGGGAATAAGTTAGTGCAGAAGCCATTCTGCAGACAGACAAATACCTCGCAAGTCCAGTTGTGTTCTTTGAACTGTTTTGGAGTTTTTGCCTACACAATATTTAAACATTAAGAGAATTTTAATACTTCTCCAAATTTTCATCTTTCCTTAAATCAACAGAAGTTATGGCAACATTATGCCCAAATTCCCACATGGCAAAATAGTGACAGCTGCCTAGCAACTGCTCTTTTTAGAGAAGGCATATATTTTCATACAATTCCATGCCCTTCTCTCCTTATTTTCTTGTACCTCCTGCTACATATATATATGAAGCAGATTTTCAGAGCTTCTCTTTACAAACCTCATCTTAGTTCTGAACATTCTTTCGTTCAAAAAAATATTCATCAAAAATTTCCTACATGCCAGGCAAAATACATGGTATAAGTATAATGGTTACCAGGTACTAGTTCAGAACTACCCACCTATGTATTAATGGAAATTGTATTTAAATATCTTAGGAATATTTAATTAGCTATCATTTTATTTAAAAATAACAGTAACAATAATGTTAATAAAAGCCTTGTGTGAGTATGCATGTGTGTGTGTAGAGAGAGTATCTACTTATTATTTCATTAAAACTTCAAAATAACCCTGAAAATTACTTTCTTTTATTACCTCCATCATATAAATGATGAAACTGAAGCATAGAATGGTTAAGCAACCTGCCAAAGGACACACAGCTAGAAAGAAGAGGACTCAAAACATTAATCTAGGATGGACTCTGAAATCCATGATCTAGTCACTTTAGCTATTAGTAGTAATGAGAACTGAGGTAAAGGTTGAAGAATTTGAGAAATTTTAAATATTAAGTAGGACAGCATCCTTGTCAAAAATTCTACCCTTGGAAAACTATTATAAAATTTCAAAAAACATCAGATAAATTTCAAATGTAAATCAAATCATACTACGGATTGCTTTCATTTTTTAGTCCTGGATATGAAAATTCAGATTCAGTAATTACCTGTAAAACAGAATTCTCCCCACAATTAACAATAAACTTCTATTCACTGTCATGGAAACCTTCTTTAGTTGGCCTCAAAGTTGTGCACTAACAAAGAAAAAAACTAGCAGAGTAGCTCATGATCTTTTATTTGGAAGACAAAAGTTCTTCCCAAGAACATGGTCATAGAACCTTGTGATTGATACTGAGAATGGGCTGTACTTCTACAGCAATTACACAGATGACCTCTGTAACTCCCTCTATTTTATTTAATTTTTCAAATAGTCAATATCTAAGACAAATCATTGAACATTAGTTTGATGTATTAATTAATATGATTGGATAAAATCAATTATAAATTCCCAATCTGGTATTTCTGTTAATAGAATTTTGTATAATTTCTGACTAAACAATTGATTGACTCAGCTTTTCTTTTGCATGTAGTTGAGGTAAGGCCATAAAAATACCTCAGACCACACAAATTCCATCTAGATTTTTAGTATTAAAAACATATTATAGCACTGCAGAAATACAAGCATTCATTCATAAAATTTTTATTTATCCTAATTTCTGTCCTTTTCCCATTTCAACTAGTTAGGAATGGGAAATTCTAATAAACGTGGACCAGAAAGGGAAATCTCTATTAAATAAAAGAAGTACATAAGTTAATGGTAATGTATTGGACATGCAATTTAAATTGGAAAAGCAACTTAAATGCAAAGCAATTACTGACACTTTTAATATTAGCCAGACTAATAAAGCAGCAATTAGATCTCATTATATGGCTATAAAATTGGTTGGTAATAGATTGATTGCACCAAATGTTCCTACTGGTTTTTGATGGCCTTATGGACAAAAGTACTATTATTTTGTATTGAGGAAAAAAAATTCTAGCAGTTATAATCCACTTGAGTTCTCCCTTTGAGAATGGCAACCAAGATGAGGCAAACAAATAAGCACAAAGGATAAAGAAGAGAGAAGATACAGAATGCTCTATACACCTGAGTGTATTTATTTTTCCCAAGGGATCATCAGTTGTTTATAATCATCTTGCCAGAAGCAGTTTCTGGAACTCTGATAGCTGATTGTTCATTTGTTCACACTTAAGGTAAGTGTACTATACTAAATAGATTATTTGTCTAGATTGTATACTCAAATAACTAACTGAATTATGTCATCTCAAATTCCTGGTATCAAGCACTATGTTTCTAAAGAACAAAGAAACCCTTTCCAACACCCATTCTTTCCAAGGTTCCTGCCTTCCCTCCCAGATATAAGAAAGCTAATCAATCTGTTATTAATTGGATGAGGAAAAAATAAGCAGTGGCCCATGACCATGGAATGACTCTGATAGATCCCCAAACCCTGTTTCTTTTTTTTTTTTTTTTTGTCTCATGATTAGACTGAAGGTGAACCACACTCTCCTGAAATTCCTCTCCTTCCCTGTCCACCTTGGCTCCTTCCTGTTTCTCCGGAGAGCAACCTCTACTAATCACATACTGCTCAACACCTGTCTTGAGTTCTGTTTCTAGGGAATCCGATCTAAGACCAGGCTCTTCCTTTGAAGTGTTTGTCCCAATTAGCTATTTTTCCTTTCCTACATAATATTAGAATTTTGTCTTGGCACAGGGCTCCCTGGAATAAAAGAATTATACTTCCCAGTATCCCTTGAAGCTTTATGTGGCCATGGGACTGAGTTTCGTCTAGTGGGAAATGGAGATGTCCTTTGGTAGCCTTTCTCATGGAAACTTTTTTTGCCCTGTGTTCATTCATTATCCACCCTGCTTCCTTGAATGAGGATAGGACCGTCCTGGGCCATAAGGATAGAGATCATATACCTTAGGGATGACAGAGTGGTAGGATGAATCGAGTTTAGATCTCTGAGAATTTTGTAAACTGAGCCCCATATCATAAGTCTTGGACTGAAAAACTTCAGAATTTTATATGATAGAAAATAAAATTCTGTCTTATTAAACCATTTTGGGTTTCCAAATACTTTGTGATCTAACACTAACACATATATGACAGGTTCAGAACTATCACATGAAAAACTTTTGGCAGCCCTAGTGGGTTCAAAATATTTGATAAAACCAAAATATCTGGTAAAAGGAGAGAAAGCCACAGAAGAATAAGTGACTCGTGTTGTAGCTCATTCAGAACTCAAGATAGGGTCTAGTACTCACTGGTTAAAAGAACTTACAGTATGGTAATTCACAAATCTTGACCTGAGAGTTGTATTCTAACAAGCCAATTATCTCTGGGTGGCTTATATTTATATCTTGGAAGATTAATTAATCATGTTCTGTAAGTACTGTGTATATGTGTGCAAAAATTGTATAAGTAATGTTTTGAATTACTTTAGGTGAGATATACACATACACTGACTTTGTAATTATGTTTTCTATTATTTTGTTATTTTTTTTCTTGCCAATCTAAATGGCAAGACCAACATTCAGGTTTTAATAGTCTTAAGTCTAAATAACTAAAGCAGGAAGACAGCTAAGACCTCAAATGCAAGGCCAATAGAAATGACTTTACAAGAAGGTGTACAGGTCCAGTCTGAAATGCAAGTGATTCAAATATAATAATCACCAAGAAAATTCATCCAGTTTTAAGTTCATCTTTTGTGATTAACTCATTCTATAGATTCAGCAAAAATCTGTTTCTCTGAGCTAACATGAGAGAAGGAGATTATTGAGATAACACCATGGCCTTAATAACACCACCCTATAAATATTTACCCAAATCAAACCACTGTCTCCTGTTGCTTTGTGTACACTTCTAGGGTGTACACAATTATTTGTTAATGTGTGAGGAGAAGAAAAAATTACCTAATTATTTGTTAATGTGTGAGAAGAAGAAAAAAAGATCTTCATGATTAGCTTCATATAAGAAAGCTAATCAATCTGTTATTAATTGGATGAGGAAAAAGTAAGCAGTGGCCCATGACACATGAATTTTTAATTTATTAGACATTTTAAAATTTGTGCTATTTTATGTCTCAAGAATATTCTAATCAATATTTTGCCGAATTATATTTTCCTTAAAAAGTTAATCAAAATGAGAACACAGTATCTATTGTGTTTATGTATCCCACTATATGGAAATCTTCCACATTATTTTTAACATTTTTCATAAATCTGTTAATATTTATAGAAGATAATGAAAATTTAATCCAGAATATTAAGTAAATACATTTATTATATTTGTCTCTTGAAATCATTTTTCTTCTGATTTTCAAAATTCCTATTCTTTTGTTGTTGTTTTTTTTAATTCAATATCTGTAATAACCTATGGAAAGATTCATGAATGGATATATCTTCAGGCAAATTATCAAAAACCTAAATTTTCTTTTTTACTTCTTTTGAACTGCTTCCTATGGGAGGATTATTGTCTTTTCAAAAGTCAATACATTGATCCATGGCTCATATATATTTTGTGTTTGTATCATATGGATTTTTTGGTTCAAACAAGTAAAAATATTTACTAATTATGGTAATTATTAATTACTTTCCTTCCTATGATTTATTTAGCTTGTCTGCTTAATTCATATTCTAAATTATACCTTATATCTATGAGAAATCCAAGGCTACTTTCCTCTCACACCAGAAACAAAAGCAAATATTAAAACATTATTTGAAAAAACAGCAGAATTTGGCCAAGTGGATCATCAAAGAATAAATTCAAACAGCAAATAGCTATGTGAGTTCACACAGAAGCTACTAGCATAGTTTTTCAGGTTTATTGAATAACAAAACTATATTTTTAAAATACAGTTTTTTTTTATATTTCATCAAAAAGTGAATTCAATTTTGTGGCAGAATTCATAGAAGAAATTACCAGAAGGAAACATGACAAAATTACAATAATCCCATCTAGGCATGTTAATAGAATTTTTTTAATATTCCTCTTTACTTTGCTGTATGTTTCAGTATTTTGACAACATGCATATTCCACGTGTTCCTGTGAACACTTTGCATACAAAAGAGCAGACACAGAAGTGGTAAGGCAGGAGCTTTATATGAAGTAGAGCTCTTAAGTTATAAGAAGAAGTGATCAGGAGTTTGTGTCTCATAAAGATAGAGACAAAGACTCTATTTCTAAAAAAAAAAAAAAAAAAAAGGGAAAGCCAATCTCTTGCACAGAAATTTATTAGAGGGTCTTCTACTACTACAGAAAATATCCCAGATTGCACCAGATTGCAGAATGTTTCCTACAGAGAGAGACCCTTAGGCAGATCCTATTTGTCCCACAAACAAGTTTAGCCCTGAAGGAACAAGTGTGGTGTCCACAAAAACTTAAAAGAAAATAAAAAGCTCTCCAGTAGCTGCTCTGCCCACTTGATACTAACGTGCTTCTGTGAGTCACCACCTCCTCTCCCTTCATCACCTGCCGAGCTTTGGCTGCAGAAAGGAGAGATTCTTATTAAAACTCTTCAAAAGGCAGAAAATGCCTGGAACAAAGTAACTGTAACTGTAAAATGTCCTGAAAGGCCAATTAGAAATTGCAATACTGGGAGTTTTATTACAACTAACTCCTCCTTAATTATCAATCAATGGATCCTGTTAGAAAAAAAAAAGCCTCATATTCTCTGCTGGGAAAATGATGCTAATTATTTTCTGTTAATTAAGGCTGTTCTGGGATTCAAACGTGCCATCCTTCAATTAAAAGATTGACACATCAATGCTAACATAATGTTCAGTGCACCCTTCCAAAGTCTTTATAACCAGGGATAATAAATGAGTACATGTTATTTTAAACCTCTTGAATAATCATGGCTTTATCTGGGAATGAAAAATGTATACATATGCAATAATGGATGTACTTTAATAAGTTACTACAGCCTTGCAAATATTTAAAGAGTACCTCTTTGTGATATTCTGGCTCACTTTCACAATTTTATTAAGTAAAAATTAAATACAGTATTTATAAAGGTACCTACTCATAGAAGAAAATTGGGTGTATGATTTTCTAGGTTCTCTGTTATCAACAGTAGTACATTTCATGATATGTGTGTGTCAAAGCAATGACTTGACAATTGTTTAATTGAACTACAGTACAACTAGATACTGCACTTAGCCATGTAAAAATTTAAATATAATAAATGCAAACTTGTGGATTCTGAACTTTCTTTTATTCTTCTCCAGAGTGAATAAGCTGGAATATAAGATGTTTCTTTGAAGGATCAGCCTGTGTGGCCCAGGATGAACAAGTCCCAGAAGCTGTGTAACTGAGGTGAGAAGCTGAGTGAAGAAGCTTTTGCCATTATGTCCACAGGCCTTCTGCAACTCTCTGTGTGCTCTGGCTACAAACGGATACACACAGCACATGAACACACACACACACACACACACACACACACAGATGACATGCACAGCTCCCACTTGCTCACACATCAGGAGTCTACAAACTGCAGCTAAAACCCTGTCAAAAACTTAAATGCATTGGGGCCATAAAATAAGCCCATTCTTGTCTGCCTTGGTACTATCTGTACTTTTCTATACCTGGGGCACAAATGAGGCAAATACAGTAATGAATGGTGGCAACTGCTTCCCACTATGACAATTATAGGTGAATAAATTGTGGTATAATGATATGAAAAGACCCATACAAAGAAGTCTACCGACACTGAATCTACACAAATTTTATTTTATAACATATCCTAGCAAAGTACTACCAAACTATTAAATGTCCTGAATCACTAAGACTTTACAAGGAAATCACCACATTCCCAATTTTCAAATATGTAATATAGATCATAAAAATACAAACACACATTTCCTGAACACATAAAATTTATTTAATTACCATTTGCCTAATTCTTAAAATAGAATTGTCATTTTATAGACTAAGAAATGAATACTCAGAAAGTTTAAACAATCAACTCAAGTTCATAAGCCACTAAGTAGCAAGAGTGATATACATGTCTACATGGTTTTATTTGAAAAGTCATAATATCACATTGCTGTAGACTGAATGCTTATGAACCCCTCCCCAAATATTCATATATTGAAATCTTAACACCCAAAGTGATAATATGAAGAGGTAGAGGCTTTGGTAAGTAATTAGGTCATGAGGGCAAAGTCCTCGTAAATGGGATCAGTATCCTTATAAAAGCCTCCAGAGAGTTCCTGAGCCCTTCCTCCTTATGAAGACTCAGAAAACAGCTGTTATGAACCAGGAGGCAATCCCTCTGCAGACACTAAGTCTGCCAGCACCTTCATCCTGCACTTCCCAGCCTCCAGGGGACTGGGGATGTGGCTCAAGTGGTAACGCGCTCACCTGGAATGCTTGGGGCTCTGGGTTCGATTCTCAGCACCACATAAAATAAAAATAAAGATGTTGTGTCCACCGAAAACTGAAAAAAATAAATATTAAAAAATTCTCTCTCTCTCTCTCTCTCTCTCTCTCTCTCTCTCTCTCAAAAAAAAAAAAAAAAAGAAAGAAAGAAAAGAAATACATTGTTTGTATGCCATCCCATCTATGGTGATCTTCATCTCATCCCAAGTGGACTAAGACAATCATCTTGGTCATCACAATGTCCTGGTCAGCAACTAGAAGTAGCAAACTCTGTGCCAAGTATTTCATAAATCATGCAGATGTACAAGATATGGCTGATGATTATGTGGGGTGATAAAACAAATAAATGAACTAATTAATAATGCAAGGCCTAATGTTATAAGCATTTAGAGTAAACAAGTGATATATTCTGACCTGATCAATCCCCTTTTTGCCAGTGTTCTATCTGCTCTGTGCCACTCTTTTTAGCATTTATTTGACTATATTCTGATTATTCTCTCTGGGAAGCTCCCTACTAGGATGGGGTTTCCTCCAGTATGGGAAATATGATTCACAGATACCAAAAGCACAGAATCACTGCTTGCACTTAGGATCAGGCACAATATTGTTTTGAAATGAATGGGTATCTGGGATGCCTTAATCTATAAGGCCGCTCCTTTACTTAATTTGTACATTGCCACAGAATCGTCACTATGCTAGGCTTTGAAAGTACAGCCCAAATAAGAAAAATGAATTTTCTATCTTCACAAAACCTATAGTCTACAGGAAGAGTAAATTCAGTCAACAAATGTAGGAGTACAGTGCTTTAAATGTTGTGACACTGTTATGGAGGATCTCACCCAGTCAGGGGACTCTAACTCATATAACCTAATTCATTATTGTATTTCATGTTTGTTCAAGGCATTTACAGAGGAAGACGAGGAAAAGCCAACTTCCCCTAACTACAGGTGAATAGCCCCTAGGGGAGGCACCTGAACAGCCACTGCCGTTATTCTAAGCTACAGAGGAAAGAACAGATGTCACAATCTGTAGACAAGACAGGACATGCTGAGGGACATACACACCCATGGTGCTGAGTTAGTGAGCATTGTGTTACCCTCTCCAGGGTCCCTGTGGCCCTGTTACTGTCTGTAGATGCACAGACAATTCCATCCTCTAGGGATCATAAATCATCACTTTACTGTCCTCTGGAAACATATTTATATCAAGAAAAGGTCAAGAATAAAAATCATCTTCTTGATGCATGCAGCAGTATTCACAGAGTTCATAGAATTGCCCTACATTCAGCACCTGCAGCCTTGTTGGTCAAGCCACAAACTGGCAGAAATGTTCCAGCTGCATTTTTGCCATCTTTTTCCCCTGCAAACAAACAGAATACTTTTTACCTATGATAGGTGGATATGTGGCTTTCATTTGGCTCTTGTAATTCATTCGTACCTCCTGGCATTCATGAGTCATGGGTCTTTTCCACTTGTCAGAGAAACCTAATCCCTACCCTTCATGGGCCAGCTATCCTAAAGATGGCTGAACATGTAATTGCCTTGAAGTGTAAAATATTTCCCACATTATTTATTACAGCATTGCCTGCTAGCACCTCTATGGTCGAGGTTGTGTCAGCATTTTCATTACAAATCCCTAATTCCAGCAGTAAAAATGTGCTCCAGGCTCAAACTCAGCACATGGAAAATGAGTCCAGAAGGGAATTTTCTACGACTTTAAAAATAAATAAATAAATAACTTGGTTGGAGATTTTTTAAATTATATGATCAAAAGGGGGAAAATGTCATAAAAATACACTTTTAAAAGTTTCCTTTTCATGTTCCTAAGTTTTGGGCATTGTGGGTGTGGTGATAAATGTCCTCACCATAGCCATGAAGGCCAACTCCATTCCTTTCCCTTTACCCTTGAGAAGAAGTCAAAAGAAGGAAGAGATCTATGCCCGATTCAAATTTAAAATTCCTCTAATGGAATGAAGAATGATATCTGATTAGGAAAAAGTTAAATGAACCCAAATTTGTGAGCAGGACTGTTCTCTAGCATGACCAGGGTTGGGATGTGATTAGCTGCTGGTAGATTAGAAGAAGTTGCTACAAAATGAAGAAAAGAATGAGATTTCACATCAAAAACTCCACACCCAAGGTGTGCCAGTTACTAGATGAGATTTTAAAAAATCTATCAAAGGTATCCTACTGTCATGCACATTGGAGTTCCCATTTGAAGAGTACAGCACAGTTATTCCAAGTTGGCTGCAGATAAAAAGCATAATTGGAAGTTCCTTATCGATGAGGTTGATTAGTTTATCAATAAGATGTTCTGCAAGATTTGCTTATTGCATTAGCTAGTTGAGATCTAAGCAGTTAAGTGTCAGGTTAGGTAAGTTTCATTGGTGAAAGAATTTAGCAGTGACAAGCCCAGGTTATAAAATATACTTCTGTGGGAAGAAAGACCAGAATAGTCACTCTGGGACCTAGAAATGCAACAGAACTGGTATGAGAATCCAGAATCCCCATCGTCATTGTTGGTAGGAATTAGTAATAACACAGTTGGTTAGATGGTCTGGCCACTCGTTGGACTTGGAAGCATACACAATTTTTTTTTTAAACAACAAGTTAATTTTTATATATGTTATCTAAGGTTATTTATTTTATATACCTCCTACAATTAAGCAAGAATTGATTAACTTCCAGTTACATGCTCAATACTGTTCAGGGCATTGTGAAAGGTTAAAAAATGTATTGCTCTTGATTATCTGGTACTTACATTCTTGTAAAACAAACTTACCCATATGAAACTGTCAACTTCTGTTTGTGGGGAAATAGGCCAAAAAAAAAAAAAAAAAAAAAAAAAAGTTCCATCAAAAGACATCCACAAATGTTAACTTATTTGGAGAAAGGGTTTTTACTGAAGTGATTGTTAGGGATCTTAAGATGAGAAGATAATCCTGAATTATCCTCAGGAGGGTCCTACATGGCATTAAAAGCATGTTTATAAGAAAAGAGTAAACAGACACACCGAGCAAAAGACCCAGACGAGGAAAAGGCAATGTGACATGGAGGCAGAGACTAGAAGGATGTGACCTTAAGCCAATGAGTGCCAGAAACCACCAGAAGCCTGGATAGGAAAAGAACGGAATCCCTCCTAGAGCATCTAGAAGGTTCATGGTCCTGATGGTGCCTCCATTCCAGATTTCTGCTGAGAAAATCAATTCCCATTATTTTAATTCACCAAATTTTTGGTCATTTCTTTTGGCAACCACAGAAAACTAATGGGAAGAGAGAAGTTTCTTTTTCCAATGCATAAGGAAATGAAGTCCAGCACATTGGTGAGTGGATAAAGCCAGGAGGTGGGTATTGAAGAACAACACATAGATCAATTCAAGAGTCAATTTTTTCCAAATTGTGGTTAATATGATCCAAGTCATAAGAGGTGTGCCTTAGCGCAGCAGCCAATTTTAATATTTACTTTTAGGATTTGTGTTTTCCTTTACCTATAAATTATTTCCAAACATTTAAAACCCTTCATGTTTTGTAAGAGTAAGACTTTCAAATAACCTTTATGTTGAGTCAGAAAAAATTATACTTGAGTAAGAAACAAAAAGTATTCCTCAAAAGGATGTATCATCTCTGGAAAGAACACTTTGCTGTAAAGAAAGAGACAACACTTTAATGCTTTTAGCAATGATATTCATAGGTAATGTTCAAAACTAGAGTTGGAAACATGAATCCTTCCTGATGCTAGCAGAGTATGAATTTCAAAGACAAAGAAGCATAGCTGTAAAAACCCTCCAATTCCTTTATATGAAGTATGGATCTCTTTAAAGTATTGATAAAGTTTAATAAAAAGAAAAACCTTCATCTTTCCTTAATGCTAGAATTATTCAAGCATCATTCCCATCCTTCAGAGAGGCGAAATCTTAAAGGGATTCAGCTAAAAGTTAACCAAAATGTTAACAGAATAGTAGATGTGGATATTTGAATTCTTACATTAACTTATTTAACTAGCACATCGTTTTACCTCTTGTTGTCATCAAGTTTTTGAAAACACATTAGCTTTCTTTCCTTTTTAGTAAAGGATTGTAGACTAAATGTAGGTAGACATTTAGACAAAATGCTTACTAACTGATTATAATACAGGGTTAGTCCCCAAAGAGGTGTGAAGGATCACTTCCCCCCTGGACTTATGGGAGGCCTTATTATTTGCTGTTACCTCCAGCTGCATTTGCACAGGTGAGCAGTTCCCCCTTCCAGGGAACAGTACATAGGATGTTCCCAAGACTGAGATATGAAATCAGAATGCTGATTTATTTACAGTTATGAAACACCTGAATATGAATTGTTGAGTTGTTCATTTTGGCAAACTTAATTAATACTCTGTATTTTTCTAAAGCACTTACCAAATTTATAATGAAAAAGCTTGTAGACCAGTGCCTTATTCCTTTGATAGACTATAAGTACTATAGGGACAGGCCTCCTATCTGCTTTGCTTATTACTTTATCTTCAGTAAATGTGGGGCTTTTAACACTTAAATATGTCCATGTGTACATAAATATGTTTACAAGAATGATACTGATTACGCTAGAGTTACTAGCAGGGTTTATTCTTAGATTATCACCTTTGTGTTTGGGGCCCCTATATTCTGGAAAAACTGTATCCTTGCACCAGTTGTCCAGAGGCTGGACAACTTTTTACCAACTGCCCAATGGGACAATGGCTTCTGCAGCTGTCCTCCCCTCAGTCCCTGACAGCAGTGATGCCTATATGAAGGACTCACATCCTTGGCACTAAAGATAAAACAAATGATTGTGCAAAGAAAGTTGAAAAACCATGCTAAAATATGGCTGGTTTGCCTGTGCAAAATGTTAACTTTATGTAAATAACTAGAGACAAAATGGTTTATGTGCTATTCCATGACATAATAGATTTGTGGAATAGTATTTTTGGAAAAGATCTGAAGAATATTAAAAATTCTCTTTTTCAAAATTTTCTCCCATGCAACCAGCTCAAATTTATTTGTCACTAATCTCAGCATGCCCACTCTTCAGGTTGGTTTTTGCTTTGTCTTTGTGATATCACATGTATTTTCCCTTTGTCTGGAATTCTTTTTTTCCTTGATCTAATTATACCTATCATTCACATCTTTAACCTTGAGGACAGGATCCGTATAGTATATATTTTCTCTGGCTTCCATCTCTACTTAGAATAGGGTCAAATGCATACTGGATAGTTCATACAAGTCTAATCATGATAGATTTGTGTTGATGAGGTTCAAATGCAGGACCAGTTATCTCTTGTAATACAGAAATCTACAGCTCAGGAAAAAAAAATGAGATTCTTCACTAATTACGAATTTAAAAGAAACACTCATTCCTCTATGAGATTGAGTGGGAATGTGTTAATTCACTGAGTCATCTATCTTTCAAATATAAGTTAGAGATATATTTGATTTTTCACTTTATTCTGTTCCTTTCTGATTTTATAAAGGAATAACCATGTATGTTACACATGGTTGGCACCTACTTCAGGATTTAAAAATCTGTTTCTAATGTATAGTCAGTGATGAAAGCCTCTTGCACTTGAGAGTCTGGGAACAATTCTATAGAAGAACCCAACCTTATGTAAGTCCGAGGACAAGCAGTAGATGCTGCAGAGAAACAATGGTGAATACAAGAGACCCTGACATGAATTCTTAGATTTTCTGAGCTCACAAGAAAAGGGTTTTCATTATCTTTGGCTGTGTCACAAACCACCCTGTCTTAATCCTTCTGTGCTGTTAGAACAAACCTGACACTGGGTAATAGACAAAGTACAGAAATTTATTTCTTACAGTTCTAAAGGCTGAAAAAAATCCAAGATCAAGGTGCTGGTAGGTTTGGTGTCTAGTGAGGGCTTGTTCCTCGTAAAGGGCACCCTCTAGGTGCCCTTGCTCAGCAAAAGTTTGAACAAAGTAAAAAATAAAAAGGAGACAAATTCTCTTTCCTCATACGGTACAAGAGCAGAATAGAGGAGATCCACTCCCTTGAGCCCTTTTATAAAGGCCCTAATCCCATTCAAGAACACTTTGCTCTTAGGACTTACTCATCTCTTAAGGGCCCCACCTCTCAATACTGATCTACCACATTGGTAATTACATTTCAACATGGGAATTTGGGGGTACAAAACAGTGACTTAAAACAACTCTTTTCTTACATGTCACTGTTGTTTTTGGTTTTTTTTTTTTTTTGGAGTTCAGGTAGGTCTCAGATGTTTGTTTATTCTGTGTGGCACAAGCAGGAATCTCTCAATAGTATCTAGCCAGTGAGGGGCCTGGAGCATCCACATGACCAGAGTCTTGGAAGGGACGGCTGGATGGTAAGGCTCAGTAAGCACTGTCAACAGGAACAACTTAACATCCTCTCCAGCATGGCCACAGAATAGGATTATTTTTACACAATGTCTGACTTAACCCAGAAGAAGTGCTCAGGAGACAGAAAGTGTCAGCAACCAGTCTCCTAAAGCCTGGATCCAAATTCTGGCACAGAACTATAGATAACTTCCAACATGTTCTGTGGGTTAAAGCAGCCACTGAGCCCACATGGCTTTATAGAGATGGGAAGAATGTCAAGAATTTGTGGCCATATTTAATATACCACATAAGGTTACAACACAAACTCGATTGTAATGTAAGGTAGAAAGTAGTAACTTTCCTAAGAGACATAAATGAGAACAGGACAAGCTTTTAAAAGAAGATATTACCTCCATGTGAGAGAAACAGAAGGATTCATTTTAAAAAAAATGGTATTGGAGCTCAATGTTGAATGATGGATAGAAAAAAATTTTGAGATCCTAAAGTTAAGGAGAAGGCAGTAGTGTAAGAGAAGTTACATCAAAGCATTTAGACTTTCTCATAGCACATATAAGAAAAAGCAGGTGGTTCCATCTTCCTGATGGTAGGCATTGTGAACAGGAAAGTGGATGGAAAGTTTAAGGAGACCTGGATTCCCAAGGCTTTTAAGGGCATGCATGTCTGGCCTTTATTTGTAGGTAATGGCTACTCATACTTTTTTTTAGTCTGTTGCTGGAATCAGGAAGGAACAGAATAAGTTCCTCAAAAGAAGAAGTTTGGCAGAGTTTGGAGAAATTATACAATGACCATGTATTTATAAAATTAGATCCATCCCTTTACATAAGAAAAGGAGACTTCAAAGTTAATAATATTTACTGAGTCTTTATTCTCAGTCACACCCTACAGTAAGACATTACATGTATTAACTAGTTAATACTCAGAACCACTTATGAGAGAGACACCATCATTGCTGGCAATTTTCAGATGAGGAAACTAAGGCATGTTTTGAGTACAGTTATACAGTCAGTCAGGAAAAGTCTTAGGTTTAGAAGCCAAATCTCTCTATTTTCATGCCACTACCTTTCTCAGCACATTATCCTAATTAATAAAGAGCTATGTTCCTCTATTCTATTTCCCAATCTCAGAGTTTTTTTGACTCTTTCCTCTGGTACTTGTTTTATGCATCATAAGAAAATCTTTGCCACCACCTCTCTTTCCAAACCATGCTCTAACCTCAATCATGTTTCCACACTTTGATTCCAGGGAGTGGATTCTAGGTATGTTCAAAGAAAAAGCATGAGGCACTCAAGATTGTCTCTCAACATTTAGATTTAATAAGTAATGTGCATGTGTGCGCACACACACACACACACACAAATGAATTCCATTTCCTCCTTGAAAGTGTACACTGTGAGAACCTTATGAGAAAAGAGAGATGCTTCTTGAAGCCATGTCCATACACGCTTCTCGAACTGCTATCATCTGCACTGACAAGTCTAGACTGAAAAGGGAACATGGATCATCCCCAAAAGAGATCAAAAGAATGGCTGTAGGTGAAGCCTGCATGCCTGACTGACCATAATAACCCTCTCTCAGAAACCATATGCTGAAGTTACGTGTCTCTTAGGCTAAATCAATACATAAATTCTGTCTGTAGAGTACCTAGGTCATGGACTCTAGATCAATAATCAAATAGAAAATAAGTGGGAAGATGCACAAGGAAAATAAATAATTTCTATTGCCTGAAACTTAATCTTGGGACACAAAACAGAAATCCAATATCCTTGATCTTCCTAATCTTTCCTGGTAAGTGTTAAGGTTGAGAAGAGGGATGAGATTCTATAAACAATACCTAGATGCCTTATTCCTTCATGCACAATGCATCTATTTCCTTTCTATATCCAAAGTTTAGGGTAAGGAAGGGAGGACAAATTTTAAAATTTGTTCAAAGACCAGTAGAATTGTTTAGAGTGCAGTGGTGGGTTTAAATTGTAATACTTACAATCTGTATAAACTTAGCTTTGCATCCTTAAGCAACTAAATGAACGTCCCTCTCTGTACCTTGTCTTTAAAGCAGGGATAACAGTAATGCATACTCGAAGTCATGGTAAGAATGAATCAAATTAACTGTAAAATTTTTCAAATAGTGCCTAGAATTTAGTAATTGCCATATAAATTGTTATTCATTGTTTTTAAATTCTTAATATTGCCTTCCCACCACATTGTCCTCTGGCATTGTTCCTTTCCCACCTCCACACTGGCCACTCCACTCCAACCCCAGCACATCTTCAGCCCAAGGCATCGATACTTGTGTCCGTTTTTCCCACATGCTCTTCCCCAGGGTTCCTCATGGATCCCCCACTCCACCCTCCCAGGTTCTGCTTGCAGAGTTCTTCCCTGATGGCTTCATCTGAATTAACTCCCCATGTTCACTCTGCCCCTCACCCTACTCTTTGTTCCTTCAATGTACCCACATGCCAACTTGATTGTTTATATAGTAGCTTCCTCCCACTAGAACATAAACTCCATTAGAGCAATTACTTGTTCTCTTCTATTCCTGGTTATATCTCCAATGCCTAGAAAATTTTCTGGAACATAATAATCACTTACATCATACGTGCTGAGTGAATAAGCATGCAGCATTCCCAGATGACTGCAATTTTTCTCCAGGGTAAGAGGCACTACTACTACCTCCCTCCTCTACCTGAAAAATAATCAAAAATAACTTAAGAAGAACTATGCATGATTGAATAATCACTTTAGGTATTTAGTCAATATAGTTAGTACATATGGACAACATAGGAAAAGCATATTTCAAAAACTTGGCTTTTATTCTCATAGGAAATTGAGAATTGGAGTTATTGGCAAAATGGTTTTAGCCCCCAACTTTGAGAAAATCTCTCTTCTAGTTTATTCAGAGAATTCTTCTACATAATTCATATGAAGGCTTCCATATTGAATATGTAAACAAGGAACAACTGAATTTATAGCATACCAATGATATATGTATGCTGAATAACATAGACTTCTAAAAGATGAATCTTAACTATTCAACATGTTTTTATAGTGCACTCCCACTTAACAGGAGATAATCATTGTTTGATGGGCTATAAAAGAAACATAAGAAGTAATCATGCCCACAAGGAATTGTATTATTCAGCTTACCATCACTCTAAAAAAATACCTGACATAATAAACTTATAAAGAGGAAAAGCTTATTTGACTCACAGTCTCAGAGATTCCAATCCATGATCAGTTGGTTTCATTGCTTTTGGGCCTGTGATGAGGCACCATCTTATGATAGGAGCTTGTAGTAAAGCAAACTGCTCACCTCATGGTATCCAGGAAGCAAATAAATAAAAAGGGGGAAAAAGAAGAGACTGGGTTCCCATTATCGCCTTTAAGGTCATGCCTCCAAGACCTCCCACTAGGCCCCACCTCTTAAAAGTTCAAGGACCTCCCAGCTGCTCAAGCCTTTAACAAGCGGGCCTTTGGGAAATATGCATACAAACCATGGAATAATAAATGATTCTTGGCAAAGCAAAACCTAAAGTGAATGCATTCGCAGAAAAGGCAACTTCATGCTATGATTTTGTAGGAGATCAGAACATTCCATCAAAAACTATGCTTCACTGGTGGAAGGATTATTTTGAGCTACTCCTGTGGAGAAACAGCAGACATAGGTCTCAAATCAGAGTCAAAGTTATCCATTTGTGAGGGAAATTTACATCTAGGAAGAAAATTTCTTTTTCAGGATATCTCCCTTCATGTACCAGAAGGAACGATAACTGAATCTCAAGAAACTCCTCACTGCAGAGAGCACAGACATAAATCTGCTATATAAACCTTGCTTTCATTCACTTTTTAAAATTAATTAATTAGTTAGTTTGTTTGTTTACTTATTGAGGTACTGGCAGTTGAACCCAGAGCCTTAGACACACATGCAGGGCAAGTGTGCTACCCCTGAAATACACCCCCAGCCCCACTGCTGAGCTTGTCTAGTAAATGTTCTTGTCTGCACTCTGGCCATCTCTTGTGTTTTTAACATCCCTTTAGAAACCTGCATTATACCATCCCTAGTCCCACTTGCCACTTATCTCAGAATGATCTTTCCCCATTTGTTTTAGCTTCTTAGAAGCATCCAGTGAGGAGAATTTCCACTCCATTGTCCTGCCTCTGACTCTTCATTGCCCTGATTCTCCAATCTCTCCTCTTTAAATACATTTCCTAGAGGTTTTATATACTACTTTAAAAACTTTTTCAAAGATATTAATTTACTTAGCTATGGTATCACTTCTTTAGAAATGTCTATAGTATAATTTATACTGATTAGACACTCTAAATTGCAACTTTTTTTTAGAATTTAATTTTTTCCCCAAACTTATGGTATATTTATGGAGAGAACATCTACCTTGAGTTAAGTAAATAATTATCTTGGTCAAAAGAAGTGTAAAACAGACTTAGAATTAGAATATTCTAATTAGAATATTCTTTGCGCTTTCCTTCTGTAGACATATTGCTATAGTTAGGTCTGCAGTCTTAAGATATGCACTTTCTGTACTTAAAAAATTCACACATGAGAAGCATATCTTGTTATGCAAACCACCAAATGTGAACTGTCAGTTCAGTTCCATAAATTTTCATTCTTACATACAGGTAAAGACTAAGGACTAATAACCTATTGCATGTTGTTAAATTTTTCTCTTTATAAACTTGAATTAGCATATGACTAGGGTTTACACTTTTAATTCAGGATTCTGCTACCACATGGGACCACCAACAATTGCTTGGTTCTACTACATATAACAAGGCATAGATTTGGAGTCTGGAGTTGGGGATGGGAGTAAAGAACAATTCATAACCAACATATCAATAAATTTTGAATCAAATATAGTTTTTAATAGCTATTAAAATTTAAACTCAGATTTTTTTTTCCTTTTTTCATAATCTTTCTGGATATTCTCTCTATTATTATTGTTTCCTTTTAAAAAATTTCTCTTCAAATGCATTAATCACAGGCAAGTAGAGTTGGTGGGTTATGGTCAAACATATGTGTGATCTTGTGCTTGAGAGGGTAATGGGGAGCCATAAAATCAGACAACAGAGACTGCAACTTTCAGGTCTGAATCAATGTGCACCATATCTCAGTTCTCTAGATGGTTTTAGTAACTCTTTCTCAAATGGTCAGACATGTACCATTGACATCTCTGGTAAGAACACTGAGATTTGTGACAAAGAGTTGATGCTACAACCCTTTCCTGAATCATATCACAAAAGGTACTTGCAGTTTCCAAAAACATATGTCTTCATAAAAACAATCCTGGAAATAATAAAAAAAATGTAGTTTTTTATTCAGTCTTTGTTTAGGTTTTTTTTTTCTTTTTAACTTCTTTTGTTTTTGAAATAAATGATAAAAAGGAATTTTAAAAATGAAGTATATGTGAGATTTCTTAGCCTGGCCTTTCTGTGACAGCCTGAAGCAATTCCTCACTTAAACTGAAGTGCTAGGATGCCAGGTAGAAATGGCCTACTCTCAGGCTTCAGCACTCAAAGAAGTTTCTGTTGAATCCCTCTCTGCCCAATGTGAAGTTTCAAAAAGAATTAAAATCAAAGCACAGATGTTGGCAGGATAGAGGTAATCAGTAGCATAGGGGTGAAAAGAACTTTCTTTCCACCTCTGAAGTTTCAACAACTTGAGTTCATGAAACAAACTGGCAGTAAACATATTAACAAGAGAAGAAAACATATAAATGTATTAACAAGCCAGTAAGTGGGAGTCACACCAAGTATGAAACTCAAAGAATGGCCAAATGGTTGAATCTTAAATAGTTTCTTTATCAAACACAGGGAATTGGGATTATTAGCAATTTTAGAGGAGGAGTAAATGATTTTTAAGGAGATAAATGGGACCAAAAAAACAAACAAACAAACAAACAAACAAACAGGTAGTCTGGAACAAAATCCCCCATGAGTTCTGGGAGAGGTAATGACAAATCTTGGAAAGGTGAGAGTGGAACTACACTTTGATCAAAGGCTCTTTTGCTATGCAAATACAGTCTCTCAAGTAATAGCCCAGAGAAGAATAGATGAAGACTCTATCCAGGTGGGCATGGTGATGACCTTTAATTTCTTCTACAATGATTAATCTTCCCTGGTTAATGAGATTTCAGGGAGAGGAATCTAAGAAAATTACATTCTTCCAGGAGGAACTTTCTTAGTCAGATAAGGGAAACTCACAGAAAGACCTATCTGATCTTCAGGAGAAAAAGAGAATTGAGAGAGTGGGTCAAGAGGAAGTAGCTAATGAAATCAGAGATTGCTCCCTAGTTTAAAGTACTATACAGCAACTTACTTTGGGGTTTTATTTTTTGAGCTCCAAAGTAGCTACCAAAGAATATGAAGCTATTTAAACAATATATTAATTCATTAACTAATTCTTGTGCTTTTATTCTTGCCAAAATTTCAAGCCTTTATTGGGAGTTAGGAAGTATATTTTCTTGCTTAAATATCATATAGTCTGTGCATAAAGAATTCATCATAGTTTAACATCTCTCTCTGTGCCTACCTAAAAGCATGAGTCCTAAAGTATAATCAGTTCCAACTCAGCTGGGTGGTGATGGCTGCATAAAAAAAAAAAAAACAACAACAAAAAAAACTAGATA